>NC_068426.1:32473131-33073131 GCF_023373465.1 Oncorhynchus keta | reverse complement strand
AACACTCCCTGGGAAAAACCATTGCTTCAACAAGCAGGGGTGCATATAACTAACTGGTTGAAACCTGGGATGCATGTTTCTCAAGCATGCGCGGGTGTAGTCCTAGGAAAGTCGTCTGCGGGTGAAGTCATAGTTAATTCAAGAGCACGTGGGAAATTAGGGACCAGTTGCCATCACATCAACCAAGAGCAATATGCTGAGGGGGTAGTAACATGGGAGCAGAGCAGATGGGTCTGGCATCTTGTAAAAAAAGTTGTTTGTTTTGTAGGCCTACAGCCAGTAGCCTAACCTTCCTTAATAATTGTGAGGATATGTGATGGCCAGAAAGTTATCTTGAATGGATTGCATTTCTTGATGGTCAGTTGCTTTCTGGTAGTTTTCCATGCTGTTCTTAGTCCATCTATAACACTGCTTCATCCTGTGTTATTTACTGGGCTCTGTTCCATGTGGTTTGTTTCTCCCCTTTATAGATGTAGTCTTGCTATGGTCTGGTGTCAGTAGGGTGACCACAACTGGATGGATGAAGTGTTTGAAACACACACTGACTGAGTACCTTTATTTAATCAGGCAAGTCAGTTAAGAACAAATTCTTATTTTCAATGACGGCCTAGGAACAGTGGGTTAACTGCCTATTCAGGGGCAGAATGACAGATTTGTACCTTGTCAGCTCAGGGGTTTGAACTTGCAACCTTCCGGTTACTAGTCCAACGCTCTAACCACTAGGCTACCCTGCCGCCCTGCATAGGGATATAGTACTAGCTGTACAGGGCTGGACTACACAGTGAGTGTTCTGGGGAAAAAAGATGTGTGATTTAAGAGCTGGTGATGTGTCACTGATTCATTCATATTATTCACATCTGTTTGTTTGAATTTAGGCTGTGTTTACTATGACCATGCTGGCAATTTAGAAAATGTTCTGTTAAAATCTCTAGTAGTCATATTGTCAAGATCGTTTAGTTTCCATAGCAGGCCATTGTGCTCTACTCCTCTCACTCTCCCAGTAGGAGAGGTGGTAAAGGCCTTTGGGTACAGAGACAATCAAACGCAACAACAAGACATGAAACACAATAGTTCAAAACCCATCTCAGTAAATTCTCTTTTGTGGCATAACTACCTCTCTATCCCTCTGTCCCTCCCTCTCTAGAACAGAGTGGAATAGTGCAAATTGAGTGAGTGATGATAGGTATTAGAACACGATGGAGAGAGGCTTTTCTTTTCACTTGCTCTCTCACTTTCACTCTCTCTCTCCCCCACTCTCTCTCTTTCTCTCTCTCTATATATATCTTTCTCGCTCTTTCTCTCTCCTCTATGCCTCATTCTCCCTCTCTCTCTGAATTCCACTACCATTAGCTCTAGCCCGGAGCCAGCAGGGTAACAGTGAGGTTTAAAATGCAACAGGGAGACCATGAATCCTTTCCTCCAAATCAAACATGAATCACATCCAGCAAAAAGAAACAAACCACCCTCCATTCGTTTCCCCAAAGCAACTCCAACAATGTGGCTGAGTTCTGTCAGACAGACCTTTGCTTTTACACACTTTCTCCTGCTGATAATAACTCATTTCTCTCCATTCCTGTGCCCTTTCGAGAAAGATATCTAACGACTGTTATCTTGTTTCTGAAAGAGCTGAACTCTGCTTCACTGTTTCGCTGGAAGCACCTGAAAGAAGAGTCAGAGATATCTGATAGATACGGATGTGCACTTCAGGGTGTAAGGAAGTGTAAATAGAGAGTATCTAGAAGAATGTGAGCAGTGGCGTGTTCAGGGTGTGGCCACGGCCCACCCCTGAAATCTGATTGTGTCACGCCTTGGTCATTGTATTTTGTGTTTTCGTTATATATTTGTTCAGGCCAGGGTGTGACATGGGTTTATTGTGTTGTCGTATTGGGGTTTTTGTAGGCATTGGGATTGTGGTTGATTAGGGGTGTGTCTAGTTTAGGCTTGGCTGCCTGAGGCGGTTCTCAATCAGAGTCAGGTGATTCTTGTTGTCTCTGATAGGGAACCGTATTTAGGTAGCCTGGGTTTCACTGTGTATTTCGTGGGTGATTGTTCCTGTCTCCGTGTTGTTGTTCACCAGACAGACTGTATTAGGTTTTCACGTTCCGTTTGTTGTTTTTTTATTTATTACGTTATTTCATGTATCGTTATTTGTTTCATTAAAGACATGAGTAACCACCACGCTGCATTTCGGTCCGACTCTCTTTCGACAAACGAAGAACGGCGTTACAGTTTGGCCATTGTCGTGTTTATTTTCATTAATCTGACGACTGTTATTTATCGAATCAACGAATCATGTTTAATTGTTACCCGATTAAATTAACCCTCCTGTTGTGTTCATGTCACGTTAATTAATTATGTGATCCCGGGTCCAAAATGACCGCCCCATTATAGCTGATTATAAATCCATAATAATACATATGTTATTATTATATTATATTATTATTGTCACCTAATGTGTGTTTTATCAACTTAAGTTCTTGTGAACATTACAAGTTTTGAACTTCTATTTGCTATTTATGACGTGTAGGCCTCATTGACCTGAGCTCATGCAACTTGTTTTTGAGTATACCAGAGCTGCAAGAAAGCATCTTCACTGTCAGTTTCCTGGCCTCTTTCCTCCTCACCAGTGTCATGATCAAAGATATGATCAAGAGCCTCACATACAGTATCTCGTTTGGTCATTGTGCTGCCATAGAGTGAATTGCCACAAAAAAGCTTTATGTACCAGAGCTGCGAGAAAAGTTATCTATATTATTGAAACAATATTGCGATTGTTTGTGAGAATGCCAACAGGTGTGGTTCCCGTAGGGGATATCTATTTGGGAAAGGTTCCCATGGGGGTTGCCATGGAAGCCAAGACGGGGAGTGAGGTGTGTGTGTGTGTGTGTGTGTGTGTGTGTGTGTGTGTGTGTGTGTGTGTGTGTGTGTGTGTGTGTGTGTGTGTGTGTGTGTGTGTGTGTGTGTGTGTGTGTGTGTGTGTGTGTGTGTAAATACACATACATGAGGGGGCTGGGAGAGGAAGTGTGTCCTGATGAATGGGCATGTGCCTGAACTAAATTTTATATACTAGTTGTTGTCTCACCCATTTTTGACCGGGAACACCACAGGTGTACAAAAGTTAAATAAAACACCCAAAATGTAATGAAAAGCATTACAATGTAGTTTGTGTGTTCAGATGTCCTGTGTGGACAAAGTCACAGAGCCTACTACATTTTTCTGAGAGAAAACGTATAAATCGGTCCAATTCGACCGGAACACACCAGGAGGGTTAATCATGTAACGTTTTACTTCATGGTGACATGGGGCATTATTTTCACGTCCGGATGAAAATCATGCCCAGATTCAACTGCCTGCTACTCATCCCCAGAAGGTAAGAAATGCATATTATTAGTAGATTTGGATAGTAAACACTCTGAAGTTTCTAAAACTGTTTGAATCATGTCTGTGAGTATAACACAACTTACATAGCAGGAGAAACCCAGAGGACAAACCATTCAGATTAGATTTTTTTGAGGTCACTCTCTTTTCAATGAGTTTTCATTGGGAATCCATATTGCTAAGGGAACTTCTTGCAGTTCCTACCGCTTCCACTGGATGTCACCAGACTTTAGAAATTGGTTGAGGTTTTTCCTTTGTGTAATGAAGAAGTACAGCCATCTTGAATGAGGGTAACTTGAAGTGTACTGTTAGATAGATGCGCATGACCAGAAAGTTACCTACAGTTTGTTTTCCTCCTGTATTGAACACAGATTATCCCGTCTCCTACCTGGCGTTGCCATACTCCCTGTAAGCCCCCCCCAAGAAATTTTGGTGCTGATTCCCGGGCTTCCGTCCGCGCCGTCGTGCTTGCTTCGCCAACCTCATTCTCCTGTAACCTTCCCCCTCTGCTCCATCGAATCCCAGGCGGGCTCCGGCACTCTCCCTGGGTCGACTGCCCACCTGTCTATCTCCTCCCAAGAAGTATAGTCCATACTGTACTCCTCTTTGGGCTGCTCCTGTTTCCTCTTCTCCTGCTGCACCTTCGGGCAGCTACACTCCCTGGTTTAGCCCAGGGTCCTCTCTCGTCAAGGATTTCCTCCCATGTCCAGAAATCCTTAATACGCAGCTCCTCTTTGGGCTGCTCCTGCCTGTTGACACGCTGCTTGGTCCTGTGGTGGGTGATTCTGTCACGGTTTTCATGTGGTGAAGGAGAGTCGGACCAAACTGCAGCGTGTATATTGCGATCCATGTTTAATCACACAACGTAAACACGAATAAACACAAACACTACAAAACAATAAACAAAACGAAAACCGAAAACAGCCTATACTTGTGTCAACTAACACAGCACAAGGACATCAAGACACTCAGGACAATCACCCACAATACAACCAAAGAATATGGCTGCCTAAATATGGTTCCCAATCAGAGACAATGATAAACACCTGCCTCTGATTGAGAACCACTTCAGACAGCCATAGACTCTCCTAGAACACCCCACTAAACTACAATCCCACTAAGCTACACACCACATACAAAAACCCATGTCACACCCTGGCCTGACCAAATACATGAAGAAAAACACAAAATACTTCGACCAGGGCGTGACAGAATGAGAGTGCGTTCTTTGGTATTTTTCTCAGGTAAAGACAATAATGATTCTCCTTCTTAAATTTGATTGTTTATTTACGTATTAGCATACCTAAGGTTTGATAATAAACATTGTTTGACTTGTTTGGAAAAGTTTATTAGTAACTTTTGGGATTAATTTTGTATGCATTTTGATGGAGGGAAACAAGGGTGGATTTGTTGACTGAAGCGCGCCAGCTAAACTGAGTTTTTATGGATATAGAGAAGGACATTATCGAACAAAAGGACCATTTGTGATGTAACTGGGACCTTTTGGAGTGCCAACAGAAGAAGATCATCAAAGGTAAGGCATTTATTATATCGCTATTTCTGACTTTTGTGGCGCACCTGCCTGGTTGAAATATTATTATTATTATTATTATATTATGTTTTTCATGTGTTTTGTATGCGGGCGCTGTCCTCAGATAATTGCATGGTGTGCTTTTGCCGTAAAGCCTTTTTAACATCTGACACAGGGGCTGGATTAACAAGAAGTTAAGCTTTATTTTGATGTATTACACTTGTGATTTTATGAAAGTTAAATATTAATACATTTACATTTACATTTAAGTCATTTAGCAGACGCTCTTATCCAGAGCGACTTACAAATTGGTGCATACACCTTATGACAACCAGTGGAACAGCCACTTGCATCTAAATCTTGTTGGGGGAGAAGGGGGGTATATATATTCTGTATTTGAATTTCACGCTCTGCAATTTCACCGGATGTTGGCCAGGTGGGACAGGTGCCCATAAGAAGTTAAAATGTTGATAAACTATTAGGCTATTTCTTCACATTATATGCGACGCATTGCGCACACGTAGTAGGCTATATGCGTGAATGTTCAATTAGCGGAAAACACATTTATCAGAAGTGGCCACAAATGCAATGATTCAGGTAATGCTTTTGTTTTATCGGTGCATTTTAATTAAGAAAATATTATTTCCCAAACTTGAAACTCACGCAGTGATTATGTATGCCAGTTAGACTCTACATCCCTTGTAAAGCGGATTAAAGTGCTTATTTTTAGTAATGTTTTGGCCACTTTAGTTGAGACAGATCTTATCAAAACATATAGGCCTATGGGCTAGGCTACATGAGGTTTGTGACTATGATTAGAGAAAAAAATAATTGACAAGCTAATATTGTCATCCATCAGACTATTCTTGATTTAATCTTATCTTTACATATACTAAACAATATATGTGTGAAATTTGTTTTAATTTCAAATTGAACATTATCATGCACCTGTCTCGAAACAGGGGAAGGGAAAAAATACATGTCATCAATACACTTCAAAAGCGAATGGAGGATGCGTTTCCCATGGTTCATTTTCATGCCAGCCAGGTAGGCTAAACTCCTGTTGTAAAGACAATCAACATACGTAATATTAGGAAAGTTGAGAAATAAATATAGTAGGCCTAAACTATAGAAAGTTGATGGGCTCCTCCTCTTTTTAAGAGGCCATAACTCTGTGTTCTCACACAATTGCATTGCCTATAGAAATGTTGCGCAAGTGTTTGATTACATTTTTGTTTATTTTGCATTGATTTCAGAGTGATTAGAGGGACAATAGAGTGCTGAGCACCAGGCAGTTAGCAAGTTTGGTAAGCTACTAATGACCATCAGCAGCATCAGAGCTTGGAGAAGCCTGACTAAACGGTCATGTGGAATTAGACTGCCTTCATGACTCATGACTTGATCACTGCTTCTTTCCCCACATGTCTCACTGTGTTGGTGGTGAGAGCTACTGTAGGTCATCCATATCATCAGTAGTGTTACACTGTATGTTTCTTTGTATCTTGCACTGGTTCATCTCCATAATGGGTTTCATTCGTCATCTGATCTACTATGAAGTATCACAGCATGAATACTGTATGTAGTATGCAGTTATGTTTGTGTGTGTGCACGCTTGTGTGTACATGCGAGTATGTACGTCTGCATATAGATTTACATATCTCAATGGCACAGCCACGTCCCTAGCACTTTGTCATTTTTAAATCAGGAAAATGAATAAAAGACTGCTAAGATCAGATTCATTCAAAACACATTGAGTAATCATATTGAAAAAACTCCACATTGTTCTTGTGCTTTTAAAATAACAGACCTTAGGTTTAGTCCAATCATTCACGTAGTTAAAATGTGATTTTATCACTGTGTGATTTACATTGCATTTGGAAAGTATTCAGACCCAAGATTTTTCCACATTTTGTTACGTTACAGCCTTATTCTAAAATTGATTAAATAATACTTTTGTTATTATAAAAAAATAAAAAATACAGTACCTTATTTACAAAAGTATTCAGACCGTTTGCTATGAGACTCGAAATTGAGCTCAGCTGCATCCTGTTTCCATTAGTTATACTTTAGATGTTTCTACAACTTGGAGTTGAGTCTACCTGTGGTAAATTCAATTGATTGGACATTATTTGGAAAGGCACACACCTGTCTGTATAAGGTTGACACTGCATGTCAGAGCAAAAACCAAGCTATGAGGTCGAAGGAATTGTCCATAGAGCTCAGTGACAGGATTGTTTGGAGGTACACATCTGGGGAAGGGTACAGAAACATTTCTGCAGCATTGAAGGTTCTCAAGAATACAGTGGCCTCCATCATTCTTAAAAATGGAAGAAGTTTGGATCCACCAAGAGTCTTCCTAGAGCCGGCTGCCCGGCCAAACTGATCAACTGGGGTAGAAGGACCTTGGTCAGGGAGGTGATCAGAACCCGATGGTCACTCTTACAGAGCTCCAGAACTTTCCAGAAAGCCAACCATCTTTGCAGCACTTGGCCTGAATGCTGAGTGTCACGTCTGGAGGAAACCTGGCACAATCACTATGCTGAAGCATGGTGGTGGCAGCATCATGCTGTGGGGATGTTTTTCAGCGGCAGGGACTGCGAGACTAGTCAGGATCGAGGGAAAGATGAACGGAGCAAAGTACAGAGTGATCCTATATGAAAACCTACTCCAGAGCACTCAGGACCTCGGACTGGGGCGAAGGTTAATCTTCCAACAGGATAATGACCCTAAGCACACAGCCAATACAATGCTTTGGGACAAGTCTCTGAATGCACTAGAGTGGCCCAACCAGAGCCCGGACTTGAACCCGATCTAACATCTCTGGAGAGACCTGAAAAATAGCTGTACTGAAACACTTCCCATCCAACCTGACTGAGCTTGAGAGGACCTGCAGAGAAGAATGGGAGAATGGGAGAAACTCTCCAAATACAGTTTCTGTGATAATCTGGTGGCGTTATCCCTCAAGAAGACTTGAGGCTGTAATCGCTCCCAAAGATGTTTCAACAAAGGTCTGTAAAGGGTCTGAATACTTACGTAAATGTGATATTTTTCCTCATTTTGTTACGTTACAGCCTTATTCTAAAATATATTAAATGTTTTTTTTAAATCCTCATCAATCTACACACAAAACCCCATAATCACAAAGCAAAACCTTTTTTTTTGCGCAAATTTATTACAATTAAAAAACGTAAATATCTTATTTACGTAGGTATTCAGACCCTTTGCTATGAGACTCGAAATTGAGCTCAAGTGCATCCTGTTTCCATTGATCATCCTTGAGATGTTTCTACAACTTCATTTGAGTCCACCTGTGTTAAATTCAATTGATTGGATATGATTTGGAAAGGCACACAATTGTCTATATAAGGTCTTACAGTTGACAGTGCATATCAGAGCAAAAACAAAGCCATGAGGTCGAAGAAAGCTCTGAGACAGGATTGTGTCGAGACACAGATCTGCGAAAGGGTACCAAACAATTTATGCAGCGTTGAAGGTTTTTGATATCCTGGGTTGACTTCTCCTAGAAGGTTTAAGGGTTAGAAGGTTAAGGGTTAAGGTTTGGATAAGATAAAAATATTAAGTTTAAGAACTCATTACGAATGGTTAATGTAAGGATTAAGGTTTAGGATAGAGTAAAAAAAAAAAGCATTGCACAGGGATCGAACGTGCAACCTACAGGAACTCAAGTCCCTTTGTTCACCTGACATAGAATTCCTTACAAATCAAATGCGGACCACATTATCTACCAAAATAATTATCTTCGATTATAATCGCAGCCGTGTAAATCCCCCAAGCAGACACCTCGATGGCCCTGATATAACTTTATATCCTAGATTTTGGGCCTGAGAAACAGGCAGTTTACTTTGGGCATGCTTGTCATCCAGACGTCAAATTACTGCCCCATAGCCCAAAGAGGTTTTAACAAAGCTAGTTAATCTGAAAACAAAGCTCCCTAAATTTGATCAGCATTTCAAATACGCGACCCGGGCTGGCAGCATTCTGGATCATTGCTACTCTAACTTCCACGACGCATACAAAGCCTTCCCTCGCCCTCCCTCTGCTCCAAGCCTATAGACAGAAACTAAATAGGAAATGTCCGTGCTCAGGTCTGTTCAACGCTGGTTCGACCAATCTGATTCCATCCTTCAAGATTGCTTGGATCATGTGGACTGGGATATGTTCCGGATAGCCTCAGACAACATCATTGATGTATACGCCAATTCGGTGAGCAAGTTTATTAGCAAGTGCATCTGTGATGTTGTACCCACAGTGACTATTAAAACCTTCCCCTACCAGAAATCGTGGATTGATGGCAGCATTCATGCAAAACTGAAAGCATAAACCACTGCTTTTAATCATGGCAAGGCATCCGGAAACATGACCGAATACAAACAGTATAGCTATTACCTCCGCAGGGAATTAAACAAGCAAAGCGTCAGTAGAGAGACAAAGTAGAGTCACAATATCCCAGTCCACATGATCGAAGCAATCTTGAACACTCAAACTTTTACAGATGCATTCGAGAGCATCCTGGTACGGCAACTGCTCCTCCCACAACCGTAAGGCTCTCCAGAGGGTAGTGAGGTCTGCACAATGCATTACCGGGGCAAACTACCTGCCCTCCAGGACACCTACACCACCCGATGTCACAGAGAAGACAAATAGATCATCAAGGACAACAACCACCTGAGCCACTGCCTGTTCACATCGTTATCATCCAGAAGGTGAGGTCAGTACAGGTGCATCAAAGCAGGGACCGAGAGACTGAAAAACAGCTTCTATCTCAAGGCCATCAGACTGTTAAATAGCCATCACTAACATTGAGAAGCTGTTGCCAGCATACTGACTCAAATCTCTAGGCACTTTAAAAATACCTAAAGTTGTATTACAAAAGTAGTTTGAAATGTTTTGGCAAAGTTTACAGGTAACTTTTGAGATATTTTGTAGTCACGTTGCACAAGTTGGAATACAAGTTGGAACGCACCAAATAAATTTACATTTTGGATATATATCAACGGAATTAATGGAACAAAAAGACCATTTGTGATGTTTGTGGGACATATTGGACTGCAAACGAAAGAAGCTTGTCAAAGGTAAGGCATGAATTAGTTTTTATTTCTGCGTTTTGTTTCACGCCTGCAGGGTTGAAATATGCTTCTCAATCTTTGTTTACTATGGTGCTATCCTCAGTTAATAGCATATTTTGCTTTCGCCAAAAGTAAAGGTTGGCTGGATTCACAACAAGTGTAGCTTTAATTTGCTATCTTGCATGTGTGATTTAATGAAAGTTAGATTTTCTTAGTAATTTATTTGACTTTGGCGCTCTTCATTTTCCATGGCTTTTGGCCAGGTGGGATGCTAGCGTCCCACATATCCCAGAGAGGTTAACTCATTAGGAATTTGGGGCACCACGAGAGCGGTGTCTTAAAGAGTTGCCATCTCCCAAATTAAACTCAAAGGCCTGTTACATCCATAAAACAGTCAACATATTATTCATAACCTCGTATCATATCATCATTCTGAACAGTCGTAACCTTCTGCATCTGCAAAAAACCCAACCTTACGTATGATTCAGTATGACACGAATTGGTTTAATTATCTATTTACTAGCTAATTAAATGATAACACAGGATAAATATACACACTTAAATACATTAGAAACAGGTCCCTAGCAGACTGACAACATATGGCGGCTTGTTACAAAGAACATGAAGAGGAAGGGAGAAAGAGATACTTATCGTTGACACATTTGATGAACTACTCTCACGTGAAATATATACTTTGCACCCTGATTGGAGTAATAAATTATGACAGTAGTAGAATACATTGGATTGAAGAGTACTACAATGGTCCCACTTAAATTCACTTTCCAACAGTGGTTCCTCCTTTTTAAAAATTGTGTCATATTGCAGCACACCTTGCATTCTGTGACACGTTATTTGATTGTCAGCCATTTTTTCTGTTAATGCAAGTTATTTCTAGTTTGACCACCAGAGGGAATCTTTGAGAAGCATTTGATAGCCTTCCATATTGGCATTACCAGATCATTTTAAACATTTCTTGTAATAATAACATGGTACAGTTAAAGTCGGAGGTTAACATGCATTTTAGCCAAATACATTTAAATTTAGTTTTTCACAATTCCTGAAATTTAATCCTCGTAAAAATTCCCTGTTTTAGGTCAGTTAGGATCACCACTTTATTTTAAACTTTTGCGACGAGCAAACCCGTATCCGGGAGCGTAATCATAGCCTCAAACGCATTAGCATAACGCAGCGGACATAAATACCACTAGAAACTTTTCCTATTCATGAAAATCACAAATTAAATTAATAAAACATATTCACACACAAGCTTAGCCTTTTGTTAACAACACTGTCAGATTTTCAAAATATGCGTTACAGCCAACGATAGGCAAGCATTTGTGTAAGTTTATCATGGCATCATGCTATGCTAGGCTCTGCTGGCAGCAGGCAACATTTTCACGAAAATAAGAAAAGCAACCAAATTAAATAATTTACCTCTGAAGAACTTTGGATGCTTTCACTCAGGAGACTCCCAGTTAGATAAACTCCCATTTCTTCATCATGCTTGGCTGAGAAATCGACCGAAAAATGCTACTACTACAACGCCAAACTTTTTTCAAAATGTGCTCCATAATATCAACAGAAACATGGCAAACGTTGTTTAGGATCCATCCTCAAGGTGTTTTTAACAAATATCTTTGATAATATATCCGTCGAGGCAATTGGTTTCTCATAAGAAGCGATTGGAAAAATGGCTACCTCAGTATTTTACGCAAGATTTTCTGCGGGAGACACCATGTGACCACATGCTATATATGGTCCCTTACAGCCATTCTTCAATGGAAATGCCTAAAAAGACGTCACAATGCTGTAGACACCTTGGGGAATGCGTGGAAAACGTAAGCTCATTCGTAGCTCATTCACAGCCATATAAGGAGTCATTGGCATGAGGCGGTTTAAAAAAATGTGGCACTTCCTGATTGGATTTTTATCTGGGTTTCACCTGTAACATCAGTGCTGTTGCACTCACAGACAATATCTTTGCCCTTTTGGAAACGTCAGAGTGTTTTCTTTCCAAAGCTGTCAATTATATGCATAATCGAGCATCTTTTCGTGACCAAATATCTTGTTTAAAACGGGAACGTTTTTCATCCCAAAAAATGTAATAGCGCCACCTAGTTGCAAGAAGTTAAGAATGTGAAATGTCAGAATAATAGTAGAGAGAATGATTTATTTCACCTTTTATTTCTTACATCACATTCCAAGTGGGTCAGAAGTTTACATACACTCAATTGGTATTTTGAAGCATTGCCTTCAAATTGTTTAACTTGGGTCAAACATTTTGGCCTTCCACAAGCTTCCCACAATAAGTTGGGTGAATTTTGGCCCATTCCTCCTGAGAGAGCTGGTGTAACTGAGTCAGGCTTGTAGGCCTCCTTGCTCGCACACACTTTTTTAGTTCGGCCCACAAATTTTCTATGGGATTGAGGCCAGGGCTTTGTGATGGCTTTGTGATGGCAACTTTGGAAGTATGCTTGGGGTCATTGTCCATTTGGAATACCCATTTGCGACTAAGCTATAACCTCCAGACTGATATCTTGAGATGTATATATATGCACATCATTTTCCTTTCCTCATGATGCCACCTATTTTGTGACGTGCACCAGTCCCTCCTGCAGCAAAGCACCCCCACAACATGATGCTGCCACCCCCATGCATCACGGTTGGGATAGGGTTCTTCGGCTTGCAAGCCTCCCCCTTTATCCTCCAAACAAAACGATGGTCATTATTGCCAAACAGTTACATTTTTGTTTCATCAGAACAGAGTACATTTCTCTAAAAAGTACAATCTTTGTCCCCATGTGCAGTTGCAAATCGCAGTCTGGATTTTTTTATGGCGGTTTTGGAGCAGTGGTTTCTTCCTTGCTGAGCGACCTTTCAGGTTATGTCGATATGGGACTCATTTTACTGTGGATATGTGTCATTTTGTACCTGTTTCCTCCAGCATCTTTACAGGATCCTTTGCTGTCCTTCTGGAATCGATTTACAATTTTCTGCCCATCATCTCTAGGAGAATGAACGCTTCTCCTTCATGAGCGGTATGATGGCTGCGTGGTCCCATGGTGTTTATTCTTGCGTACTATTGTTTGTGCAGATGAACGTGGTACCTCGAGGCGTTTGGAAGTTGTTCCCAAGGATGAACCAGACTTGGGGAGGTCTACAATAATTTTTTCTGAGGTCTTGGCTGATTTATTTTGCTTTTTCCACGATGTCAATCAAAGAGGCACTGAATTTGAAGGTAGGCCTTGAAATGCATCCATAGGTACATCTCCAATTGACAAAAATTATGTCAATTAGCCTATCAGAAACTTCTAAAGCCATGACATAATTTTCTGGAATTTTTCCAAGCTGTTTAGAGGCACAGTCAATTTAGTGTATGTTAACATCTGGCCCACTGCAATTGTGATACAGTGAATTATAAGTGAAATAATCTCTCTGTAAACAATTGTTGGAAAAATTACTTGTGTCATGCACAAAGTAGATGTCCTAACTGATTTTCCAAAACTATAGTTTGTTAACAAGAAATGTGTGGAGTGGTTGAAAAATGAGTTTTAATGACTCCAACCTAAGTGTACGTAAACTTCCAACTTCAACTGTAGAAACCTTATTTTGTGGTTATTTTCAGAGCCTTTATGGAGAATGGTTCTATAAAGAACCTTTCTGAATCTGAAAGGTTTTTTGTAGATCCTTTTGAAGACCCATATAGTTTTTTTCCTGTCAGCCATATTATATTGTTAAATTTCCATAGGTGTGATTATTGTCTTAATTGATAAGTTGAATCACATGAGCAACCACTGAAACAGCTGGGGCTACATGAGGAGAAAATTGAGAGCCACCGACTGATTTAGTCAACTGCTCTCAATTGACACAATACCAATGATTGACACAATACCAGATTTCTGCTTACATTTGTCATAACATTTGATCTGATCTTCATTTTAGTCACAACAATAGACGAACACAGTGTGCTTAAACTAATAACACACAAATTATTATATTTTTATTGTCAATATTGAATACATAATTTAAACATCCACAGTATGTGGGGAATAGGAGTGGAACTGGGGGCTGCAGGGCCTGGGTTAACCTCTATATCACCAGAAGAATCTAGGGGAGTAGGACAAGGGGGCGGCTAAAGGCTATAAGAACAGGTTGTCTAGCGTGTTGGGGACAGAGAATGAAAGGAGCAGATTTATTGGCGTGGTAGAATAGATTGAAGCCATAATGTACAGACAAGGGTAGGGTAGGATGTGAGTACAGTGGAGGTAAACCTATGCGTTGCATGACGATGAGAGAGGTTTCGTCTCTGGAGGCATTCAATTAACCTAGGTGAGGTTTCCACATGTGTGTGGGGTGGGATGAAAGAGCTAAGGCATTTTGAGCGGAACTGAGGCCTCTAGAGTGAAATTAAACAATAAAAACTAGCCGAGACAGCAGTAGATAAGGCATATTGACATTAGAGAGAGGCATAAAGTAGTCACATGTGTTGATCAGGAGAGCTAAGACAACAACAGATAAATGGCGATGAATGGGCAGAGCGGGTCAGTTAGGTACATACAGGACCTGAGTTTGAGGATGGGGCCGACAGGTAAACAAAATGAGGCACCGTGTTATTGAAACAGTCCAGAGGGCATCAGCTGTGATGCCGAGTGAGCATAGGGTCAAAAAAGCAGAAATAGGTGAGTCTACGCTAGGCAGGCAGGGGACACAGTGTCCAGAAAAGCTAGCGGGCCAAGGCTAGTAGATGGTCCTACCACGATATCGTAACAGAATTTCCTGTTGAGACCACATCGGGCTTTCATGTCGGCAGCCACTCGTTTGCAGCTAGCTAGCTGCGATGATCCGGAGAAATGATCCGGTGTAATGATCCAGAGCGGCAGGAATCCGGTGATATGGTAGAGAGAAGCAGCCTGATATTCTCTGGGTTGATATCGCGCTGTGCACACTGGTCGGTGATTGTCCGAGCTAAGGCTGGCTGATGCTGGGGAAAAAATGTGAGGACCGCCAGCTGTGGCTAACAAAGACTAGTAGCTAGTTAGCTGGCTAGATCCTGATGGAAGTTCCCATTATAAGGAATAAAAATAACAGATCCGTACCACATTGGGTGAGACGGGTTGCAGGAATCCGGTGATATAGTAGAGAGAAGCAGTCTGATATGCTATGGGTTGATATCGCGCTGGTCAAGACTGGCAGGTGTGGTCCGAGCTTAAGGCTGGCGGATGCCGGGGGGAAAAAAGGCGATGACCGCTAGACGTGGCTAACAAAGACTAGTAGCTCGTTAGCTGGCTAGATCATGATGGAAGTTCCAGTTATAAGGAATAAAAATAGCAGATCTGTAGGCGGGTTGCAGGAAAGTATATTTCGTTCGTAGATAAAAAGTGAGATTAAGATATATACGAAAAAGACCGGCAATTTACAAGGGATAAAGCAAGGGATAAGACAAAGACAGATATACACGTCCTACTGCGCTGCCATCTTGGATTTAGGATACATCATCACTTGCCATAGTCATATATAATTTGTTTACTTCTTATTGCTGGGGGCAGTATTGAGTAGTTTGGATGAATAAGGTGCCCAGAGGTGCCTAGAGTAAACTGCCTGCTAATCAGTCCCAGTTACTAATATATGCATATTATTAGTATATTTGGATAGGAAGCACTCTGAAGTTTTTACAACTGTTTGCGTGATGTCTGTGAGTATAACAGAACTCATATGGCAGGCAAAAACCTGAGAAAAAAATCCAACCAGGAAGTGGGAAATCTGAGGTTGGTCGTTTTTCAACTCATTCCCTATTGAAGATACAGTGGGATATTGGTCATGTTGCACTTCCTAAGGTTTCCACTAGATGTCAACAGTCTTTAGAACCTTGTTTGATGCTTCTACTGTGAAGTGGGTGCAAATGAGAGGGGAATGAGTCAGAGGTCTGCCAGAGTGCCTTGAGCTATTTTTATCAACATTTATAATGAGTATTTCTGTAAATTGATGTGTGTAACGATTGTCTTCCTCTTCTGATGAGGAATAGGATGGATCGGACCAATGCACAGCGTGGTAAGTGTTCATGTTATATTTATTAGAACAGAAACACTAAACAAAATAACAAAGAGAGTGAAACGAAAACGAAACAGTCCTGTAAAGTGCAGCAACACAAAACAGAAAACAACTACCCACCACCCATAGTGGGAAAACAGGCTGCCTAAGTATGGTTCTCAATCAGAGACAACGAATGACAGCTGCCTTTGATTGGGAACAATACCAGGCCAAAACCAGAAATACAAAACATAGAACAAAACCATAGAATACCCACCCCAATTCGCGCCCTGACCAAACTAAAATAGAGACATAAAAAAGCAACTAAGGTCAGGACGTGAAATGTGGCTCTCTGCAAAATCCCCAGATGTTTTTAGAACTACTGAACATAACGCACCAATGTATACTGAGATTTTTTTATATAAATATGAACTTTATCGAACAAAACATACATGTATTGTGTAACATGAAGTCCTATGATTGTCATCTATCTCTATTTCTGTTTTTTGTGACTCCTCTATTTGGCTGGAAAAATGGCTGTGTTTTTCCGTGATTTGGCTCTGACCTAACATAATCGTTTGTAATGCTTTCGCCGTGAAGCCTATTTGAAATCGGACACTGTGGTGGGATTAACAAGATGTGTATCTTTAAAATGGTGTGAAATACTTGTATGTCTGAGGAATTTGAATCATGACATTTCTGTTGTTTTGAATTTGGCGCCCTGCACTTTCACTGGCTGCTGTCATATCGATCCCGTTAACAAAACACGTTGGATCTCCCAAAAGAGCAGTACGCAAACTGCACCCCAAAATATTCTAATGAGCCACCTCATCTACATTTAAATTATTAATAAAATAGCAAATAACCCTTTTGTGAACTGTGAAAAACGAAAGGGTTATTTTAGTCATGGTTCCACATAGACTCATCCCCCTTTCCAAATAACCTTTGAGGAAACCTAGTGTGTATGGTGTGTGGTGCATTTTCCTGGCATGGTTTAGGTCCACTCAACCCCTTACAGCAGTGGTTCCCAACTTTTTATAGACCCATACCCCTTCAAATATTCCACCTCCAGCTGCGTACCCTCTCTAGCACCAGGGTCAGCACACGCTCAAATGTTGTTGTTTTTTGCCATCATTGTAAGCCTGCCACACACACACTATACGATATATTCATAAAACATAAAAAATAGTGTGTGTTTTTGTCACAACCCGGCTCGTGTGAAGTGACAAAGACCTCTTATAGGACCAGGAAGCAAATAACAATATCATAATGATCAATAATTGTGCTCTTTATTTAACCATCATACATATAAAACCTTATTTGTTCATCGATAATTGTGAATAACTCACCACAGGTTAATGAGAAAGTTGTGTTTGAAAGGATGCACATAACTCTGCAATGTTGGGTTGTATTAGAGAGAATCTCAGTCTTAAATCATTTTCCACACACAGTCTGTGCCTGTATTTTGTTCTCATGCTAGTGAGGGCCGAAAATCCACTCTCACATAGGTAAGTGGTTTCAAAGGGCATCAGTGTATTAACAGCACGATTTGCCAAGGCAGGATACTCTGAGCGTAGCCCAATCCAGAAATCTGGCAGTGGCTTCTGATTAAATTATGTTTTCACAGAACCCCTTGTTGCAATTTCAATGAGGCTCTCTTGTTCTGACCAGTAAGTGAACTGGAGGCAGGGCATGAAAGGGATAATGAATCCAGTTGTTTCTGTCATCCATTTCGGGAAAGTACCTGCATATTTGGATGTTAATTATTTGACTAGGCTCCCTGTATTTGACATTGAGTTGTTATTTCGCTGAACACTAGATGATTTATTTTATTTTTTAGCAGTGAAACCAAATGCCTCACCCAAATGCATAGCCCCATAAATGGACTGTTTATATTATAAAAACAAGGGGAAAAAAAGATGTGAATCACATTTTAAATTTGGCATTGCGCGTACTCCTGGGGGGAATTACCTGCCTTAGAGGATAAGGTAAACGGCAATAAGTGCACAGCCATTCTGAGTAACCACGTTCAACCTAAAGATGGGTTGGTTGTTTAGTAAACAACAAAAAAACACGTGCAAAACTATGGGGCAAATCACTTGTCAACAAACTTGCGTGTGAATTTCTAGAGCCAAGTTCGGGACAGGACAGGATCGACAGTCCACAGGAACAGGCAGTACAGGAATAGCCCAAAAGTAATGGTCCAATTCACACACCTACCAATCCCTGGTCATCCCTATACTGCCTCTGGTCTGGCAGAGTCACTAAACACAAATGCTTTGTTTGTAAATGATGTGTGAGCGTTAAAGTGTGTCCCTGGCTTTCCGTCAATACAGAAAATAAACATATTGTGCTGTCTGGTTGCTTAATATAAGGAATTTGATATGGTTTTTATACTTTTACTTGATACTTAAGTACGTTTTTAGCTCATCCTCCACATACCGCCAGTCACATTCTGTTAAAGCTCTCCAAAGCACACACATCCCTGGGTCGCTCGTCTTTTCAGTTGGAATTGCTATAATAAATAAATAGCTATTCCATTTACTTTTGATACTTAAGTATATTTCAAATCAAATACTTTAGACTTTTACTCAAGTCATATTTTACTGGATGACTTTCCCTTTTACTTGAGTCATTTTCCCTTTTAAGGTATCTTTACTTTTACTCAAGTATGACAATTGAGTACTTTTTCCACCACTGTGTAAAGATGAGCACTGGACAGGACGGGGGTGAATTTTATCGTAATGGGACAGGAAGGTTATAAAACTGTCGCGGGATCAGGACAGTACGGGGAAAAATCTGACAGGACAAGGCAGGACAGGAAGGAATATTAACTCCTGTGTCAACCTCTCATGCAAACTATATTTCATCTTCAATGTTAATTGAGAACATAAATACATTTGCACAATGAGCACTTGTTGTTTCTCAAATACATTCTTGGTTAGCTTTCTATCAGATTTTAGTGGTGACATCTGTCAAATCACCTCAAAATAAGACATGATATCAAGAACAAGATATTCACAAAGACACACCCTTCTGCACCAATGACGCGCATCTTTTACATTTTGTTGTCAGCTAACCCATCTATGGGGAATCATTTCTATCCTGATGGGTGGGGTCTCTTCCAGGATGACAATGCCGCCATCCACATGGCACAAGTGGTGACTGAATGGTTTGGATGAGCATGAAAACGATGTAAATCATACGCCATGGCGTTCTCAGTCACCAGATCTCAACCCAATTGAACACTTATGGGAGATTCTGGAGCGACGCCTGAGACGGCGCTTTTCACCACCATCAACAAAACACCAAATTATGGAATTTCATGTGGAAGAATGGTGTTGCAACCATCTAATATAGTTCCAGAGACGTGTAGAATTTATCCCAAGGCGCTTTGAATCTGTTCTGGCGCCTCGTGATGGCTCAACGGCCTATTAAGAATAGTTTATGTTGGTATTTCCTTTATAATAATAATAATAATATATGCCATTTAGCAGACGCTTTTATCCAATGTGTGCATACATTCTACGTATGGGTGGTCCCGGGAATCGAACCCACTACCCTGGCGTTACAAGCGCCATGCTCTACCAACTGAGCTACAGAAGGACCACGTTATTTTGGAAGTTACCTGGATGTTCTTTAAGTAAACTCCCCACTCTCACAACTCTACTCATTAATCACTTTGGCCACTTAGCCTATAGCGTGAGAGTAGAGAGGTCCCTGGTCCCTGAACCAGATTTAGCTACCTGCTCGCTAGCTGCCCTGTCTGCCACAGTGAATCACTGAGTTGGTGACATGAATGGGCAGCTTTACCACCAACCAGATTAACGATTAGCTCGGTTAGCAACTGCACCCACGCTCACGCGCACAGGCACGCGCACGCACACACTCACACGCGCACAGGCATGCGCACGCACACACACACACACACACACACACACACACCCTGCCTTGGTCTTCTGCTCAGCAATATGGCCTAGCCTCCTCTCTTTGATTGCCTATTGACCCTGGAGCCGGTGTGTGTGATCCCCAGAGCCATGGGCCAATGCCCCACACATACACTGATTGTTTCCCCTCACACACCATTACTGTCTCTAGGTTTAGAAGCCGGTGGAGGGGTTGAGGGTGAATGTGCGTGATTGTGTACGTGCGTGCGTGGACGGATGGATGTGTGTTGCTGTGCTTTCCATTCAAGCGCGTGTGCAAGAGTGTGTGTGTTTATTGGGGTGGCTGGACTCTTTCCGCTTCAGGCCAAGCTAGCTATCCCCTTTCCTTTCATTGATGTGTAAAACCCAAAAATGCAGAAGCATGTAGCATAGAGGCGAAATAAAACAGACAACAGCTCTTGCTTCCTCTCCACCTCCCTCTCCATCTCATGCTTACTCATACATGCAAACCCAATGGACTCCTTCCTCTCCACTGCAGCAAAGATAGAATACAGGAGGATAAAAAAGGTATGAATAAAAACAAGCAATGGGGGCATCAACAAGCTTTGGGGTCCAGGGATAAACTGCTCACTTGTATTATCTGTGAAGATGGCCAAACTGCCATCCATTCAAAGGTACAGAATGTAGGCTTAGTTCAAATCGTGTGTGTGTGTGTGTGTGTGTGTGTGTGTGTGTGTGTGTGTGTGTGTGTGTGTGTGTGTGTGTGTGTGTGTGTGTGTGTGTGTGTGTGCGTGTGTGTGTGTGTGTGTGTGTGTGTGTGTGTGTGTGTGTGTGTGTGTGTGTGTGTGCGCTAGTCTGGTATTACACTCTGCCTTGGACCTTAGCTGTCGGTCAATCAAGAGGGAGGTTTGACCTTCTCCCACTCAATCCCCCCTCTCCCGCCTCTTTCTCCTTATTCAATCCATCCTCCAGCCTTAGACACAACCTAACGTCTACAGCCGGGTCAGCCAGTAGACGGTTGCTGGTAGGATATAGCCTAAGCAGTAAGAGTGTGGGCACGTTCGACATTGCAGACGATTTTAAAACCTCTTCAGGATCGGTGGGTCCCCCGTGGGATAGTTGAGCTAACGTAGGATAATGTGATTAGCATGAGGTTGTAAGTAACAAGAATATTTCCCAGGACATAGACATGTCTGATATTGGCAGAAAATAAGCAAATAAGAATTTGTTCTTAACTGACTTGCCTAGTTAAATAAAGTTTAAATAAAAAAATAAGGACATGGCCTTGCACACAGTTCATTCTGTGGCAGCACATTGACCAGGTGATATACTGTATGTGAGGCTCTTGTTTAGATCTTTGATCATGACACTGGTGAGGAGGAGGGAGGCCAGGAAACTGACAGTAAAGATGCAGAATGGGAATTTGTCCTGGTCTTCATCCCCACCTGAGAGGAGAGGTCGGCTGTCGGTTGAAAATGTTATCAGGATGACCCCAGGGCCAACGAGATACGCCATGTCCCGGGTTGATGACATACAATCCTGCTTAGAACTATTCCTGACAGAGTCCATCGAAACGCATTTACAAAGACAACTCGAGGAAGTAGACCCGACAGATGTCCAAGCATAAGTGGATCTCTTGGTCTTGGCTGGTGTGTACAGATCCAGAAATGAATCTACCACCAGTTTATGGGATGCAAAGTCTGGTCGGGAAATGTATCGTGCCACTATGTCATTCCAGACATTTCACGAGTTGTCGCGGGTTCTTTGGTTCGACAACCGTGATACAAGCCCAGGCCGACGTCAACAATACAAGCTGGCGGCGATCAGAGAGGTTTGGCACAAGTGGGTGGAGCGCCTGCCACTCATCTATAACCCAGGTTCAGACATCACAGTGCATGAGCATCTGGTCGCTTTTAGGGGATGTCTAAATATGGAATGCAGATATGGGCAGCATGTAATGCCAGGACAAGTTATGCCGGGAACATGCAGGTTTACACTAGGAAACCTGCTGACGGTGTTCCCGAAAGGAATCAGGGGAAGCGGGTGGTCCTGGAAATGGCTGCTGGTCTCCAGGGGCACAACATAACATGTGACAATTTCTTCATCTCATATGCTCTTGGTCAGGAACTACTCCAAACAAAAGGACCATGGTGGGGACGGTCAGAAGGAACAAGCCTGAGTTGCCTCCTGCCTTGGTCACTACCAGGGACACGGATCATTTTTCCTCTGAATTTGCCTTCACAGATACACACACTCTTGTGTCCTACTGCCCGAAGAAAAAGAAGAATGTGCTCCTGATGACAACTCTGTACAGGGATGCCGCTGTGAGTACCAGAGAGTACAAGAAGCTCAATGCTGTCCTGGATTACAACAGGAACAAAGTGGGAGTTGACAACCTTGATATGTTACTTTTTATCTTTCAAGTCTCATTTTCTTTTTTTTTTCTATCACGAGATTGTTTTATCTGCACCATTAAAATAAGATGTGTTGTTGTTTGGTGAAATGCTTATTGAATTTGTGAACAATATGGAGTCAATTCTATGCATTTGAATATGTAAATGTGTTTTAGATGTGATATATTAAAACAACGCTTTGATGCAATTCTTCACGTTACTACGCAAAGCCATGAAGTATCACTTGTATGTTCTCATTATTTTATTTACTGATCGTTGCACTTTTTGCAGGTTACTGGCACGTACTCTCGTAAGAGGATGAGAGCATGTTGGCCCATGGTGGTGTTCTTCAACATCCTAGATGTGTCGGCCTACAACGCGTCTGTGGTGAGGATGGAGGTGATTCCAGGCTGGAAGCAGGGGAAATTCTTCAAGAGGAGAATATTCCTAGAAGAGTTGGGGAAAGCCATGGTGGCACCCCTCACTCAAAGGCGCGAACACCTTCCTCGAAACACCATCCTCTGCTGGATTGGTGAGAGATATACACGGGCCAGAAGCAAGATCTACGGCCGCCAGAGACAGAAGATACAAAATCAAGAGGTGGAATCTGTGTGCACCAAGACATGTCAAAATGAGCATCAAGAGATGTCAAAATGAGCATCACGTGCCGTAAATTCAGTGCATATATTTTGCAAGTGTCACGACTTCCTCCGAAGTTGCTGCCTCTCCTTGTTTGGGCAGTGTTCGTCATCACCTGCTTTCTGGCTTCCACCGATCCATGTTTCTGTTTTCCATTTGTTATGTCTTGAGTGTACACACCTGGTTTCCATTAAGTTACTATTATTTCCCTGTTTAACCCTCTGTGTTTTGTGCGTGATTGTTCCTGGTTTATGTTAGTCTTTTGTGTTAGGGTTTGTGATCCCTGCGTGGATTTATTTTTCCTGAATATTTTCCCGAGTAAAGTTAGTTATTTTTACTCCGTTCAGTGTCCTGTGCCTGACTCCATTCGCACATATGCACAACTAACACTTGACAGCAAGGCACATGCAACAACCACCACATATTGTCCAGCATGTACTTGAGAACACACACAATGTAACCACCATTGATTGATAGATTGTGAACAATTTCATGTTTTTGTTACTGTTAGTAATACTGTTATTGTTACTGTTGTTCTTTAATGTGTTCAGACATTCATTTGTAATATGGTAAAGTTTTCATGTGTAGTTTTGGGCCTATGTCCTTTCTTTACTAATAAAATCACACCGGTCAGTTTTGACCGGGAACACAACAGATGTTATTTTGTGCCACTATTTAAACATTTTCAAAATGGTTTTAAAACAAATGTCCTTGTTAAACTTTGACACAAAGTAGTCTGTGATAAATATCACAATATGTTTCCTCTGAGCATTTGTTATGGTCAAAATTATCCATCCGTAATTGATTTACTCAAAAACGAGTTGTATGAGCTCAAGTAAGTAAGTAAGCATTTCACTGTAAGGTGAAATGTTGTATTCGGTGCATGTTTCTAATACAATCTGATTTGTTCTATGAGGCCTACAGGCCATAAATAGCAAATAGAAGTTCAAAACTTGTAATGTTCTACTAAACTAACTAAATGAAAGCAAAATGTTTAGGCTTACTTCATCCAGTGTGCAGAAAAATAAATTGGTGGTAATTTGCAAACATTCACATATTTAATTAGTTATAGAACAATTTGCATGTTTTAATACAATATTTCATAAATGTTGTAATGCAAAAAACTATTATATTGGTGCCTGTATTCAACTGGTTCGTTGCCTATTAGGGTGCCTTTTAGGGTGAGTTGCCTCACCTAATACTGAGAGAGAGAGAGAGAGAGAGAGAGAGAGAGAGAGAGAGAGAGAGAGAGAGAGAGAGAGAGAGAGAGAGAGAGAGAGAGAGGGAGAGATAAATGTTCCAGGGGCCGTTTCTTAATATCTTGTTTTGATTTGCAGTTTTCTCTGTGTATGTTCTGACTTGATCCAGGTTCCCTGTTATACATTTCGGAGATGAATTCTTTATTTTCAGCTCTTCTACATGCTCGACTAAGAAAAACATCCTGTCTTTCAAAGGTAAATGCCCGCAGAAATAGAATGCTGTCGTTATCAGTTCTCAATAATGGTCACTGTTGAAAATAAAAATTGTTCTCCAACAGTGTGCACTAAACAAATCAAGATGCAAGAAAATAAGAACGTAAGTTAACTATGCCACCAGCTCACGATATAGGTAAATGCTGTCAGACTTTTTCACAGTAGACCTGAAATTTGATTGTCAATTGCACTGCAATGGATACCATGGTGTACATGTTGCTTATTTCAAATGGAGGCATTTCAGATTAGCAAACATCACGTCTGTCAAAAGGCCTAGTCTCTCTCTCTCCTCTTTCCCTCCCCCCTCTCTCTCCTCTTCTTTCTTCTCCTCTCTTTCTCCACTCTCCCTCCCCCCTCTCTCTCTCTCTCTCTCTGTTATTATCTCTCTCTCCTCTTTCCCCCCCTCTCTCTCCTCTTCTTTCTTCTCCTCTCTTTCTCCACTCTCCCCCCCTCTCTCTCTCTCTCTCTCTGTTATTATCTCTCTCTCCTCTTTCCCTCCCCCCCTCTCTCTCTCTCTGTTATTATCTCTCTCTCTCCTCTTTCCCTCCCCCCCCTCTCTCCTCTTCTTTCTTCTCCTCTCTTTCTCCACTCTCCCTCCCCCTTTCTCTCTCTCTCTCTCTGTTATTATCTCTCTCTCCCTTTTCCCTCTCCCCCTCTCTCTCCTCTTCTTTCTCCTCCTCTCTTTCTCCACTCTCCCTCCCCCTCCCCCTCTCTCTCTCTCTCTCTCTGTTATTATCTCTCTCTCCCCTTTCCCTCTCCCCCTCTCTCTCCTCTTCTTTCTCCTCCTCTCTTTCTCCACTCTCCCTCCCCCTCTCTCTCTCTCTCTCTCTCTGTTATTATCTCTCTCTCCCTTTTCCCTCTCCCCCTCTCTCTCCTCTTCTTTCTCCTCCTCTCTTTCTCCACTCTCGCTCCCCCCCTCTCTCTCTCTCTCTGTTATTATCTCTCTCTCCCTTTTCCCTCTCCCCCTCTCTCTCCTCTTCTTTCTCCTCCTCTCTTTCTCCGCTCTCCCTCCCCCTCTCTTACATTTACATTTAAGTCATTTAGCAGACGCTCTTATCCAGAGCGACTTACAAATTGGTGCATTCACCTTATGACATCCAGTGGAACAGCCACTTTACAATAGTGCACCTAAATCTTTTAAGGGGGGGTGAGAAGGATTACTTTATCCTATCCTAGGTATTCCTTAAAGAGGTGGGGTTTCAGGTGTCTCCGGAAGGTGGTGATTGACTCCGCTGTCCTGGCGTCGTGAGGGAGTTTGTTCCACCATTGGGGGGCCAGAGCAGTGAACAGTTTTGACTGGGCTGAGCGGGAACTGTACTTCCTCAGTGGTAGGGAGGCGAGCAGGCCAGAGGTGGATGAACGCAGTGCCCTTGTTTGGGTGTAGGGCCTGATCAGAGCCTGGAGGTACTGAGGTTCCGTTCCCCTAACAGCTCCGTAGGCAAGAACCATGGTCTTGTAGCGGATGCGAGCTTCAACTGGAAGCCAGTGGAGAGAGCGGAGGAGCGGGGTGACGTGAGAGAACTTGGGAAGGTTGAACACCAGACGGGCTGCGGCGTTCTGGATGAGTTGTAGGGGTTTAATGGCACAGGCAGGGAGCCCAGCCAACGGCGAGTTGCAGTAATCCAGACGGGAGATGACAAGTGCCTGGATTAGGACCTGCGCCGCTTCCTGTGTGAGGCAGGGTCGTACTCTGCGGATGTTGTAGAGCATGAACCTACAGGAACGGGCCACCGCCTTGATGTTAGTTGAGAACGACAGGTTGTTGTCCAGGATCACGCCAAGGTTCTTAGCGCTCTGGGAGGAGGACACAATGGAGTTGTCAACCGTGATGGCAAGATCATGGAACGGGCAGTCCTTCCCCGGGAGGAAGAGCAGCTCCGTCTTGCCGAGGTTCAGCTTGAGGTGGTGATCCGTCATCCACACTGATATGTCTGCCAGACATGATCTGATATGTCTGCCAGATATGTCTGCAGAGATGCGATTCGCCACCTGGTCATCAGAAGGGGGAAAGGAGAAGATTAATTGTGTGTCGTCTGCATAGCAATGATAGGAGAGACCATGTGAGGTTATGACAGACCCAAGTGACTTGGTCTATAGCGAGAATAGGAGAGGGCCTAGAACAGAGCCCTGGGGGACACCAGTGGTGAGAGCGCGTGGTGAGGAGACAGATTCTCGCCACGCCACCTGGTAGGAGCGACCTGTCAGGTAGGACGCAATCCAAGCGTGGGCCGTGCCAGAGATGCCCAACTCGGAGAGGGTGGAGAGGAGGATCTGATGGTTCACAGTATCGAAGGCAGCCGATAGGTCTAGAAGGATGAGAGCAGAGGAGAGAGAGTTAGCTTTAGCAGTGCGGAGCGCCTCCGTGATACAGAGAAGAGCAGTCTCAGTTGAATGACTAGTCTTGAAACCTGACTGATTTGGATCAAGAAGGTCATTCTGAGAGAGATAGCGGGAGAGCTGGCCAAGGACGGCACGTTCAAGAGTTTTGGAGAGAAAAGAAAGAAGGGATACTGGTCTGTAGTTGTTGACATCGGAGGGATCGAGTGTAGGTTTTTTCAGAAGGGGTGCAACTCTCGCTCTCTTGAAGACGGAAGGGACGTAGCCAGCGGTCAGGGATGAGTTGATGAGCGAGGTGAGGTAAGGGAGAAGGTCTCCGGAAATGGTCTGGAGAAGAGAGGAGGGGATAGGGTCAAGCGGGCAGGTTGTTGGGCGGCCGGCCGTCACAAGACGCGAGATTTCATCTGGAGAGAGAGGGGAGAAAGAGGTCAGAGCACAGGGTAGGGCAGTGTGAGCAGAACCAGTGGTGTCGTTTGACTTAGCAAACGAGGATCGGATGTCGTCGACCTTCTTTTCAAAATGGTTGACGAAGTCATCTGCAGAGAGAGAGGAGGGGGGAGGGGGAGGAGGATTCAGGAGGGAGGAGAAGGTGGCAAAGAGCTTCCTAGGGTTAGAGGCAGATGCTTGGAATTTAGAGTGGTAGAAAGTGGCTTTAGCAGCAGAGACAGAGGAGGAAAATGTAGAGAGGAGGGAGTGAAAGGATGCCAGGTCCGCAGGGAGGCAAGTTTTCCTCCATTTCCGCTCGGCTGCCCGGAGCCCTGTTCTGTGAGCTCGCAATGAGTCGTCGAGCCACGGAGCGGGAGGGGAGGACCGAGCCGGCCTGGAGGATAGGGGACATAGAGAGTCAAAGGATGCAGAAAGGGAGGAGAGGAGGGTTGAGGAGGCAGAATCAGGAGATAGGTTGGAGAAGGTTTGAGCAGAGGGAAGAGATGATAGGATGGAAGAGGAGAGAGTAGCGGGGGAGAGAGAGCGAAGGTTGGGACGGCGCGATACCATCCGAGTAGGGGCAGTGTGGGAAGTGTTGGATGAGAGCGAGAGGGAAAAGGATACAAGGTAGTGGTCGGAGACTTGGAGGGGAGTTGCAATGAGGTTAGTGGAAGAACAGCATCTAGTAAAGATGAGGTTGAGCGTATTGCCTGCCTTGTGAGTAGGGGGAGAAGGTGAGAGGGTGAGGTCAAAGAGGAGAGGAGTGGAAAGAAGGAGGCAGAGAGGAATGAGTCAAAGGTAGACGTGGGGAGGTTAAAGTCGCCCAGAACTGTGAGAGGTGAGCCGTCCTCAGGAAAGGAGCTTATCAAGGCATCAAGCTCATTGATGAACTCTCTGAGGGGACCTGGAGGGCGATAAATGATAAGGATGTTGAGCTTAAAAGGGCTGGTAACTGTGACAGCATGAAATTCAAAGGAGGCGATAGACAGATGGGTAAGGGGAGAAAGAGAGAATGACCACTTGGGAGAGATGAGGATCCCGGTGCCACCACCCCGCTGACCAGAAGCTCTCGGGGTGTGCGAGAACACGTGGGCGGACGAAGAGAGAGCAGTAGGAGTAGCAGTGTTATCTGTGGTGATCCATGTTTCCGTCAGTCCCAAGAAGTCGAGGGACTGGAGGGAGGCATTGGCTGAGATGAACTCTGCCTTGTTGGCCGCAGATCGGCAGTTCCAGAGGCTACCGGAGACCTGGAACTCCACGTGGGTCGTGCGCGCTGGGACCACCAGATTAGGGTGGCCGCGGCCACGGGGTGTGGAGCGTTTGTATGGTCTGTGCAGAGAGGAGAGAACAGGGATAGACAGACACATAGTTGACAGGCTACAGAAGAGGCTACGCTAATGCAAGGAGATTGGAATGACAAGTGGACTACACGTCTCGAATGTTCAGAAAGTTAAGCTTACGTAGCAAGAATCTTATTGACTAAAATGATTAAAATGATACAGTACTGCTGAAGTAGGCTAGCTGGCAGTGGCTGCGTTGTTGACACTACACTAATCAAGTCGTTCCGTTGAGTGTAATAGTTTCTACAGTGCTGCTATTCGGGGCTAGCTGGCTAGCTAGCAGTGTTGATTACGTTACGTTGCGTTAAAAGAACGACAATAGCTGGCTAGCTAACCTAGAAAATCGCTCTAGACTACACAATTATCTTTGATACACAGACGGCTATGTAGCTAGCTATGTAGCTAGCTACGATCAAACAAATCAAACCGTTGTGCTGTAATGAAATGAAATGAAAATGTGATACTACCTGTGGAGCGAAGCGGAATGCGACCGGGTTGTTGAGTGCGGAAGTTCTATTCAGTAGACGTTGGCTAGCTGTTGGCTAGCTAGCAGTGTCTCCTACGTTAAGGACGACAAATAGCTGGCTAGCTAACCTCGGTAAATTAAGATAATCACTCTAAGACTACACGCTCTAAACTACACAATTATCTTGGATACGAAGACAGCAAAGACAACTATGTAGCTAGCTAACACTACACTAATCAAGTCGTTCAGTTGAGTGTAATAGTTTCTACAGTGCTGCTATTCGGTAGACGGTGGACGTTTGCTAGCTGGCTAGCTGCTGGGCAGATAGCAGTGTAGACTACGTTTGGACGACGAAATACGAAGTTGCAATAGAAGTGCTGACTGTTTCACTTTGTTGTCCTCTTTCTTTTCCTTTTTCTTCTGTCCTTCTTTTGTCCTTATTTTGTCTTCCTTTCTTCTGTTAACTAGATATTTTTTTGTATTTTTTGTTTTTTTCTCTCTCTCGCTCTTTCTCTCTCTCTCCCTCCATCCATCTCTGGATCACAGAGAGAAGTTCACTCATAATGTCACATTTGATGCTGAGGGATCCTGATAGTTTGTTAAGTGGGGATTTGTTGTCTTGAGCCCTTTATCGTCTAATTAAGTTAGGCCTGGCATTTCCAACCAGAATGACACCAATCAGGGGGGAAATGTCAACCAAAACTGGCAGCAGAGTCATTGGATGACAAACTCCCAATTAAACCTGAGAAACAAAAGCTGGGGAATGAAGCTATTAGGAGAACATCACTTTTATCCAGTATTCTACAATGTTCTCTCAATGTTCTCTCCCCAATTAAATCTAGATTCCCACGTTGCTGTTTCCGCGAGAGACAACCATGTTGATCGACAGTTCATTGATGATGTTTATACTCCACCTTCTCATCTACAAACTCACCCAGACGTATACAGTATGTGTTTTCTTTTTATGAAGCCTCTAACAGGTGTGTCCCTGGCTACATCCCAACTATTTGTCCAAAGGTAGTGCTTGCGCTACACAGGAAATAGTGTGCCGTTTGGAACACAAACACATTGACAAGCTCTTTTTAGGGTAACTGATCTGGGATGTGATCTATTATGACAGTTTGCCAAATAGATGACCTGCCTTTACAAATACATTGTGCCTTTTTCATAGCCTTACTCGGTCTCTCTACAGAGTACTGTAAGTAAGGTCTTGAGAGTGAATGGGAGAGAAGGGCAAGCCATTCTGAACACAAACAACGCAAAATGAAACCTTCTTCACACTGTCGTGCCGACCCCCAAACAGATATGTTACATTCACACATTGTAATTTTTAGCAAATATGTTGGACGCGTAACCAGGCCAGTATAGTTTGGCTCGGCTCAGTCGTGTGGAAAGCCCTTAACTGTAGAAAGAGGTTGTATCACAAATGGTACCATATTGCCTACATAGTGCATTGCTTTTACCAAAGCCCTATTTGCACTAAATAGGCAATTATATACCATTTGGGAGGCAGCGAGAGACACACTGTCTGCAAATGACACACGGTCTGCAAATGAATTTTTCCATTCTGTAGAGCGTCCACCTTCCCAACACCTACTCAAGGGGATATTCCATTGGCCTAATCACATTAAGCTGCTAGTAATCTCTCCATTAAGTAAAGGCTCCTTAACAAGCTGAGATAAGCCTTTCAGCAGGCTAGCATTCTGTTTTTCTGTCGTTCTGTCGGTCTGTTTGTCTGTCTGTCTGTTCACTACCTCACACACACACACACACACACACACACACACACACACACACACACACACACACACACACACACACACACACACACACACACACACACACACACACACACACACACACACAGAGAAGAGAAAGAGCGAGATATGTGCTCTGATTCTCCACTATTCTTTCAGATGTGTGCTATCTGGCCAATCCCTCTCTCCCCTGCGCTAAACTCCCTCCTTTTCTCCCCTACCTCGTAACTCCATCCTTCTCTCCCTTACATCCCTTTCCCCTCTCCTCCTAACTCCATCCTTCTCTCCCTTACATCCCTTTCCCCTCTCCTCCTAACTCCATCCTTCTCTCCCTTACATCCCTTTCCCCTCTCCTCCTAACTCCATCCTTCTCTCCCTTACATCCCTTTCCCCTCTCCTCCTAACTCCATCCTTCTCTCCCTTACATCCCTTTCCCCTCTCCTCCTAACTCCATCCTTCTCTCTCTTACATCCCTTTCCCCTCTCCTCCTAACTCCATCCTTCTCTCCCTTACATCCCTTTCCCCTCTCCTTCCTAACTCCATCCTTCTCTCCCTTACATCCCTTTCCCCTCTCCTCCTAACTCCATCCTTCACTCCCTTACATCCCTTTCCCCTCTCCTCCTAACTCCATCCTTCTCTCCCTTACATCCCTTTCCCCTCTCCTCCTAACTCCATCCTTCTCTCCCTTACATCCCTTTCCCCTCTCCTCCTAACTCCATCCTTCTCTCCCTTACATCCCTTTCCCCTCTCCTCCTAACTCCATCCTTCACTCCCTTACATCCCTTTCCCCTCTCCTCCTAACTCCATCCTTCTCTCCCTTACATCCCTTTCCCCTCTCCTCCTAACTCCATCCTTCTCTCCCTTACATCCCTTTCCCCTCTCCTCCTAACTCCATCCTTCTCTCCCTTACATCCCTTTCCCCTCTCCTCCTAACTCCATCCCTGAGACCCCCCGGTGTATTTCCCATGTTGCTGGACAGGCCAGTGGTAGATAGGAAATTTGCCTGTTTGATGTTTAATCAACAAATTATATAATTACCACACTATCATCACTGAGGAGTGTATGAGCCTGCATACAAAACAGAGAGAGACAGACAGACAGACAGACAGACAGACAGACAGACAGACAGACAGACAGACAGACAGACAGACAGAACAGACAGACAGACAGACAGACAGACAGACAGACAGACAGAAAAATAGGCATAAGAAGGAGGGGCAGCAAGGGAAAGAACTGTAGCAGGTTGTATATGTAGACCCTGTTTCTGCCATCCTCTGTCAAAGGGCATAGAACAGAGAGGATATTGTTGTGTGTGTGCTGCTGTCTTAATGCTAGCTAGCTCCACAGTGGCAGGCCAACGGCTAATAGTGGTTGTTTCACAAAGGTCACGTCAGCCAGTGCCTGTGATAACACTAAACACACAGAGGACAGGCTTTCTCTCACACTCTGGCTCCAAGCTTATCTGGCCTATTTCCTCATGGCTATGGGGTCTCACCCCAGTCACTCACAAACACAGAGGTACTCACGCACAGCTGTGTCATGATGCTTACAGATTTTTTTTTTTAAGCAACATAATTGAATCATTTTCCACATTTTGCACATGTGAATCCATATGTTTTCGGGAACACTTCCCATATGATACTTCACATGACGTTTCACATGTGAAATCATGCAAAAGTGTGTTTTTTAAACACTTAACACGTGATCATATTTAACATGACCTTTCATATGTGGATTAAACATTTCACATGAGATTTCACAGGTGACACCCTGCCAAAATCTTGAGTCATTATGATACAAAGTGCTTTTAAATGACATATTTGACCATATCGTGCATGTTTAGTTAGAGAAAAAATGTAATTCAACATGTTCTTAACTGTGATTTGAACTCACAACCTCTTAGTTGACGGCATTCCGATCTACCTGCTATGCCCCCATGTCTGTGTCAGCAATAGGTTTCACCTGTATTCCTAAATTTTGGACGTCAAATGCAAATCTCAGCTTAGTTAAAAATACACTATAAAGAAAAAGATATATATTTATCGTAGTCATTCAGGAGTAACATTTAAACAGAATAATATGACCCATCAACATTAGACATCTACTGTATATAGATCATCCTCAAATTGCTGAAACAAGTCAATTAAATCAATGATGAGAGAATAGCAATGGAGGCTGCTGAGGGGAGGATGGCTCATAATAATGGCTGGAACAGAGCAAATGGAATGGCATCAACCACGTGGAAGCCACGTGTTTGGTTGTATTTGATACCATTCCACTGATTTCGCTCCAGCCATTGCCACGAGCCCGTCCTCTCCAATTAAGGTGCCACTAACTTCCTTTGGAGAATAGTCAGAATAATTGCACTGCAGATCACACTCTTTTGCTAAGTGCAGTGGTGTATTATAGGGAAGGGATTTTGAGACGAATGCTAGAGACTTTCTGGCACTACAGAAAGATCAGTGTACCTCAAATCCTGTATATACGAAATAATGACCTGTAATGTAAAATCAAGAAAAAAAAGAATGAAGGCGTTACATCATTCTTATCAATGTTTAGATTGCATGTAGCATTCCAGTGTTCCAACCTGCAAACAAGGCTGCATGGGATTTCTCTTAATGCAGCACGTGCAGCCATTTGCAATTTCCGCTTCAGGTATTATGCCGGGTGAAGCTTGTAGATTTGACAGCTCTAACGCAACGCCACCTCCGACACCACCATAAACAACCCCTATGCAGGTGTTCGCTAACATGGACCTGATAGGACCACGCCCTAAGTGTGCATAAATGCTCACGGGATTGGAACCTGCAACACTTGGCCTGGTTTGCTTGAATGTCTCAACAGGTATTTGTTGGCAAGTACATTCACACACCCTCAACAGTAAGCATACAGTTAGAATACACTATTGTTTTTGTGTACCCCAAAAAAAGTTCTGTGTTAAAGAAAGTCCTCCACTTGCCGTGGCATGACCATCAAACACTTAAATGGCTACATTACTTCCACTGACGGCTGGCACAAATACACAGGCAGTTGACCACACCCCAAAACATGCTAATGAGCCATAAATAGTACATTGCCCCCACCTTTAAAAGTGCAGTGATGATTGTAATTTATATTTAAAAAATATAGGGTGGAAAAATATCCCATTACCCCAACAAGGTACTGCACTGTACCATGCGAGTTCATATGTGTACCAGTGAAGTGTACCTTTGACCTTTTTGTACCACCGTTAAGAACACTCTACCTTAGCCATAATTGAATATGTATTTTGTTTGTAATGAATAAAGTACCTGGTGGCGCTCCCAACCAAAAGGATGCATGCTCAAATTCTCAAATAGTTATTGTATACTCTACGTAAAGTGTCTTGAGCACTTTTAGTTTTTTACCTTGGTGATCATTTGGCCGGGGACATATCGCTTTCACGCTTAACGATCTGGTGGTGGAGTTGCACTGGAGCAAGACATTTGATTTTTTTAAAGGGACCGAGATGTTAGAAGTTCAAAAGCGTTGTCACAGTACACAATAATTTCCACTAATTGAATTCAGAATACAGCAGCATACTTTCTTTTTATGAAAATAATACCTTCAAGTTGTTGTATATATTTACTTTATTTTCTACTGCAACTTTAGGCAAAGTGCAGAAATGTATTCTTGCCAACGTTCATTCGGTCCACATACCTGGTGGCGCAGCAGTAACTTATTAAGGTAGCTAGAAATAAAGATATTATGTTTTCAAATCCCAAGTGAGGCAGAGCCCCAAGTATTTGTATTTAATATTGATCCCCAAGTAAGCACCATCCAGTCCTAACATTAACACCGGAATTTAGCTGTAAAAATACAGTGACTAGTTGTAGATTTACCATATTTTCACAGCAACTAGACAAAACCTCCAGGGGACCATGCCACAATGTCCTGAAAACGTCCTTGGAACAAACCCGGACGAAAAAAAAAAAAAACCTGCATGACTCCCCTTAAAATTTGATTAATCATATTTTATGCGCTGTCTTGTTCCTCATTCTTTCTCTTTTTGCAAGTTGCAGTTCCTCCCCCATCTACCTGTCTGCCCACCACAGGTACATATCAGAGTGAAACAACAAACAGGCGGGGATAATGCAAAACACCATTAGGTCTCTGTGCCAGACATCACTTCTGCAAGGTGCAACACAGGACTTCTGCAAGGTGCAACACAGGACTTCTGCTAGGTGCAACACAGGACTTCTGCAAGGTGCAACACAGGACTTCTGCAAGGTGCAACACAGGACTGCTGCAAGGTGCAACACAGGACTTCTGCAAAGTGCAACACAGGACTTCTGCAAGGTGCAACACAGGACTTCTGCAAGGTGCAACACAGTACTTCTGCAAGGTGCAACACAGGACTTCTGCAAGGTGCAACACAGGACTTCTGCAAGGTGCAACACAGAACTTCTGCAAGGTGCAACACAGTACTTCTGCAAGGTGCAACACAGGACTGCTGCAAGCTGTAACACAGGACTGCTGCAAGGTGCAAACACAGGACTGCTGCAAGGTGCAACACAGGACTGCTGCAAGGTGCAACACAGGACTTCTGCAAGGTGCAACACAGGACTGCTGCAAGGTGCAACACAGGACTTCTGCAAGGTGCAACACAGGACTTCTGCAAGGTGCAACACAGGACTTCTGCAAGGTGCAACACAGGACTGCTGCAAGGTGCAACACAGGACTTCTGCAAGGTGCAACACAGGACTTCTGCAAGGTGCAACACAGGACTTCTGCAAGGTGCAACACAGGACTTCTGCAAGGTGCAACACAAGCACCCAAACAAACACTCGAAAACGACCCATAGACCTGATTTTCACAGCAGGGCTTTCATAAGAGGTTATGGATGTATAGAAAGTAAGCATATTTAGGATGGAAATAAACTGTACATTAGCTCGGTACAGCCATTTTGTAAAAAAATAAATAAAATAAAAACATATAAGACCGATTACAGAATGAGATCTTTACTTTTCCTCCGTCCCACAGAAACAGACAGACTTACATCCGAATCCATCCAGGAAGGTGTTTTCTTTTTTCAAAACCAATAAACTAACTGGGTATGCATTATTGACGAGAACGCAAGTGGTTCCAAATGCACTCTGACTCCAAATAGAGAGTGCTACAAAACTGCACACAATCACACGTTGAATCTCAAACTTTTTCCACATTTCAGTTCTTAGCAGAATTTAATATTTTAGAGTGATAGGCGGTGCTTTTTGATAAAAGCATATTTTCGATAATGCGGCACTCTGATAGATCTGATCCCATCCATTATTAAGACAGCGTCCATTTTTAGTCTCCTACTTTAAGCAAAATAAAATAATAATCACGTATACTACGCTAAGACCGAATCCATTCCAATGGCAGTACTTGATATTCCAGGCTATAACCAGTAAAACACAGATGTAGCTGAATGTGAACAAGGCACCGTCAGGGCCAAGTCCTTGCCCTTCTGCTGCTCTAGGCGAGACCAAAAATATTATTTTCACTACGATCGGCTTGTCAAAAACGATACGGATACAAACTTGAAACCGCCGATCGTGACAATCGGGTGAAACTCCTGGCCAACAGTTGCGATTGCCCGTTCCATATTGTCCATTTTACTTTGGACCTGTCCTATTTTTAGGACACGTTGTTTTTTAACATTTTATTTCATTGGGTACCGTTTAGCTTAGGCTATTTAATCAGAGAAACCTGCATGATGTTAAAAGTGTATTTCTCATTACATGGACATACATTGTATCTCCACCCTGTAGGCTACAGAAAAGGCCAAACACCTGTTCTACCATATCCTATATATATATCTGCTATATCGTTTATGTTCAATTATTTTTGGGATGGAACGCTGTATCGATGGGTCTCTCCAGCAGCAAAGCAAAATATTTTGCACCTTTGACAAAGTGGGAACTGCTTATCATCAGCGCTCACCTAAAAAGCCCATATGCCAATGGTTGACAGAAGTTGTCCTTGTTTTTGGGAGGAATTATGTGAAGTCTTACGTGTTGTTGTTGGAGGTGCGTCTTGGTCAGTTTAGCTCAGAAAATGCCGCACTCTGCCTATTGAGCGGGCCGGCCGTGGGCACCATTTCCTGACTGATACACGTCTGTCCCTATGCACATCACTCTGTCTAATGTCCTCCTCCCTTTGCACTGCACACTTCACACAGAGAACACCAAAGAGAGAGGGAGATGGATAGAAAGAGAGAGGGGGGGGGGGGAGGGGAAGGACACGAAGACAGCAAAATAAATGTGGACAGAGGGTAGGAATGTAGGAATAAGACGTAAGAGAGTGAAAGAGAAGGACCAAGCAGGGTTGCGAGAACCAATCGGGGCAGTGTGAGGTACAGTGAGAGGGAAACAGAAGGAGAGAAATGGCAGAAAGACAGCGAGAGACAGAAAGACAGCGAGAGACAGACAGACAGTGAGAGACAGAGAGACAGCGAGAGACAGAAAGACAGCGAGAGATAGACAGACAGTGAGAGACAGAAAGACAGCGAGAGACAGACAAGCAATAACAAAAGCAAATACGGGAGAGAAGCTGAGAGGGAGGGGGGAGCTGAGAGGGAGGGGGTGGGGGAGCTGAGAGGGGGTGGGAGAAGCTGAGAGGGAGGGGGAGCTGAGAGGGGGGTGGGAAGCTGAGAGGGAGGGGGAAGCTGAGAGGGGGAGAGAAGCTGAGAGGGAGGGGGTGAGAAGCTGAGAGGGGGAGAAGCTGAGAGGGGGAGCAGAGAGGGGGGAGAAGCTGAGAGGGAGGGGGAGAGAAGCTGAGAGGGGGAGAGAAGCTGAGAGGGAGGGGGAAGAGAAGCTGAGAGGGGGAGAAGCTGAGAGGGGGAAGCTGAGAGGAGGGGGAAGCTGAGAGGGGGGAGCTGAGAGGGGGGGAGAAGCTGAGAGGGGGGCTGAGAGGGGGGGCTGAGAGGGAGGGAGAGAAGCTGAGAGGGAGGGGGAAAGCTGAGAGGGGGGAGAAGCTGAGAGGGAGGGGGGAGAAGGTGAGAGGGAGGGGGAAGCTGAGAGGGGGGAGAGAAGCTGAGAGGGAGGGGGGGTGAGAAGCTGAGAGGGGGTGAGAAGCTGAGAGGGGGGGGAGAGAAGCTGAGAGGGGGGAGCTGAGAGGGGGGAGAAGCAGGGAAGCAGGGAGAGGTACATGTGACAGGTCCTCTCTCCCCCTGGTCTAATTGAGTGTCTTTTATCCGTCACCATCTTTCCGAACATACAGGTTGTGAGACAGACAGGCCCCGCTCTGTGTCCCTGGTCTGTCGCATGAGAGAAAGGAGAAATACTGCGGCAATTACCCCAGAGAACCTTCTACATTCCCTTCACCAGCTCAACCCTCTCGCTCTCCGTTTCTCCTTTTCTCTCTTTCCTCTGCAGTCCTCTTTCACCTCTCACTCGTTCTCTTCTATTCAATTCAATAAAATTGAAATTTAAGGTCTCTCCCGGCTCTCTCATACTTTTCTCTCTCTCTCTTGCTCCCCCCTCTCTCTCTCTCTTTTAGTGAGAGCCTAAAGATGGTAATGAGGTAAAAAAAAAAAAGTGTCAAACCTTGAAGGACAAAAATATTCCCTTTTCCTCTGTCATGTTCCCTCCTGAGAAACCAGGGCTGAAGCAAGTATGTCACGAGTATAGAAATAATAGATAAACCTGTCTGAAATTCATGGCAACATATTTCACACAGATAGATACTTTGGAACTGTGCAACCCTGGGAAATACTGTATGTTTGTATTACAAAAAAAAATAAGGTAAATGGTGAAGTCTTGTTTTGAAGAGTGAGACATTCCACTGGATACACTGCAGTGTGTTTGCTGGCTGTGATGTTTGAGGGTTTTGATAGTGAATCTTGCAGTGGAATGTGACAATAGTTTATTTTCTTGCGGGAAATGCTGGGGAAAAGTTCATTGTTTTCACATTTTCTGGCCTTGTGGTCGGTAGACTGGAAGAATGGAATGGCCATCACAGCCCCCAGCTATAAATCATCCCCAAATGTCTATTACATAAAGCTGTAATGCTAGGAAGTAAGCACACAAACACACACACACACACACACGCACGCACGCACACACACACACACACACACACACACACACACACACACACACACACACACACACACACACACACACACACACACACACACACACACACACACACACACACACACACACACACACACACACACACACACACACACACACACACACACATTGTACACCATCAATCTCCTGTGTTCTGCACTGAACTTAAACGTGGGCATAAAGATGTGAACACAAAAATGATAGAAGGCTGCTGTGGCTGAACACACAGGGCATCTCCTCTCGTACTAAAATCTCTCTAATACTAAACACTAGGGAGGGCTATCTGCTGTAGTTGGCCGATACAATGTGGCATTACTTTAAATGGCACGCTATTCCCTACTTTTGACAAGAGTCATTATGGGCCCGGATCAAAAGGAGTGCACTATGTAGGGATCACAGCAATTTGGGACACATTTCAAAGCTCCCTCTCCCACTCTCTAATCCCAGCACTATCACACAGCAGACTGGCCTGACCTTATCACCAGACGGAGAGCCCTATTCAATCACCAGCACTAACCAGCCCTGTGGAAAAGGTCACCATAACACTGCGCTTCTGCAGCCCTGGGGAGGAAAGCCATATTTTAACTGACTTACGTGGAGGACCTGGGTGCTAACATTCTTGTAGTGCCGAGGAGACTGATGTTTTGAGCCGTGCTGGATACTGGAACGTGGTTAGAAGGTGTGATTCAAAAGGACCTAGAATTCCAATACCGTAGTTGATTCAACACCTATACGTCACGTCCCCTCCCTTTGTACCTCTGTAGACTACAGCCTCCCCCGGGGGCCCTCTAGAACTTCATTCTCTCTACTCCATCACTTTCTCTCTAGAGATCCCAACCTTCTTTCTCTGAAGATATTTGTCTTTCTTCTCCCTCCCTCCCTCCCCCTCCCTCCCTCCCTCCCTCCCTCCCTCCCTCCCTCCCTCCCTCCCTCCCTCCCTCCCTCCCTCCCTCCCTCCCTCCCTGCCTCCCTCCCTCCCTCTTCAAGCCCCTCTCTGTGTGTGCCTTAGTCTCAGTAGGGCTGCTCTGTTTGAGTGAGCTGCAGCATACGGTTCATTCCTTATGTAAGCCCACGTCTCTCTGTACCTGTTAGACAGTCCTAACTCTCGTTGGCTGTTAATGACCCGGAGGTGTTAACCCGAGACAGGGAGACAGACAGGAGATGAGATTCTGTCTGTTAAGGTCTCAGCAATTTGGCTGTGACATTGGCACATTTAGAATGAGTTCATTCTTAAATGTTTCATGCGAAGAACAGCATGCAAAGAGGCATACATACATTTGGTAGACTTGCTGACAGTGACTGACGCAAGCACGCACCCATGCGCAAACACACCAACATGGAAAGATACACACCCAGATACAGACTGGTGGTTGGCTGTACTACACCATGCTGTGTCAAGCACTCTGTCACAGGAGGCTATGACCTTGCTTGTGTAAGGCACGCTCGCTGACAGTGACACGCACGCACGCACACACACGCACCGTGTGTCTGTCATTAACTTGGCAGAGTTGAGAAGGTTATTGGTGTAGGGACTAACTCAGACAGCGCAGTCTCTCTGTGATGGTGGACAATGGGCCAGCCGACAAAATATCCTAAACTGTCCCCATCTCGTATTTTATGCGTGTGAGTTTTTGTTGTGTGTGTGTGTGTGTGTTGGTGTGCTGCACTTGTCGTAAGTGTGTAGGAACAGCCAAAGCGCTGCAGGCTACAGATGATTTACAAAGCAGATAAACTATTAGTTCCTTATAAGAGCTCCACTCTCGTCTCCCTGAGGACCACTACAGCTCAGAACAAGAGAGAAAAATGGTCACTGCACCGCACACTGACACACTGCATACACACACTGAACCGGGTAAACTACACACACATACAGTACACTAATATAAACAGGACACACAAAAGAGAACACAAAAAGTACACGCACGCTCGCACGCGCACGCACGCACGCACGCACGCACGCACGCACGCACGCACGCACACACACACACACACACACACACACACACACACACACACACAGTAAAGCTAGATGAACACGGCTTATGTCTCCCATCACCAAAACCATATAGATCTAGTGTTTCTGTGACAGCGTTTTTAGATGTAGTAGTTCTGTAACAGTTGGCTGTGTCCCAAAATGCACCCTATTCTCTGTGAAGTGCAACACTTTTGATCGGAGCCTTAGTAGCCCTTGTCAAAAGAAGTGCACTCCATAGGGAAGTAGTACATTTGGGAGTTAGCCAAGTGTGTTTAGATCTACTAGCTCTGTGACAGTGTTTGTTCACCTCGCTGTCTCTGCCGTTCTAATCCTCTATGTGGGACAGCTGTCCAAAGATTCAATCTCACAAAATAGCCTTGTGTAGACCCAGCTACACAAGAGTGTGTGATCGCTTAATACCAAACCACTCTGCAAAACACAAAAACAACCTAGCACTTCATTTTGTCCTCTGCTACCGTAGTTGGATATCAAATCCTTATATATATATATATATTTTAACGAGGCAAGTCAGTCAAATAAGAGCAAATTCTTATTTACAATGACAGCCTACGCCAGCCAAAAACCTGGCAAATTGCATGCCGCCCTATAGGACGCCCAATCACAGCCGGGAAGACTTCTCCTCCACTGAGATGTGGTGCCTTAGACGGCCGCGCCTTAGACGACTGCGCCACTCAGGATATGAATAGGAGACAAGTGTCTTCCCTTTCGACAACAAACAACTAAACATTCAATTCCATTCTAACTTAATCATATCCTACTGTATTTGGATATCCGAACCTTATCAAAAGCCTATCACAGGAAGACAAGTGAAAATAAACAACTTAGCATTCTAGTGTCACAACAAGCAGAGCGATGTGTCTTTGAGAGTCTCACAGTGGCAAATTGGGGTGTACATTTAAATCTGCGGCTGAGTATGTCTATCTGATTCATAAACTACTGAGTGAAGTGCTGAGTAGTTGTCACGCTAGATTGTCTGGCGGGGACAGATAACGGGGACAGATAACTATGACACAAGGACCCACAGTCTGTAATACCTCCCCACCTTCTCATATCTACCGAAAAGATGCTCTCATTCTCTCACTCCCCCTATTCAATTCTCTCTCTCTCTTTCACCCTGTTCAATTACTTCATTCTTCTTTGAATACTGATTCTCTCTCTCTCTCTCTCTCTCTCTCTCTCTCTCTCTCTCTCTCTCTCTCTCTCTCTCTCCCTCTCCCTCCCTCCCTCCCTCCTCTCTCCCTCTCCCTCTCAGACGTAGATGGATACCTAGTAGTTATGTATCTCCCTCTCTCATGTTTATCCTCACCTGCGCTCTCAGGCACTGTCTTAGAAGCATTTCCATATCATGTTCCCCTGTTTTTTTTCTGTTTTTTTTTCAGCTCTACACACTGTGTCAGGTCTAAAGTTAAACAAGCAATCTAATCGCAGCGCATTTCTTCCACTTTGGTTTCTCTACATAGACAAGTCTGCAGTGCTGGATTTTAATCATGAGGAGTGTGGAAGAAAACAATGTTTGTACTCTGGAGATCCAAAAGATTGGTGAAATGAAATGCATGTTGCATTCTGGGACAGTTTTAATTAAGAGCATTCCACACCGAATGATTCTTATTTTAGTGTGGCTTGGCAGATATCAATTGTAAGTGAGAGTAAAAAACAATTTAAAACAACGTAATAAACCCAAAGGTAATCGTAATAAAAAGCATTTCATTACCTTTTAGCTCGGGAGTTTTCATTTTGATTAACAACCCAATAAAAGTGCAAAGAAGGAGAGAGATGGGAGAGAGACTGTGTCTGTTGTGGATGAATAAGAAAACTATTGGAGTACTTGAGGATATAAATGGCTGTGTTTCTTCTATTCTAATGCAGACACCAGACCGTTCCACTCATGAGTGTGTGTTTCATGTGAGTGTGTGTTCTTCCCTATATATGTTTGTGTGTGTGTGTGTGTGTGTGTGTGTGTGTGTGTGTGTGTGTGTGTGTGTGTGTGTGTGTGTGTGTGTGTGTGTGTGTGTGTGTGTGTGTGTGTGTGTGTGTGTGTGTGTGTGTGTGTGTGTGTGTGTGTGTGTGTGTGTGTGTGTGTGTGTGCGTGCGTGTGTGTGCCCTCTATGAGTGTGCCTCTGAATGTGTGTGTGGTTTTCCTGAGCGAGCGTGTGTGTGTGTGTACAGTATGACTCACCGTCCAGCCCCCTCCGTCCGTGGTCATGTCGCAGTAGACCTGGAAGCCGGAGGGGTAGTGAGTGGGAAACACAGAGTAGATGCCATCCTCCCTCTGCCCGTTAGCATACAGATCGCCACAGTCACGAGGACGAGAGCCTAGAGAGAGGGAGAAAGAGAGACAGACAGAGAGAAGAGAGATGCAGAAGGGAAGAGAAAAAGACAAAGAGACGAAAAGAACCAAAAATCTATCAGTTGGAATTGTAGCTGGACAGTAAAACAAGTGGCTAAAACATTACGTAAGAGCACACAAAGAGAAACGAGAGAGATGAAGAGAACATTCCACTAGACTTCTTATAGCCTTATACGGTGGGCATATCAAATCAAATTTTATTAGTCACATGCGCCAAATACAACAGTGAAATGCTTACTTACGAGCCCCTAACCAACAATGCAGTTAAAAAAAATACAGATATAGAATAAGTAATTAAAGCGCAGCAGTAAAATAACAAAAGCGAGACTACATACAGGGGGGTACCGATACAGAGTCAATGTGCAGGGGCACTGGTTAACTGAGGTAGTATGTACATGTGGCTAGAGTCATTAGCAGGTATATCTCACTGGTCACCCCCAAAGCCAATTCTTCCTCCGGCCGCCTCTCCTTCCAGTTCTCTGCTGCCAATGACTGGAACGAACTGCAAAAATGACTAAAGCTGGAGACTCTTACCTCCCTCACTAGCTTTAAGCACCAGCTGTCAGAGCAGCTCACAGATCAATGCACCTGTACATAGCTCATCTGTAAATAGCCAATCCAATCTACCTCGTCCCCATACTGTATTTTTTTATTCATCTTGCTCCTTTGCACCCCAGTATCTCTACTTGCACATGCATCTTCTGCACATGCTACCATTCCAGTGTTTAATTGCTATATTGTAATTACTTCGCCACCATGGCGCCACTATTGCCTTACCTCTCTTATCCTACCTCATTTGCACATGCTGTATATAGATTTTTCTACTGTATTATTGATTGTATGATTGTTTATTCCATGTGTTGTTGTATGTGTCGAACTGCTTTGCTTTACCTTGGCCAGGTCGCAGTTGCAAATGAGAACTTGTTCTCAACTAGCCTACCTGGTTAAATAAAGGTGAAATAAAAATTGATTTTTTAAATTAAAGTGACTAAATAAAGAAGGGGGGTGCTTAGTCCTGTTTTGTCTGTAGTCCACAATCATCTCCTTTGTCTTGACCACGTTGAGGGAGAGGTTGTTGTCCTGGCACCACACGGACAGGTCTCTCACCTCCTCGCTATAGGCTGTCTCGTCGTTGTCGGTGATCAGGCCTACCACTGTTGTGTCATTGGAGTCATGCCTGGGCGTGCAGTCATGAGTCAACAGGAAGTGCAGGGGGGGTACTGAGCACGCACATCTGAGGGGCCCCTGTGTTGAGGATCAGCATTGCAGATGTGTTGTTACCTACCCTTACCACCTGGGGGAGGCCCATCAGGAAGTCCAGGGTTCAGTTGCAAAGGGAGGTGTTTAGTCCCAGGGTCCATTGCTTATTGATGATCTTTGAGGGAGCTATGGTGTTGAACGCTGGGCTGTATTCAAACATAGCATTCTCACATAGGTTACTTTTGTCCAGGTGGGAAAGGTCAGTGTGGAGTGCAATAGAGATTGCATCTTCTGTGGATCTGTTGAGGCGATATGCAAATTAGCGTGGGGTAGGGTTTCTGGGATGATGGTGTTGATGTGAGCCATGACCAGCCTTTCAAAGCACTTAATGGCTACACATGTGAGTGATACGGGTCGCTAGTCATTTAGGCTGGTTACCTTAGTGTTCTTGGGCACTGGCACTATGGTGGTCTGCTTAAAACATGTTTGTATTACAGACTCGGACATGGAGAGGTTGAAAATGTCAGTGAAGACACTTGCCAGTTGGTCAGCGCATGCTCGCAGTACACGTCCTGGTAATCCGCCTGGCACTGCGGCCTTGTGAATGTTGACCTGTTTAAAGGTCTAACTCACATCGGCTGCAGAGACCATGATCGCACAGTCTTCCGGAAGAGCTGGTGCTCTCATGCATGTTTCAGTGTTATTTGACTCGAAGTGAGCATAGTAGTAGTTTAGCTCGTCTGGTAGGCTCGTGTCACTGGGCATCTCTCAGCTGTGCTTCCCTTTATTGCCCGTAGTACGTTGCAAGCCCTGTCACATCCGACGCGCGTCAGAGCCGGTGTAGTACAATTCGATCTTAGTCCTGTATTGAAGCGTTGCCTGTTTGATGGTTCGTCGGAGGGCATAGCGGGATTTCTTATAAGCTTCTGGATTAGAGTCCCACTCCTTGAAAGTGGCAGCTCTAGCCTTTAGCTCAGTGTGGATGCTGCCTGTAATCCATGGCTTCTGGTTGGGGTATGTACGTACAGTCACTGTGGGGACGATGTCACCGATGCACTTATTGATGAAGCCAATGACTGATGTGGTGTACTCCTCAATGTCATCGGAGGAATCCCAGAACATTTTCCAGTCTGTGCTAGAAAAACAGTCCTGTAGCTTACCATCTCCTTCATCTGACCACTTTTTTATAGATCTAGTCACTGGTGCTTCCTGCTTTCATTTTAGCTAATAAGCAGGAATCAGAGGGATAGAGTTATGGTCAGATTTGCCAAATGGAGGGTGAGGGAGAGCTTTGTATGCATCTCTGTGTGGAGTACAGATGGTCCAGAGTTATTTTCGGTCATAAGAGACGGTAGTGGCAACATTATGTACAAAATAAGTTTAAAAAATAATGTATAAACAACGCAAATAAAGAACAAAATAACACTATCGGCTGGGTAAACCATCTGCCTTCTTCTCCGGCGCCATCTTACTATATCAATCCCTCCATTGACAGATAGGGAGAGGGGGAAAATGGGGACTTCGGTGGTGAGAGAGGGGGGTTGGGGATACATGTAGTATTTGTGCAACAGAGGGATCAGCAGGTTTGGGTGTGTGTGGGTGTGTGTGGGTTCGTAACTATGTTGGGGGAATTCTGTGATGATTAGTTCTCATAGATTATGCATGCCAGCTTTCAGTAGGTCAAACCCCAGAATTTAAAGCATAGAGAGAGAGTTCCCACAGGGGCCAAACACTATAATTTTGGAGAGAAGACACTTTAGAGACTTCCCTTAGCCATCTCTCATACCTCGCCCCCCTCCGGCCCCTCCTATGAGCCTGGTGAACTTGTTGCACAATTTAATTTAATAATAATGTAATATATGCCATTTAGCAAATGACCATCAAATTCAGATTCACGAGAAAAGTTGCTTTTCTTACAGACAACTTATATTTATTTTAGGCATGTAAAAAACAAATAACACAATGCTAGTGTACTGTATAATTTGCAGTTTCATAGACATGCAGCCAGGGTGATGCTCTGTGCTTATGAGTAGGCTGTGCTCCTCCGCCCATGTACACTGTATAAAGTAGGACGGCACAGCTGCGAAGTGCTTTTTGTGATTGGAATTATCCAGAATTACGCGTCGGTTCTATGCAATTTTGTCTGAAATCAAATAACGAATTTGACAGATCAATGTGATTGTTTTCATTGAATTGAACGCTTCGAAATTGCGTTCGACACGTGCACATTCGCATTGAACAGTGGTGGGCGCAACGCAGCGGCGGCAGAGTTGGAGGCATGGCCTATTGGGGGCGTGGCCTATTGGAGGCATGGCCTATTGGAGGCATGGCCTATTGGGGGTGTGGCCTATTGGGGGCGTGGCATATTGGAGGCATGGCCTATTGGGGGCGTGGCCTATTGGAGGCATGGCCTATTGGAGACATGGCCTATTGGGGGTGTGGCCTATTGGAGGCGTGGCCTATTGGAGGCATGGCCTATTGGGGGCGTGGCATATTGGGGGCGTGGCCTATTGGAGGCATGGCCTATTGGAGGCGTGGCCTATTGGGGGTGTGGCCTATTGGAGGCGTGGCCTATTGGAGGCATGGCCTATTGGAGGCATGGCCTATTGGGGGCGTGGCCTATTGGAGGCGTGGCCTATTGGAGGCGTGGCCTATTGGAGGCATGGCCTATTGGAGGCATGGCCTATTGGAGACATGGCCTATTGGAGGCGTGGCCTATTGGGGGCGTGGCCTATTGGAGGCATGGCCTATTGGGGGTGTGGCCTATTGGAGGTGTGGCCTATTGGAGGCATGGCCTATTGGGGGCGTGGTCTATTGGGGGTGTGGCCTATTGGAGGCGTGGCCTATTGGAGGCATGGCCTATTGGAGGCATGGTCTATTGGGGGCGTGGCCTATTGGAGGCGTGGCCTATTGGAGGCATGGCCTATTGGGGGTGTGGCCTATTGGAGGCATGGCCTATTGGAGGCATGGCCTTTTGGGGGCGTGGCCTTTTCAGGGTTGCTTTTCTTTAACGACCCATGAGAGTGAATGTCATTCCAGGAAATCTATTCCATTTTATTTTTTGATTGGGTCATGTGCATATTCCACACTAAATTGTAAGTGATTGTGGTGGGAGCAATGCTTGTGTGGGTGAGGCCTTCATTATTTGGTAACAATGTTGTAGCAAGTTGATGTGAAAGTCTTACGTAAATGTGTTTGGAGTGATTCATTTATGGTATGGAACATACTTCATAGCGTGATTAAAGAGGACGTCGATTTCATTGCTTGAAAGCTAATTTATGAAATTTGGAGAGGCAGTTCCAAAGTGAAAAATCTACGTATTATTTGATTAACAAAAAGGGAAAGTAAGATGAATGTTGAAAGAAATAGGTTGCAAATTGAAATAGTGGTATTGAACAGCATTGAATCGTATATTTGGTTTCAACAAATGTCATTTTTTCAATTGAGAAAACCTAACCATTTTACTTGTAACCAGTTGATCCAGTTTTTATTAGGTTGATCCAAATGATATTTTTGTTACAGTGTATAGCCTGTTGGACAGGGTGGTAGCTAGCAGGGCCGTCATTGAAATGGATATTGTAAAGTTCCACATATGCAGGAATCCGGGAGTGTGAAATTACATCAAGGATTTTCATGCAGTCCCTATGTGTGAGAAATATTAATGGGAACCTGGGGCCTGTGGCGCTCTCGCACACGCGCTCGCGCATGCTCTCGAGTGTGTTAGTGTTAGTGTATGTGTGTGTGTGTGTGTGTGGTATGTAAGTGTCAGCCGCAGTGTATTCCATGGTTGGTGGCTAGAGGGAGACTCTCCTCAGGTCTTTTAGGTTTGACTCAAGCTTTCTTCGGCGACCACGCCTCAGGCTTTCTCAGGCTCTCACTCCGAGCAACACACCACAATAAACACACCAGTCACTACTCATATATGTACATGCTGTATATTCAACACTCATACATTCAACACAAGCACCAAGGGCCTTGAGGTAATATTCATCTTCACCACTGGCAGACTATTGAATAATACACAGCTGGAGAGATATATTGTTCATATACAGGACAGACAGACACATATGAAGACAGAGACACACAAACATAGATATATATATGCATGCATGCATGCAGGACAGCCAGCCAGCCAGCCAGCCAGCCAGCCAGCCAGACAGACAGACAGACAGACAGACAGACAGGCTCGTGCCAATGGCTGAAGCGGAATCAGTGGAATGGTTTCAAATACATCAAACACATGGTTTGATGCCATTCCATTCACACCGTGCCAGCCATTATTATGAGCTGTCCTCACCTCAGAAGCCTCCACTGACACACACACACACACACACACACACACACACACACACACACACACACACACACACACACACACACACACACACACACACACACACACACACACACACACACACACACACACACACACACACACACACACACACACACACACACACACACACACACACACACACACAGACAGACAGACAGACAGACAGACAGACAGACAGACAGACAGACAGACAGACAGACAGGCAGACAGGCAGACAGACAGACAGACAGACAGAGAGACAGACAGACAGACAGACAGACAGACAGTTATGAGATTTACCGTTGGCACAGCCTTTGAGGCGAGCGCCTCTGACCGGTGCCCGCTGTAGGTCAGCCTTGACACGAGCCTTTAGTCCACCCGTCTCCTTCTGCATGGAGTTGAGAGCATCGCTCACAGAGTTCACCACCTTCACCATGTTGATCTGGCAGTCGGACAGCAGCTGCAATACACAGTATTAACCATTAGTTAACCATGATTTGTATTATCATTTGTGTTGGGATAGGTACAGTCCTGAATGAGTGGTAGAGAGAGAAGGAATGAGACATACAGGAAGGAGAGGTAGGATTTGTACTTATTCTAACATGTAGTCTCTGTTCTGAAGATATGAACTATTAGTTGACAATTCTTAATGACTAACTATGTATGCTTGTGTAGAAATATCCACCACTGTAGTCCAGAAATATTACTCCACCCTGAGCAGAACTCCAATGCCTGATTCACACCGTAGGGCCGACCTGAACCGTACTGTGCAGGGCCGCATGTTTCCTTTTCACTTTGTTCTTTCCAGCACTGTTCCAGACAATGTGGTGGATGTGTAACCAAGGCAAGCCTAGTGGTTAGAGTGTTGAGCCAGTAACCGAACGGTTGCTGGATCGAATCCTAGAGATGACATGGTCAATATCTGTCGTTCTGCCCCTGAACAAGGCAGTTAACCCACTGTTCCCCGGTACGCCGTTATTGCAAATAAGAATTTGTTCTTAACCGACTTGCCTAGTTTAATAACAACAACAAAAATGCCCAGTACAACCCAACTTGGCTCGGTGCTCAGGATCCATAGGCCACAAAAAGACTGTATTTAAACATAACAGGCCCTCAAGTCCTGCTACTTTCATTTCTCCCTGCCCATCACTTGATTTACTGATTGGTTGTATATTGCCAACACAATGGACCAAAGCTTTGTACCTCTGATCTAAGCCAATATCCCCAGCATGTTGCCCCCTAATTGGTTTAGAGAAAAGCGCCAGAGCCCACTGGATTGATAAATGGGGTTGCCAGTAGAGAATAGAGCAACAGACCTCTCTAACTGTTTATGTTTCTACCTTCTAGCTCTTTAGCTCTTTACTTTCTGCTCTCTACCGCTGTACACCTACTTGTCCAGCGGCTACCCAGCCTGGTGTTGGACACACACACACACACACACACACACACACACACACACACACACACACACACACACACACACACACACACACACACACACACACACACACACATTTGCACACATACGCACACGAACACATAAACACTCCTCTGCCCCTGCAAAAAGCCACAGATAAGTGGCTCAGACTCCTGTGAGTCTGAGGCAGTGTCCATGGAGTCAGCTATTGTCTGGTGTGTTAACAGCATTACAGTAGAGAAACCCACAGGCCCTCCACTGGCCTCAATAACTACAACACACACACACACACACACACACACACACACACACACACACACACACACACACACACACACACACACACACACACACACACACACACACACACACACACACACACACACACACACACACACACACACACACACACACACACACACACACACACACACACACTTACTTAAACACTTGATACATCTAGTGTAGTAAGGGGAGTCACCCCAGGCCATTGTGGAGCTGCTTTAGAAGGCTGTAATGAGAACTAATTGTATTGTGATGCTAATTGTGTGTTAGTCTGGGTTTAGTGATAAGCTGCTGACAGCTCTCTCTTTACCCCCCTCTCTCTTCCCCTAGATCCCCTATATCTCCCCCTCCATCTCTCTCACACAAGGAACTCAGTGAAATCAGGGGAATTTGGTGACTCATCCTATCATTCACTTGTATAGATGCACTCCTAGACGCACGCACGCACACACACACACACACACACACACACACACACACACACACACACACACACACACACACACACACACACACACACACACACACACACACACACACACACACACACACACACACACACACACACACACACACACACACTTACTTAAACACTTGATACATCTAGTGTAGTAAGGGGAGTCACCCCAGGCCATTGTGGAGCTGCTTTAGAAGGCTGTAATGAGAACTAATTGTATTGTGATGCTAATTGTGTGTTAGTCTGGGTTTAGTGATAAGCTGCTGACAGCTCTCTCTTTACCCCCCTCTCTCTTCCCTAGATCCCCTATATCTCCCCCTCCATCTCTCTCACACAAGGAACTCAGTGAAATCAGGGGAATTTGGTGACTCATCCTATCATTCACTTGTATAGATGCACTCCTAGACGCACACACACACACACACACACACACACACACACACACACACACACACACACACACACACACACACACACACACACACACACACACACACACACACACACACACACACACACACACACACACACACACACACACACACACACACAAACCAGGTATACAGAAGCACATACAAAATACAAAAACCAAATTCCCTGTGCTCCCTCTCTCCTCAGCGTAAAATGGGTCATATCCTTAGTGGGTGTGTAGAGACCCTGTGGCCGTGTAATGCGATTTCAGTAGTGCCCGATGTGTGTATGCGTCATGCGTGTGCGTGCGTCTGTCTGTGTGTGTGTGTGCAAAAGGATGTTATGAGATCAGATGTAAGTGTGTTTGAAAGGTAATACTAGCTCGAGGGCATGACATTTGTGATTTCTTGAGGAATAACTATATCTACAATCTATGTGTGTGTAAGAAAAAGACATCCAAAGAAATTAGTCTGTCCATCAAAGGGACACACCCTAACTTTGAGATGGTCTATATACCTGTCCAATCAGATCCTTCGTCCTTCCCACACCTCTGGGTCATTCTGGGACAGTTCCTTACTGTGTCGTGGGTTGGAACCATTCTCCTGGGGCTCCCCGTGTTGCATGCAGTCAGGGCCATTTACTAACCGTGGCACCATAAATCTTGTCCCTGGACACGGGCCAGGGATCAGATAGTCATAGATCAGACAGTTATACTGAAGTGTCAGGTGGGGGAACAGCGTCTGCACGCACATAAACCACAGAGCAGCGAGTGGCCTGCGTTCGCCTCATCTGAGGGAGGAAATCAATCACACAGGGTTGTGGCTCTGCTCTGCTACCAGGACGTCTCCGTCGCCGCCACCTCCACTTAGCCCCCGCTAGACGCTCGTTGCTACCATCTTGGTCTCGCTCTTTTCAGTCTAGCTCTTTCTCTATATGCTTTCTCTCTTTTTCCCTCTCTATATCTCTCTCTTTCTCCCTTTCTATCCCTCTACGCCGTCTATGGTTTCTCTCTCAATCAACGCTCTCTCTCTTTCTTTCTCTATCCCACTCCCCCCGTGAGTTCTGCATGGCTAAAGCTGGGGCTGTTTGACTGGAGCTGATATGACTTGTACCAAGCTCAAACTGCAGGGGTATCATTTCTTTAAACAAACACCATTTAAAATGACTTAGAGGGACTTAAGAGGAGGCTTTTGTCCTCTGCAGATTCCATTTGGTCTTCATGTTTTTAGTATTTAGACAAGGAAATGGGAAACACAGTGTATTCTGTAGACTAGGTCTGTAGCCAGACAGAAACAGCATTTGTCGATCTTCAACACACGTTATACTGTGAGAATCTGCAGAAATATGAGAATGTTTGCATTGGGACCCCAAACAGCAAGTAATTTGTGCTAAAATATAATAGAAATATGCAAACATGACAAATCATATATTATTTTTTCCTATTCAACAAAAGTGGGGGAATGGGGCTTGAAATGATTGAAATGCTTTCTAAATATAGCAGCAATCATACTTACTGACAGTACAAAATTGGCACCATTTCATTGAACTGATGACAGAGAATGTTCTGCCCAGCGTCCTCTGAGCGACGCAGAGATGCCATTCAAATGCCTTCTGACTCGTTACAACTCCAGCAATAAGCCCAAAGTGACCAAGAAAAAGTGGTCGTGTTTCAATTCTATTAAATAATGTTTTATTCTTTGATATTGAGAGCTCTAAATCCATCTGAGAACATCTCAGTGAGATAAGATTGCTTTTTGCTGCAATCGCTAGGTTCTCCCGTTCCATATACAGTATTGCAAGCAGAGCTGCAAGGTTCACAGCCAGCGGATATCAATCCTTTGTCCAGGATCGGCCCGAAAATATTCAAATTAGGTGTCCGATTTCACATACTGTATCTCAGCTCAGAGCAGAGAGAGGTATGTGAAGCAGGACAACTAGACCTTTCAAGGAGTGCACAGCAATTGTTGCACTGTTCACAGAGTGCTCTGTACACAAAAAAAGAATGGATGCAACCGGTCCAGAACCTCTCAAAGTCGCCTATAGTGCTTTCAGAAAGTATTCATACCACTTGACTTATGAAACATTTTGTTACAGCCTGAATTCAGAATCGATTCAGTATATATATGTTTTCTTTCACCCATCTACACACAATACACCATAATGACAAAGTGAAAACATGTTTTTCACATTTTTAGCATTATTATTATAAAATGAAATACAGACATATCTTGATTACATACCCCTTTGCTATGACACTCCACATTGAGTTCAGGTACATACATCATCCTTGAGATGTCGCTACATCTTGATTGGAGTCCACCTGTGACCAAATTGTTTGGACATGATTTAGAAAGAAACACACCTGTCTATAAAGGTCCCACAGTTGACAGTGAATGTCAGAGCAGAAACTACACCATGAAGTCCAAGAGCACACTGGTTTCCATCATTGGGAAATTCAAAAGATATGGAAAAACCCAGACTCTGTCTGGATCTGGCCGTCCGACCAAACTGAGCAACCGGGGCAAGAAGGACCTTGGTAAGGGAGGTGACCATCAACCCAATGACTACACTGACAGAACTACAGAGTTCCTTGGCTGAGTTGGGCGAACCTGCCAGAAGGGCTTCATGTGAGAGTGGCCAGATGGAAGCACATGACAGCATTCCTGGAGTTTTGCAAAAAGGCACGTGAAAGACTGTGAGATCATAAGGCAAACGATTATGTGGTCTGATGAGGTGGTGGCAGCATCATGCTATGGGGATGCTTTTCAGTGGCAGGGACTGGGAGAAGTGTAAAGACAGAGGAAACGATGTATGGAGCCAAATAGAGGAATATCCTTGCTGAGAACCTGCTTCAGAGTGCAAACGACCTTGGGGTGAATATTTTCGTTCCAACAGGACAATGACCCCAAGCATACAGCCAAAGCAACTCTGTAATGGCTTCAGAACAATAATGTGAAAGTCCTTGATTGGCCCAGCCAAAGCCCAGACTTGAATCTCATTGACAATCTGTGGAAAGTCTTGAAGATTGCTGTTCACTCCTACTCCCCGTCTAACTTAACCATGCTTGCGAAAATGTGTAAAGGAAGAATGGGAGAAAATCCCCAAATCCAGATGTTCAAAGCTGTACAGACAGACACAATTCAATCAAATTGTACTGGTCACATACACACGGTTAGCAGATGTTAATGTGAAATGCGTGTGCTTCTAGTTCCAACAGTGCAGTAATATCTAACAAGTAAACTAAAACTTTCACAACGACTACCTTACACATAAATGTAAAGGAATGAATAAGAACATGAACATATATGATGTGTACGCCGAGGAACTTAACACTCTACACCTTCTCCACTACTGTCCCGTCGATGTGGATGGGGGAATGCTCCCTCTGCTGTTTTCTGAAGTCCACGATCATCTCCTTCATTTTGTTGACGTTGAGTGAGAGGTTATTTTCCTGACACCACACTCCAAGGGCCCTCACCTCCTCCCTGTAGGCCATCTCATTGCTGTTCGTAATCAAGCCTATCACTCTGGTGTCATCTGCAAACTTGATGATTGAGTTGGAGGCCTGCATGGCCACGTAGTCATGGGTGAACAGGGAGTACAGGAGAGGGCTGAGAATGCAACCTTGTGGGGCCCCAGTGTTGAGGATCAGCGTTGTGGAGATGTTGTTTCCTACCTCCACCACCTGGGGGCTGCCGGTCAGAAAGTCCAGGACCCAGCTGCACAGGGCGGGGTCGAGACCCAGGGACTCAAGCTTAATGACAAGTTCGGAGGGTACTATGGTGTTAAATCCTGAGCGGTATTCAATGAACAGCATTCTTATATAGGTATCCCTCTTGTCCAGATGGGATAGGACAGTGTGCAGTGTGATGGCGAATGTGTCGTCTGTGGACCTATTGGGGTGGTAAGTAAATTGGAGAGGGTCTAGGGTATCAGGTAGGGTGGAGGGGATATCATCCTTGACAAGTCTCTCAAAGCACCTCATGATGACCGAAGTGAGTGCTATGGGGCGATAGTCAATTAGTTCAGTTACCTTAGCTTTCTTGGGAACAGGAACAATGGTGGCCATCTTGAAGCATGTAGGCACAACAGACTGGATAGGGATTGATTGAATATGTCCGTAAACACACCAGCCAGCTAGTCTGCGCATGCTCTGAGGACGCGCAGCCTTGCAAGGGTTAACACGTTTAAATGTTTTACTCACGTTGGCAATGGAGAAGGAGAGCCCACAGGCTTTGGTAGAGGGCCATGCCAGTGGCACTGTATTGTCCTCAAAACGAGCAAAGAAGTTGTTTAATTTGTCTAGGAGCAAGAACTCGATTTTTCTTCTACGGGGCTGGTTTTCTTTTTGTCTAGAGCGTAATATGCTGAATGGTGTGCTTGCCTTCTAAGTCTGACCAGTAGGCCACTCCGTCTGCCTCTCCTGCGGCGGCCAGAGTGTTTTGGGTCGGCTCTGGGATAAGATCCCATGTCCGGCGTGGAGGTCCGAACAAAGGATCCGCATTGGGAAAGTCATTTTCCTGCTCGTAATGTTGGTATGTTTCCGTTGCTTTTATATCCAATAGTTCTCCCCGGCTGTATGTACTAACACTTGAGATTTTCTGGGCTAACAATGTAAGAAATAACACATAAAAAAACAAATTTCTGAATAGTTTCCTAAGGACCTGAAGCGAGGCGACCATCTCTGTCTGCGCCATCATGATCATCTCTCGGGCCTCCTCATGATCAGGGCTCAGACTAAAAACATCCAAAAACCAGAGACAACGCTGTAATCACCGCCAAAGGTGCATCTACAAAGTGTTGACTCGGGGTGTGAATAACTTATGTAAATGAGATATTTATGTGTTTCCTTTCAATAAATTTGGTAAAATTTCAAAAACTAGGTTTCCACATTACGGTGTATTGTGTGTAAATGTGTGAGACGAAAATATAAATGTAATCCCTTTTGAATTCAAGTTGCAACACAAGAACATGTGAAATAAGTCAAGTCAGGATTTACGAAACTCGGCCCTCAGGACCCCAAGGGGGTGCGCATTTTGTTTTTTACTTTAGAACTACACAGCTGATTCAAATGATCAACAAATCATCAAGCTTTGATCATTTGAATAAGCTGTTTAGTGTTAAGGGCAAAAGCCAAAACTTGCACCCCTTGGGGTCCCGAGGACAGAGTTTGGGAATCACTGAGTCAAGGGGTATAAATACTTTCCGAAGGCACTGTAAATAGGGGACTTTAATAGAAACATATTGTCTTGCAGCACTGGAAGAATCTGCATTTCGCTTCCTGTAGGTCTTTTTCCATTCCTTGGTTAGCTAGTGTAAATGAGAAGATGGCCCTGGAAATGACAAGATGGAGTCTCCCAGCTCTGTTAGATTACAGATATAATACGCTCACATTTGATTATTTATTGACATTTTTATTTATCCGTTATTTTTCCAGGTAAGTTGACTGAGAACACATTCTCATTAACAGCAACGACCTGGGGAATAGTTACAGGAGAGAGGAGGAGGATGAATGAGCCAATCGTAAACTGCGGATTATTAGGTGACCGTGATGGTTTGAGGGCAAGATTGGGAATGTAGCCAGGACACCGGGGTTAACACCCCTACTCTTACGATAAGTTCCATGGGATCTTTAATGACCTCAGAGAGGCAGGACACCCGTTTAACGTCCCATCCGAAAGACGGCACCCTACACAGAGCAGTGTCCCCAATCACTGCCCTGGGGCATTGGGATATTTTTTAGACCAGAGGAAAGAGTTCCTCCTACTGGCCCTCCAACGCCACTTCCAGCAGCATCTGGTCTCCCATCCAGGGACTGACCAGGACCAGACGCTCTATTAGAACAGACGCTCTTACTCAGAGCGACATACATGCACAATTAGGGTTAAGTACCTTGCTCAATGGCACATCGACAGATTTTTCCCCGAGTCGACTCAGAGATTCACTACCTCCCCTCACAGCCCCTCTTCCTCCTAAAATAAAATGGCTTACTGGGAGCGATACTTCCACAACGCAAAGCCCTCTCCTGCGTGTCTTTTTTTTTAACCACAGCTTTGATCACCCCCCATCCCCACCAACCCCCCCTTCTCCATCCACTGCCTGTGTTCGGTGTTCCTGGTCTGGTTTGAACGTGGTCTTTGATAAAGAGAAGGCCCTTTTCCAGCTCTGTTTGAACAGCCAGAGGAACAGAACGCCAAAAGGTTCGGGAAGCTTCTCACTAATCCATGTCTTGGTTTCACTTCCTAAATAGCACAATATACTGGCTCCTGCAGCGGCTGCTCAGGAGGAAGAATCCTCTCTGTTCCCCCTCTCTTCCTCACTTTCTTTTTCATTCTCTCTTGTTTTGTGTGTTCACGAGAGAATGAGCAGAAAAGGGGTAGCGAACAGAATGAAAGGGAGCGTTGCAAGGGAATTGTTTGCCTGTCTACCCAAACTCCTTGCCCCGGAGGAAAAGCAGCGTTTTGAAAATGTGCCGCAGGCTTTGATACTCTGATTGGTTAGAGATGATCTAACCGTTGATGACTTTGTTTTGCACGACAACCCTCATTTTGACTCCACCACAAACTGACTTCAACCATGGCAGTCTCAGACTGAAGTATGTAGCGAACGTAGAACTCAGTTTGCGTCATCATGGCTTTGTGAGAGAATAAGACGAGAAGGGGAGAAGCGAGAGAACGGGAGAAGTGCAGGAGGGAAAGCTTTGTGAAAACATGTAGATTCTGTGTGTAGTTTAATGAAGGCTCAGTTGAACAAATCCATGGAAAAAATGGAACATTTGTCAGTTATCTTTTCCCAGTGCTTGGTAATAGGTTTCTTCAGCTCGACAAGTACACATTTTCTCACACTCTCAGGTTACATCCCAAATGACCAAAGAGACTGTCAGTCAACACTCACTCTGTCTAACCCACTTCCTGAGCCCTTTCATACAGCCTGTCAGTCACGCAGCCTCAGACAGAGACAAATATCCAGTACTGTAAACCCTGTCTGCACTGTATTGTGTCGTATCTTAACTGTATGAGTCCGCCCTGCTGTGTTCAGGTCCTGCCCCAGAGTAGTTTAGTCAGGGTGCGCATACGTGTGTCAAATCAAGTGTGTCACAGAGTGTGTTTTGGGCTGTTTATTAGTGTCTGTTGACTACAGTATTTCTTGAGTGTACTTTTAGTGTGCTTTTAGCAGAGCTTTGATTTACTTTGAAGCATAGGAATACAGGTGGAATCTGTCATCGACACAGACACGGTGGAGCGGAATAAAGATAGGAATGTAATAAACCACAAGGTTATGAATTCAAATCCCAGGTAGGGATATTTACTGTATAAATGAACATACACAACATGTTGAAAATATTGTATGTTAAAAGCAGTAATTGAACATGTGTGTGTCCCTAACTCAAGTAAAATGTAAAATGTTTAGTTCAGGTTACACTTTGACTGAAAAGTTTAGTAAATTAAAAAAGGCTGTGGAACCAGTGACTAAATGATAATTAGTTGAATCAACTAGATTCATTTTACAGTATTGCTCTGTCTTCAGTGTTCAGGTCCTGACCCAAACTCCCCTGTCCTCGTCTCTGAGACTCTTGTCTCAGACTAGTGTCGAATGTGTTTCAGTGTTTTTAGGCAACATGTCTGTAGCGTGTAGTACCTCACCTGTATGAGACGTCCTTGCTCTGTCTGCAGTGTGTTCAGGTCCTGTCCCAAACTCCCCTGGCCTCGCCTCAGAGACTCGTAGTCCATTTTCAGCTGACCAGCGTGGGCCGACAGTTTGGTCACCTCTTCAGCTAGATTGACCAGCAGTGCCCGGTCCTGACCTTTGACGGACTTCAGGTCAGCGTCGTGGTCAGTCAGCGAGTGGAGCAGCGATGTCTGCACCCCCTCCAGGCGCAGGAAGTTCCCATTGTAGTCAGGACAGTTGGGGTCAATAAATATGTTGATGCGCGAGCCGTCGCCCCTTTCCACGGTGACCAGGGCGTTGGCCTCGTCCTGATTGGTGGAGATGTGGGGAGGGCCGTCGGACATGGGCGGGGCCTGGTTGTGGTTCATGAAGAGGATGGTGCCGGTTACCGTGACGGCGAGTAGGACGGCTACGAACAGGAGGATGGTGCACAGAAGGTAGCTGCAGCTCATCCTCTATGGAAGGCAGGGACAAAAAGAAAAGTGAAATGTTAGAGCAACATTATTTTCAGAATCTTTCTGGATATGTCTGTAGCTTCGTCATTTGGTGACCTCTAATTGAATATTAGCAGTGTTTACAGGTTTTTAATATTTTAAAGGTGTCACATTTCACAACTCGTTCTTGATCAAATCGTTTTTGTTCGGGAGCAATTTCTCTCTCCTATATCTCATTAACCACCATAAACTACTCCGGTATCAAAACCTAATCTGCATCAAAACGCACACATCGGAAGTCTGAAAGTTGGAAGAAGCTCGATATATGACATGTTTTCTGCAACATGCGTAGTTTTTGAAGAGAAGAAAAGAGATAAGTAGCTTATTGTAGAGAATGTTGAAAAGAGTCCCAGTTTAAAACACCTCTGGGGATAAAACACAGCGGGGAGCCAGGTTCAATTCTCACTCCCACTTCAGAGAGAGGAGACAGAGCATGGGAGAGAGAGAAAGTGTGAGAGAGGCAGTGAAAGGGAAAGTGTGAGACACAGAAATAAGTGAGCAAGAGATACAGATGAAGATAGAGAGATAAAGTGTTGGAGAAGAGAGAGAAAGCAAGAATGTGCAAGAAATATAGAGAAAGGGAGAAAATTCTGACACTGCCATGGTGTCATTAACCAAAACTAAAAAAAGCTTTCACAATCGGGAGCCATCTTGTCACTCAGGGATACATTGCCATTATCATCTGTGTATAGAGTAGATAGAGGAGAGAGCAGTGTGTCCTACTCTACCATTTCACAATTAATGACTCATATCTCCCTATATCCACCTTCACATTAACTTTTTATGGCTGGGCGCAGTATTGGATAGCTTGGATGAACAAGGTGCCTAAAGTAAACGGCCTACTCCTCAGTCTCAGTTTCTAATATATACATGTTATAATTAGTATTGGATAGAAAACACTCTAAACTTTCTAAAACTGTTTGAATGATGTCTGTGAGTATAACAGAACTCATATTGGCAGGCAAAATCCTGAGTTGAAATCAAAACAGGAAGTCAGAAATCTGAGCTTAAATGTATTCACCAGAGTCCCCAATGAAATCCCCTTGAGATATGAATGATGTTGCACTGCCTAGGGGTTCCGCTAGATGTCAACCATCAATAGAAATTATAATGAGACTTCTATGATGTTGTGGGAGTGAATAATAGCAGAATCAGTCAGGTGTCTGGCAATTAGCCATTTTCTGATCATGTTTATTCCTCGTGGTAGTCACTTGCGTTCCATTGCTCACGAAGACAAGAAGGAGTACTCCGGTTGGAACTTTATTCAAGCTATATGTTAAAAACATCCTAATGATTGATTCTGTACTTAGTTTGAAATGTTTCTTCGACCGGTAATATCATTTTTTAAAGTTTTTGTCCGATATAACGCTGACCAGAATTAGCGTTTGGATATGTATACCAAACGCGCAAACAAAATAAGGTATTTGGACATAAATAGCAGACATTTTCGAACAAAACAAACATTTATTGTGGACCTGGGATTCCTGGAGTGCTTTCTGATGTAGATCATCAAAGGTAACGGAATATTTATCATGTAATTTCTTGTTTATGTTGACGCCATCTTTGCGGCTGTGGTGTTTTTACTTTTGAGCGCCGTCTCAGATTATTGCATGCATTTCTTTTTCTTTAAAGTTTTTTTAAAATCTGACACAGCGGTTGCATTAAGGAGAGGTATATATATAATTCCATGTGTATAACTTGTATTATCATCTACATTTATGATAAGTATTTCTGTTGAATAATGTGGCTAGTGAATCTAATACGCCAATGTAAACTCAGATTTTCTAAAATGAATATGAACTTTATCGAACAAAACATGCATGTATTGTGTAACATGAAGTCCTATGAGTGTCATCTGATGAAGATTATCAAAGGTTAGTGATTCATTTAATCTCTATATGTGCTTTTTCTCTCTCTCTCTTTTGGCTGGTAAAATTGGCTGTGTATTTTAGTGAGTTGTTGGTGACCTAACATAATCGTTTGTGGTGCTTTCCCTGTAAATCCTATTTGAAATCAGACACTGTGGTCGGGATTAACAACAAGACTACTATGAAATCGATATAAGATACATGTATGTTTGAGGAATTTTAATTATGAGATTTCTGTTCTTTTGAATATGGCGCCCTGTACTATCACTGGTTGTTGTTATATCACTCCCGGTAACGGGATCTCAGCCATAAGATTTATGTTTGGTGAAAATGCATGACATTTGGTGTCAACATATACTGAACAAAAATGTAAATGCAACATGTAAAGTGTTGGTCCCATGTTTTATGAGCTGAAATAAAATATCCCAGAAATTGTTCATATGCATAAAAAGCTTATTTCTCTCAAACTGTGCGACCACATTTGTTTACATCCCTGTTAGTGAGCATTTCACCTTTACCAAGATAATCCATCCACCTGACAGGTGTGGCATATCAAGAAGCTGATTAAACAGCATGTTCATTACACAGGTGCACCTTGTGCCGTGGACAATAAAAGACAACTCTAAAATATGCAGTTTTGTCACACACAATGGCATAGAAGTTTCAAGTTTTGATGGATTGTGCAATTGGCATGCTGACTGCAGGGATGTCCAGCAGAGCTGTTGTCAATTGAGATAAGGTAATTCAATGTAAAATTCTCTACAGTAAGCCCCCTCCAATGTCATTTTAGAGAATTTGGCAGTACGTCCAACCGACCTCACAACTGCAGACCACGTGTAACCACGCCAACCCAGGACCCCCACATCCAGCTTCTTCACCTAAAAACTAATTCTTATTGGCTGGGCCTGGCTCCCCAGTGGGTGTTTCTATGTACTCCCAGGCCCACCCATGGCTGTGCCCCTGCCCAGTCATGTGAAAACCATAGATTAGGGCCTAATGAATTTATTTCAATTGACTGATTTCCTTATATGAACTTTAACTCAGTAACATCCTTGAAATGGTTTTATGTTCCATTTATATTTCTGTTCAGTATAGTTAGTACAATTGTCTACAACAGCCACATTGAAGATTTAAGATTGTCAATATCTATCATACTTCCAGTGTAAATCAAAATGGAGATTTTCAGAAAAATTGAAAAATGTAAGTATTTTGAAATACATTTAAGAATGTAATTGTTTAAAAGCATATAGTAATGTTATTTGGCATGTTTTATTCCTTAATTGTCCAGTGACGCCTTGGTGCGTCAATTTAAGTAACATAATAAAGACATCCCCATCATAATCCAGCAATTTAAGATAGAGATATCAGATGTTTTGCATGGACTGTGTTTCAATCCACAGCTTCCGACTATGGTGGCCTTTTTAGGTCTAGTCACGAAAAAGTCTGTAGCGTCCGAATGGTTTGGCCTACAAATTATTATTATTGTCATCATTATTATTATTATATGACCACTCTGGAATAGGGAGACTCTAGCGAGCATGATGGTGTTCTCTGTTTTGCTCTACAACCCGCACAAGTGTCGAGCAATTCGTCTGAATGTAATCCATACAAACAAATAGAAGTATGGAGATCATTTTGTGTCTCAAAAAATAAGGGGTAAAATATTTGTAAAAAAATAACAAACATTTCCTGAACTTATAAACTTGGCAAAAAAATAAACGTCTTTTCACTATCAACTACGGTTTTTCAGCAAACTTAACATGTGTAAATATTTGTATGAACATAACAAGATTCAACAACTGAGACATAAACTGAAAAAGTTCCACAGTCATGTGGAGTTCCACAGACTAACAGAAATGGAATAATGTGTCCTTGAACAAAGGGACAAAAGTAACAGTCAGTATCTGGTGTGGCCACCAGCTGCATTAAGTACTGCAGTGCATCTCCTCCTCATGGACTGCACCAGATTCGCCAGTTCTTGCTATGAGATTTTACCCCACTCTTCCACCAAGACACCTGCAAGATCCCAGACATTTCTGGGGGGAATGGCCCTAGCCCTCACCCTCTGATCCAACAGGTCCCAGACGTGCTCAATGGGATTGAGGTCCGGGCTCTTCGCTGGCCATGGCAGAACACTGACATTCCTGTCTTGCAGGAAATCACGCACAGAACAAGCAGCATGGCTGGTGGCATCGTCATGCTGGAGGGTCATGAGGGAGGAGGATGTCTTCCCTGTAAAGCACAGCATTGAGATTGCCCGCAATGACAACAAGCAATAACAACAAGCTCAGTCCGATGATGCTGTTACACACCGCCCCAAACCATGATGGACCCTCCACCTTCAAATCGATCCCACTCCAGAGTACAGGCCTCGGTGTAACGCTCATTCCTTCGACGAGAAACGCAAATCTGACGATCAACCCTGGTGAGACAAAACCGCAACTCGTCAGTGAAGAGCACTTTAGTGAAGAGCACTTTTTGCCAGTCCTGCCTGGTCCAGCGACAGTGGGTTTGTGCCCATAGGCAACGTTGTTACCGGTGATGTCTGGTGAGGACCTGCCTTACAACAGGCCTACAAGCCCTCAGTCCAGCCTCTCTCAGCCTATTGCGGACAGTTTGAGCACTGATGGAGGGATTGTGCGTTCCTGGTGTAACTCGGGCAGTTGTTGTTGCCATCCTGTACCTGTCCCGCAGGTATGATGTTCGGATGTACTGATCCTGTGCAGGTGTTGTTACACGTGGTCTGCCACTGCGAGGACGATCCTGTCTCCCTGTAGCGCAGTCTTAGGCGTCTCACAGTACGGACATTGCAATTTATTGCCCTGGCCACATCTGCAGTCCTCATGCCTCCTTGCAGCATGCCTAAGGCACATTCACGCAGATGAGCAGGGATCCTGGGCATCTTTCTTTTGGTGTTTTTCAGAGTCAGTAGAAAATCCTTTTTAGTGTCCTAAGTTTTCATAACTGTGACCTTAATTGCCTACCGTCTGTAAGCTGTTAGTGTCTTAACGACCGTTTCACAGGTGCGTGTTCATTAATTGTTTATGGTTCATTGAACAAGCATGGGAAACAGTGTTTAACCACTTGCTCCTACCTGGCACGCAGGCGTCCCATCTAGAGCTCTGGAAATGCAAATGTGCTACGCTAAATGCTAATAGTATTAGTTAAAACTCAAACATTCATTAAAATACACATGCAGGGTATTGAATTAAAGCTACACTCGTTGTGAATCCAGGCAACAAGTCAGATTTTTAAAATGCTTTTCGGCGAAAGCATGAGAAGCTATTATCTGATAGCATGTAACACCCCAAAAGACCCGCAGGGGACGTAAACAAAATAATTAGCATAGTCGGCGCTACACAAACCGCACAAATAAAATATAAAACATTCATTACCTTTGACCATCTTCTTTGGTGGCACTCCTAGATGTCCCATAATCACTATTGGGTCTTTTTTCGATTAAATCGGTCCATATATAGCCTAGATATCGATCTATGAAGACTGTGTGATAAATGGAAAAAATAGCGTTTCATAACGTAACGTCATTTTTTTAAATTCAAAAAGTCGACGATAAACTTTCACAAAACACTTCGAAATACTTTTGTAATGCAACTTTAGGTATTAGTAAACGTTAATAAGCGATCAAATTAATCACGAGACGTAGTGTTTTCTATAGGGGTCCGTCTTGAAATACTGTCCGTGTATTTCTCAACCAAAATATCCGGTCGGAGACCGGAAGAAATGGGCTGTCTCTTGTTCGTTTGACCAAGAAACAAATCCTAGGCAAATGACAAGACTGTTGACATCGTGTGGAAGCTGTAGGTACTGCAACCTCAGCCATATTTAATGTCTTTCGCCCATAACAATGGGTTGAAGCGGCGGATGGATATATTTTTCCACTTTCAGTGATCAGATTTTCCTGCACTTTTCGATGAAACGCACTTTCTGTTATAGTCACAGCCGTGATTTAACCAGTTTTATAAACGTCTGAGTGTTTTCTATCCACACATACTAATCATATGCATATAATAATATAATATAATAATAATATATGCCATTTAGCAGACGCTTTTATCCAAAGCGACTTACAGTCATGTGTGCATACATTCTACGTATGGGTGGTCCCGGGGATCGAACCCACTACCCTGGCGTTACAAGCACCATGCTCTACCAACTGAGCTACAGAAGCATATACTATAGTCCTGGCATGAGCAGCAGGGCGCTGAAATGTCGCGCGATTTTTAACAGAATGTTCGAAAAAGTAGGGGGTAGGAGGAAGAGGTTAAACCCTTTACAAGAAAGATCTGTGAAGTTATTCGGATATTTACTAATTATCTTTGAAAGGCAGTGTCCTGAAAAAGGGACATTTATTTTATTTATATATATATATATACACTACCGGTCAAAAAATGTGAACACCTAATCATTCAACGTTTTTTTTCTGGATTTTTTACTATTTTCTACATTGTAGAATAATAGTGAAGACATCAAAACTATGAAATAACACATTTGAGGCATCAAAAGTGAGCAGCGCTAAGAGTCATCTGACATCTGTTTTGAATATTGAACATGAGCACTCACTCCAGTTACAGGGTGAGTTATCAGGGATAGGAGCATTGAGAGATGATGTACAACAACGGTATCTACCATGACACCATGATACCAATAACCACCGCAGTAAAAAACAACCATAAAGTACGTCGCCGGAGAAACGACTACTGCTACAATCAACCTGGTCGCTATGTTCCTGCTCCCAACCCACACAAAGTGTCAGGGTACAAGGCTAAGAAGGGTAACAAAGGGTTCAATAACGATCAAAACGTAGACCGATGCTCTCTAGAAGCTCTACTGAGAGAAGTACAAAAGTGCCAACACTATGCGCGGAATTGCCAGACAACAGGTCCGCCACAATTAGCACCAGTAGCGAGAGTGTAAGCGATCCAGGGACGCTCGATCAAGAATCAAGCCCACGGTGGGCTTTGACTATAGACTCAGATACAATTGTTACAACGCACAAGGTAAACAACATCACAATAGCCAATTCCACTCAAACTCAAATAAGTCAATCTGTTTTCACCATGAATACAAATGACATATCACACCGTTGCGAACAATCACTCCACTTTGTGGGGAATATGACCACAAAATGCATACCTAGGGGTATGATTCTCGCTTCGGGTGCGAGAGGTCCCAACCGCCAGTGGGGATGGGGAGAATACTAGCCCAGAACCATGATGAGCATGGGGGTTGGGGGTACGAGGCTCATCATGGTTCTGGGCTAGTATTCCCCCCCATCCCCACTGGCGGTTGGCGTTGGTGTCTGAGGCAGAAACTTAAAGGTCGGACCCTTTGTACGAGTTGTCAGCATTTACGTTGTTAGTAGACTGCCTGTAACCTTTCAACCAAATCTCCTGGTGGATGTGCTTCAAAAGGGATTCGTAACATAAGTGGGGGCTCGTCCGGGATTTGAACACGGGACCTCTCGCACCCGAAGCGAGAATCATACCCCTAGGTACGGATTATCGAAAGGTAAATTCTGTTCCAATGCCAGATTCATACCCGTTTCCCAGACTGGACGACTGTATCGACACTATTGGTGCTGCTAAGTATGTAACTAAGTTGGACCTCTTAAAAGGTTACTGGCAGGTTCCGTTAACTTCACGTGCTTCTGAGATTTCTGCCTTTGTGACCCCAGACAACTTCCTACAGTACCCAGTCATGGCTTTTGGGATGCAAAATGCACCGGCCACTTTCCAACGACTGGTTAACTCCGTATTAGCTGGCGCTCCCAATTGTAGTGCATACCTTGATGATCTAGTCATTTATTCGTCTGAGTGGTCAGATCATGTTGACTCTCTACGGGTAGTATGTGAACATTTGGCAGCTGCTTCTCTAACCCTGAACATGGCAAAGTGCGAGTTTGGGAAGGCTACTGTTACCTATCTCGGTAAAGAGGTCGGCCATGGACAGCTGCCCCCTGTTGATGCCAAGGTCTTGGCCATAACAGATTTTCCCGCACCTACCACCAGACGAGAGTTACGCCGCTTTTTAGGGATGGTTGGCTACTACAGTAGTTTCTGTAAGAACTTCTCTGCAGTAGTTGCTCCATTAACCGATTTGCTCAGTCCGGCTAGATCATTTGTGTGGTCCCCTGATTGTAAGAGAGCTTTTGAATCTGCGAAAGCACTCTTATGTAATACCCCTGTACTTGCTGCTCCGGATTTTGAACAACCGTTCAAACTTGAGGTAGATGCTAGTGCCAGAGGTGCTCGTGCTGTTCTACCGCAGCAGGACAAGAGTGGAGTGGATCATCCCGTTTGTTATTTTTCACGTAAATGTAATAAATGTCAAACAAACTATGCCACAACAGAACAAGAAGCTCTTGCTTTGTTGTTGGCTCTGCAATACTTTGAGGTATATATTTGTTCCAGTGCCCTACCAGTGATTGTATATACTGACCACAACCCCTTAGTGTTTCTCCACCGGATGTACAACCAGAGCCAGCGCCTTATGCGTTGGGCGCTTATTGTACTGAATTATAATTTGGAGATCCGCCACAAAAAGGGTTCAGATAATGTATTGGCAGATGCTTTATCTCGTGTTTAAAAGAAAAATTATGATTTTGATGTTTTGTAATACTGTGGTCGCAATCCCTAGGGTTGCTCTTTTAAGGGTGGGAGTGTTACGGATACAGGTATCCTGCGGGTGTGTGTGTATGTATCCTGTGTTCTTTTCTCTCCTTCTCCCCTCACAGGTAAAAATCATCACTCCCAAATCAGTCACCAATTAATCATCAATCAGAAGACACACTTCCTCCTGTTTCCTACCCAATCACAGTTCCTTTCCCTTGGTTTAAAAACCCTGTCAGTTGTTTGCTCTGTAGCTCAATCTCTCTGTAAATGCCATATGTGTGTAGATCGCTCTGTGTTTCACCCTCTCCTACTATGTCTCTCTATCGCTCTTTATGTATTGAGCTCTCTTTTGTTTGAGCACCTACATATCACTTTGTCCTCACCTGTGAGTATTGTTTTTGGTTATGGTGTTTGTTTGTCTGCTGGTGGGAAAAGGGGGAACCAAGACAAGTCGCCCATGGGCATACACTACCCGTACAGTGGGGCAAAAAAGTATTTAGTCAGCCACCAATTGTACAAGTTCTCCCACTTAAAAAGATGAGAGAGGCTTGTAATTTTCATCATAGGTACACTTCCCCCCATTACCGTGTGTTTTCCAATAAACCCTGAGTTTGACGGTAGATTTCAGTTGTCGTGGTTATTTTGTTCTCACTTACTTTGTCACTATTATAAATTGCATGAGTTATGTTACGGGTGTCGTTGCCATCTCCCCTAGGCTGTCGGGCCAAAAGGGATTCGTAACAACCATGATCACACTGCGTACAACTGGTTCAGTGCTTATAGAGAACTTTGTAGTGAGGTTAGCTCCTCCATGGATAACATAGGTATGAAGGAGTCTATTTCAAGGCTATCACCACTACAATGGTGTAAGACACCTTGACTTGTAGTCGTGGCCAAAAGTTTTGAGAATGACACAAAAAGTTTGCTGCTTCAGTGTCTTTAGATATTTTTGTCAGATGTTACTATGGAATACTGAAGTATAATTACAAGCATTTCATAAGTGTGAAAGGTTTTTATTGACAATTACATGAAGTTGATGCAAATAATCAATATTTGCAGTGTTGACCCTTCTTTTTCAAGACCTCTGCAATCCACCCTGGCATGCTGTCAATTAACTTCTGACTGGTGGCAACCCATTCTTGCATACGCAATGATTGGAGTTTGTCAGAATTTGTGAGTGTTGTCCACCTGCCTGTTGAGGATTGACTGAGTTGTTGGCCAAAAGTCTTGAGAATGACACCGATATTAATTTTCACAAAATCTGCTGCCTCAGTGTTAAGGTTTGTATGACGGCAATTTACATATACTCCAGAATGTTATAAAGAGTGATCAGATGAATTGCAATTAATTGCAAAGTCCCTCTTTGCCATGCAAATAAACTGAATCCCCCAAAAACATTTCCACTGCATTTCAGCCCTGCCACAAAAAGATAACATGAAAAGTGCCTAACCAGCTCTGCTAGGGTGTCACGCCCTGGTCAAAGTATTTTGTGTTTATCTTCATGTATTGGGTCAGGCCAGGGGGTGGCATGGGGTTTTTGTATTGTGGTGTGTTTTGTCTTGGGGTTTTGGTGTTGGTATTGGGATTGTAGCTTAGTGGGGTATCTAGCAAAGTCTATGGCTGTCTGGAGTGGTTCTCAATCAGAGGCAGGTGTTTACCGTTGTCTCTGATTGGGAACCATATTTAGGCAGCCATATTCTTTGAGTTTGTCGTGGGTGATTGTCCTTAGTTCCTGTCGCTGTGTTAGTTGACACAAGTTTTCATTTTGTTATTTACGTTCTTTGTTTTGTAGTGTTTTGTGTATATTCGTGTTTACGTTGTTTATTAAACATGGATCGCAATCTACACGCTGCATTTTGGTCCGACTCTCCTTCACACCTAGAAAACCGTTACATAGGGTGAGTAAAATGGTCAGAGTGGGTTGTTCTCTCATTCTGTGTCTGGAAGTAGCTAGCAAATGTTAGCCAGTGTGCACACATGAAACGCTCTGAATTTAATGGACAATCTGAAAGCATAGTTGCAGTCACCAACGCTCTGGATAACATAACAGCCTAACCAGCTTTGCGAGGGTGAGTATTGTTCAGTGAGCTGTTCTGTGAGCTGTTCTATCTCCCTTAGATGTTTGTAAGTAGCTGGCAAGTTAGTGCAGAACGCTTGGGTCAACCCTTAAAGAGATGGGTGGGGCTAAGGCTCAAGAGGGTGTGAACAATGTTGAATGGGTGTAGACAAAGAAGGGCTCTCCAATAGTGGTACCAAAACATTGAAAGACAGTTTTCTCAAAAGTGAGTTTACAAGTTGATCAACTTTCAAAGCAGAAATACTTTCCCATTGTTTCCTCAAATGCAGTGTATTATATACACATTTGTAGCTCTGAGTCTCTACTTTTATCCAATGTAAAAAAAAAACAGAAATTAAAATGTTGCTACCTAAGACCTAATCCAGGTGGTGAGTCACATATAGCCAATGTTACTTTGCATCTGGCCATCTAGTGGAATTCCTCAGTTTTGCCTCCAGGACAATACTCATCCCAATAAATGCCAACCTTCACTTTATTATGGAGTAGTATTGCTGTGTGGCTCTCTGGGAAATACACCTTCTTTTCCAGGAAGCACTTCTTCATCACTGTGTTTATTCATAGTCTCTCTGCACAGATGTGGACGTCATGGCCATGTGTGTGTGTTCACTCTCAACATCTTTAGTCTGTGTTGGATTTAGGGATGTGTAAACTTCTATTAAAGAAATCCTCACTTGTGTTTCATCTGCACACACGCATCCACACAGAGTGCACAGAGAAAGCATTTGCATCCAAACTCATTGGAGAGGAATAAAGCCAAGAGGTGCATAACAAAAACAATAGTTTGATCCCTGACAATAACAAAGTCCAGGAGTAGAGGATGCTGCTGGGTGAGGAAGGAAAGTAGGTGGGGACAGATAGATGAGGTGTGTGTGTATGTATGTATATATATATATATATATATATATATGAGAGTTACAGAAGATGGTGGGGTTAGACTAGTTGAGTGTGAACTGTTTCTGGTAGTGGTAAACGTGGCAAGGTTAAGAGAATCAAATCAATTATGATTATCATGCCTCATAGCATGTTTTTTTACATTTTGTCTGTCTTCTCTGTGGTTTCTTCTGTTTTTCCTTCCACTTTTATATATGGAGGTACGAAGGGTAGGTTATCTCAAAATGAATGGGGGAAGGGACAGGAATTATAGGGCTTGGGTATAAGAAGTAATAAAATAGGAAAGGCTTAACGTAGTTTTTCTGCAGGAGATACAGCGGGTCAAATGTTTTTAGTCAGCCACCAATTGTGCAAGTTCTCCCACGTAAAAAGATGAGAGGCCTGTAATGTTCATCGTAGGTACACTTCAACTATGACGGACAAAATGAGAATTAATCCTGGAAATCACATTGTTTTACATTTACATTACATTTAAGTCATTTAGCAGACGCTCTTATCCAGAGCGACTTACAAATTGGTGCATTCACCTTATGACATCCAGTGGAACAGCCACTTTACAATAGTGCATCTAAATCTTTTAAGGGGGGTGAGAAGGATTACTTTATCCTATCCTAGGTAGAGGTGGGGTTTCAGGTGTCTCCGGAAGGTGGTGATTGACTCCGCTGTCCTGGCGTCGTGAGGGAGTTTGTTCCACCATTGGGGGGCCAGAGCAGCGAACAGTTTTGACTGGGCTGAGCGGGAACTGTACTTCTCAGTGGTAGGGAGGCGAGCAGGCCAGAGGTGGATGAACGCAGTGCCCTTGTTTGGGTGTAGGGCCTGATCAGAGCCTGGAGGTACTGAGGTGCCGTTCCCCTCACAGCTCCGTAGGCAAGCACCATGGTCTTGTAGCGGATGCGAGCTTCAACTGGAAGCCAGTGGAGAGAGCGGAGGAGCGGGCTGACGTGAGAGAACTTGGGAAGGTTGAACACCAGACGGGCTGCGGCGTTCTGGATGAGTTGTAGGGGTTTAATGGCACAGGCAGGGAGCCCAGCCAACAGCGAGTTGCAGTAATCCAGACGGGAGATGACAAGTGCCTGGATTAGGACCTGCGCCGCTTCCTGTGTGAGGCAGGGTCGTACTCTGCGGATGTTGTAGAGCATGAACCTACAGGAACGGGCCACCGCCTTGATGTTAATTAAATTGTTAATTGTTAAAACATTGTAGGATTTATGATGAATTTATTTGCAAATTATTGTGGAAAATACTGTAATTATTCAGTCACCTACAAACAAGCAAGATTTCTGGCTCTCCCAGACCTTTAACTTCTTTAACCTGTTGATCCTACCCCCTACTTTCTCGAACATTCTGTTAAAAATCGCGCAACATTTCAGCGCCCTGCTACTCATGCCAGGAATATAGTATATGCATATGATTAGTATGTGTGGATAGAAAACACTCAGATGTTTCTAAAACTAGTTGAATCACGGCTGTGACTATAACAGAACGTGCGTTTAATTGAAAAGCGCAGGAAAATCTGATCACTGAAAACTGGAAAATATATCAATGCGCCACTTGTATGTATTGTTGAATAGAAACCACATTACCTGGAGCCGAGGTTGCAATACCTACAGCTTCCACACGATGTCAACAGTCTTGTCATTTGCCTAGGATTTGTTTCTTGGTCAAACGGACAAGAGGCAGCCCATTTCTTCCGGTCTCCGACCGGATATTTTGGTTGAGATTTACCCGGACATTATTTCAACACTTACAGCTATAGAATATACATCGCCTCGTGATCAATTTGATCGCTTATTAACGTTTACTAATACCTAAAGTTGCATTACAAAAGTATTTCGAAGTGTTTTGTGAAAGTTTATCGTCGACTTTTTTAAATTTGAAAAAATTACGTTGCGTTATAAAACGCTGTTTTTTTTACTTGATCACAGTCTTCATAGATCGATATCTAGGCTATATATGGACCGATTTAATCGGAAAAAAAAGACCCAATAGTGACGTTTATGGGACAAAGATTGTCAAAGGTAATGAATGTTTTATATTTTATTTCTGCATTTTGTGTAGCGCCGACTACGCTAATTATTTTGTTTACGTCCCCTGCGGGTCTTTAGGGGTGTTGCATGCTGTCAGATAATAGCTTCTCATGCTTTCGCCGAAAAGCATTTTAAAAATCTGACTTGTTGGCTGGATTCACAATGAGTGTAGCTATAATTCAGTACCCTGCATGTGTATTTTAATGAACGTTTGAGTTTTATCGAGTGCTATTAGCATTTAGCGTAGCGCATTTGCATTTCCAGATGTGTAGATGGGACGCCTGCGTGTCGGGTGGAGGTAAGAGGTTTTAAGGGGCTCCTCTGTCCTCCACTCGTTACCTGTATTAATGGCACCTGTTTGAACTTGTTATCAGTATAAAAGACACCTGTCCACAACCTCAAACAGTCACACTCCAAAGTCCACTATGGCCAAGACCAAAGAGCTGTCAAAGGACACCAGAAAGAGAATTTTAGACCTGCACCAGGCTGGGAAGACTGAATCTGCAATAGGTAAGCACCACTGTAGTAAGGTTGGAAGTTGTGACATTACTCCTGTGGCTTTTTCTGATCACCATAGTGTTACTGTTGATATTCACTTGTCCTGTCCATGAAGGTCATCACCTCATTCGTATTTTAGTTGTAAGTTATTACTTGATGTCATGTTTTTGTTGGTTTGGGAAAAAATAGAAGGCTATTAAATGGAATTTTGAGTCCTTGAGACAATGGTGGGAGGTTGGGAAGGCCAAAATATGTGTGTTTTGTCAACAGTATACTGCCCTGTCTAGTACTGAAGTTAGTCTAGTACTGAAGTTAGTCTCTCTATCAGGGCCCTTGAACAGGACATCAAATCTATTAAATTGAAATTGCTCACTTAGAATGACACCGGACTAGTCATGAACATACAGGACAAGAGACATGAACTGAGGTTGTTTTTTACATGAAAGAGAAGGTGCCTTGATTAGGTATTGTTTTGCTGCCTTGAAGGTTATGGATGCTCCTAGCACTTAAAAAAAAACTAGGGCAGTCGACATCGCACCGCAAACAGATGGTCTGCCTTCGTCTCCCTGATGGGAAAGTGACCACGGATGACGGTGAGATGCGCCAACATGCCGTGGATTTCTACACTGCCCTATACAAGGTCAAGGATTGTGATCCTCTGTGTGCTGAACAGTTGTTACATGGACTTCCTCAATCGGGCCCTGAGCAGAGACCTGCTTTGGACTCTGACATTACTCTGCAGGAGCTGTCCACATCAGTTATGCAGCTCTCATCAGGCCAAGCTTCTGGCATTGATGGTTTACAATCTGACTTCTATAAGAACTTTTGGGGGTGTATTGGGGGGGATTTTTATGAAGTGGTGTGAATCTTTTCATGAGGATTCTCTTCCTGTATGCTGTAAATGTGCTGTGCTTTCATTATTGCCAAAAAAGGGGTATGTGGCTTTTTTTTAAACTGGCGACCTGTTGCATTGTTGTGTGCAGAATATAAAATTATATCTAAGTGTCTCTCAAACAGGTCTTATTGCGTACCTGACTGCTCTATTTTTGATAACTTGTTTCTAATAAGATGTGTTTTAGATACTTTTAAAGTGTCTGTGAATGTGGGTTTGCTTTCTTTGAATCAGAAGGCTTTTGATTGTGTGAACCACAGTTTTGTTTTGGATGAGCTTACTGAATGCTGGGGCCTCATGTATGGTGAAGGTAGTGGGGTCTGAGGTTGAGCTGCCCCATCCCCGTCCTTTGCAGTATTAGGCAGGGATGCCCAGTTTTAGGGCAGTTATATTGTCTGGCAATTGAACCAGTTTTTTTTTTTTAAGAGCAAGGCTTACTGGTTTCTCTGTGCGACGGGTTTATGAAGGGTTCCACGATAACACTGTCTGCGTATGCGGATGACGTGACAGTTTTTATTACAGGGGGTGAGGATGTTAAGGTTCTCTCAAATGCTCTAAATATGTATGATGGGGCCTCCTCAGTGTCAATTGGGAAAAGAATGATTCGCTGTGGACAGGTCAGCTTCAGATAGGGTCCGCTCCACGGTTGCCAGAGGGGCTTCAGTGGGGCAGAGATGGGATGAAGACTTTGGGAGATTTTCTAGGCTCTGATGTCTTTCAAGAAAATAACTGAGGGTGTAGTGCAGAAGTTGTGTGCTAGATTGTCTAAGTGAAAATGAGTACTATCCCATCTGTCTTATAGGGGAAGGGTGCTGGTAGCCAATAACCTAGCCACCTCTATCCTGTGGCACAGACTTTACAGAGACCAGGGGGCTTGATACAAGAGCTTCAGAGGACCCTTGCCAATTTCTTCTGGTCTGGACAACATTGGATTAAAGCTGCAGCCCTATACCTGCCACTGCACAAAGGTGGGTAAGGCCTGATGGGCATTTCTTCTAGGATCATGGCTTTCTGGCTTCAAGCAGCCCAGAGACCGTTGTACTGTGACTGTTCCAGTTGGGTTGATACAATCTACACATTGATGAGGAGAGCGGGCTGTTTGGGCTTAGACAAGCCCATTTTCCTCTTAAAGCTAGAGGGGGGGATTTGTCTGGCCTGACTACATTCTATGAGTCTGTTATGTAGGCTTGGAGAGTTTTCAACATGTCCTATAAGGCCGGCACGCCACCGGGATGTGGCTTTTTGAAGAGCCTCTGTTTTATAACACTGTCATCCAGTCCCGTGCTATGGGTTCATGCCTGTTTGGTGTGGGGTGTACCAAGCTGGGTCATCTGATGCGCAGCAGGAGCAGATTGTTGGAGGAGCTGGGAGAAAGAGCGGGGATCTGGTCATCTCTCCTACTGAAGAAGGCCATAGCTGAGGTCTGCAATTCCTTGCCGGTACTTACTCGGCAGTATGCGACTGACACTTCCATCTCTGATTGGTGGACGGAGGGTCTAGATTGTGTGTTCCCTGCACTGAATGTTAGTGCTTTTGAGGGGGCATTAGATGAGGACATGGGGATGCTGCTTTCCTTCGATACCCCAGGGCTGGGGGAGTTAAAGCCGGTGGGAAAGAAGACAATGTACACAATATGTGTAAAAGTGTCCCATGCTTCTTCCCTGGAAGGGGTAAAATCGACGAGGTGGGCTGGTGTGTTTGGTCCAGGCACCTCTCCAAAAGGCTGTTGGTGGTATTTATATAAACCGCCTATTGATAAGAGGACAGCTGACCTCCAATGGAAGATAATACATGGAGCTATAGCCACCAATATGCATCTGGTACACCTGGATCCTACTGTTGGGGTGGGGGTGTCCATTCTGTGCTGAGTCTGAAATTCTGGCGCATCTTTTTTTACAGTGTTCCAGGTTGGTCAGGATGTTTGACCTTATCACTAGTTTGTTCTCAGCTCTGGGAGAGCTTTTCTCTTCCCAACTTTGGACCAAAGTACAGGTGTAGTTCTCTTAATTAACTTTGTGTCAGGGGCAGCTAAATTAGCAATTTGGAAGACACGAAAGAATAGTGTTCAGGGACAGGGATCTGTGGACGTGGTGGGCATGCTGGAGGGGATGGCAGCGATACTGAGGGATGAGTTTGCCTATTACAAACTGGTTAATAACAGGGCTGTTTATGAGGATATGGGGAATTCAGAGGTTGTTTTGTTTAGTTGCTGTGAAGGAAGATTTGGTGTTGTGTTTTTAACCCTTGTGTGGTGTTTATTTTTTTTCCAACCTTCCAGACTAATTGGCCTTGGCTCATTTTCTGTAACGAACATGTAAAATAACCCATTTTCATTGAGTGCACACTGTGCACCCCCCTACACATTTATATGACATATGTGGTGTTCGGGTTCACTGAACCCAAGGGTAGCAAAAGTGTGGAAAAGTGTGTGTGTGAAGGTGAAAACAAGTAAAAATTAGAACTTTGTCTTCCTCCTCCCTGGGTCTGATGTTTCAACACCAAGAACCTGTCTGTCTCCCTGCCTGTCTGCTGCTTTTCTCGCACTCTTTACCCTTTGTAGTGTGTGAAACTACACAAGGACCTGCACAATGTTATTACAATACATTATTGGGAAACATTACTTCGATACATTGTAAAAAAAAATATTTAAAAAATCCAGTGTTTTACAGCACTCTACCCCAGCCAGGTGCAAATTGGTGGAGGGACACGACAAATAAATAGCCTTGCATGTGTGTCTCCTTACCACAATCAATCAGCATCGCAAAAATAATTTCTGCTCAGAGGGCCTTAGACATTTCTTTTGTAGAGAGAGATGTTAGCGTGAAAGGAGCGTCTCCTACTTTAGAAGATTAAGACTTTTCAGAATGAGGATCATGTCTCTGTCAGTTCGGAGTCTGAAAAATGTGAAATTGAATGGTCTTCTTGCCCAAGGAAGGAGCCACACGACATAGCTGCCAATGTGATAAGGATGCAACCAGGGCTGACACTGATGGCGGTTACTCATGTGCAGGACATAAAGTCTTCTTTTGAACTGATCATCCCAGACACCATCCAGAAAATCATTCTGGACTACACTAATTTGGAGGGAAGGTATGTTTTTGGAGAGGGATAGATTGAGATGGGCCAAAGTAATTTACATGCATATTTTGTGGTTCTTATCCTTGATGGTGTTTTCAGATCCAATGGGGAATCCACCGAATCCCTTTGGGAGACAGAAACGGGCAGATCATTTTTCTTTGCAACAATGTCTCTGGAAAACTTCCACATTATTTCCAGGATTATCTGCTTCCAGAACCGAGACACCAGACCAGCGAGGCAGCAGAGAGACAAGCTAGCTGCAATCAGGTCAGTGTGGGACAAATTGGTGGACCACCATCACTTGTTTTACAACCCTGGGCCAAACGTTACTGTTGATGAGCAGCTTATGCCGTTTAAGGGAATGCTGCCCCTTCAGGCAATACATGCCATCTAAAATATGGAACTAAGATCTGGGCTGCCTGTGATGCTGCTTCATCATATGTGTGGAACTTGTAAGTGTATACAGGGAAACCAGATGGAGGAGCCCCTAAGAACCAAGGGACGCAGGTTGTCCTAGATGTGTCACCTGATCTCCGTGGCCACAATATCACATGCGATAACTTTTTTTACTTCGCACAAGCTGGGACAGGAGCTCCTCAAGAGGAAGCTGACTATGGTAGGAACAGTATGAAAAAACAAGCCAGAGTTCCCACCTCAGTTGTTGAATACACGGAACAGGCCTATCAATTTTGTTTGTGTTCACGGCCGACACGTCCCTAGTGTCCTACGTGCCAAAGAAAAGCAGAAATATGGTACTCATGAGTACGCTGCATAGGGATCTAAGAATCTATGGCCAGGAACATCAAAAACAGAAATCATAATGGATTACAATGCCACAAAAGGAGGGGTGGACAATTTAGACAAGCTGGTGACTGGCTACAGCTGCAAAAGAAGAACCCTATGCTGGTCACTTGTGATATTCTTGGACATCTCAGCGTACAACGTGTTGATCATCTGGATGGCGTTGAACCCAGATTGGAACAGAGGGAAGCTCCAGAGGAGACAGCTCTTTCTAGAGGAGCTGGGCAAGGCATTGGTAAGACCTCAAATCCAGAGGAGACAACATATCCCAAGGACCCCAGCTTCTGCAGCCATCGTGAGGAGGAGAAAACTGGCGCCCCATCTGCCCGACCCACAGAACCAACAACTACAATACCGGACATAAGTGTGAGTGATGTTTCTGCATGTGTGTGTGTGTGTCTGACTATCCTACCTTGGCCTGATGTAATTCTATATGTGAGTGAATGAGATGTTAGTAAAATTCCTGAGCTAAGTGTGTTCATCATTCTAGATTGCATCCGGTAGCAACAAGAAGAAGCGCTGTGGTATGTGTGGACCCAAGAAGGACAGGAAGAAACAGTACACATGCAGCAAGTGCAATAAATACCTCTTCAACACACACACACTCTGTCCCTCATGTGGTGTGTAGACCAGCCTTAATTTGTGTTCAATGGGGCTCATTTATCATTTCCATAAAATGCTGTATGTAAAATGTGTCCTTCCAATTTGTTCAAAGCAATAAACATCAATAGTGATAACCTTGTTTCATTTATATTTGTTCATGATTTATTCCACCCACGTCTTGATAATAATTGTCTATATTGCTTGTAATTGATATAAGTCAACATCTAAGTTTTAAGCATTAAGTATTTTGGGGGGAAAATTATGGCTGTATTGTTTCAAAAACCCAATAATGTTGAGGGTACATCAGACTTGCAAACATTGTGGTTTCATATTTTTGTTATTTACCCAAGGTGTTAATTGCTGTTCAACCATGTTTTTGTTTGAGTGTTTATTGGGTCTGAGAACCCACAACATGATAAAGGTATTTTAAAAACTCAAACTTTCTCTCTATGGGCCCTGCTCTCGCTACCTCTCTCTCTCTCTGTCTCTCTTTTACTTTCTCCCTCTCACTTTCTGCCTCTCTTCTGTTTCAGACAGCTTACTCAGGGATGAGAGGAGGCACACTGGGAGGCAAGACCTCCCTGTAGGGACATTACTGGGTCATAGGCTGGTGGCTAGATGACAGGCTCCATCCGCTCATTAGGTAACTAGAAAACTACAGGAGATACAGCAGAGATCACATACATACATACATACATACATACATTAATATTCTGTACCTCCCCACATGCACTCATGTGGGGTGGTACAGCAACACAAGCTAAATCCATGGTTAATTGAGGTATTTCTATTGAGCCAGGGTTTGCCACCTGTTCTGCTCCATGCGCAAATGTGACATTTAATATGTGATAATCCCCTGAATGCGATCGCCATGGTGATGGAGACACTGACGAGGCGAGGCTGACGTCGTGAAGGAGCCCTAAATCCTCCTTGTAGATGAGCACCTCAGTTCTCATCATCCTCTCCTCAGAGAGAGGGTAGATGGGGTGAGGTGGTTCAAGGGAGAGAGAGAGAGAAAGGGGAGATGAGGAGGGGGAGAAGGAGAGAGAGAGCAGGGAAGAGAGGGGGGCAAAGAGGGAATAAAACATGAAGGAAGAGGGACAGACAGAAACAGTAAAAATAAGCATAGACAGGCCGAGACAGAGGGTGAAAGCCAGAAAGAGAGAAAATGCCACAGCCATATCATGACAATACAAATCAAATCTAATTGGATTTTATTAACACTTGAGCCGTGCTGTGCTGTTCTCCACAGCTACTGACAGTAAAATGCTTCATCCTATCCCCTCTCCTCTCAATGAGAACACTTCAAATCTCCATCTGTGACAATGCCTGGAATAAGAACTCAGATGAACCATGATCATTTGATGACTAACCGTGCCTGAGACGTGAAGAGTCTTGTTAAGCTTTAGAACTACATTAGAGCCAAGTTAGCATAGGCTTTAGAGCTACATTAGACTTGAGTTAGCCCAGTCTTTAGAGCTACATTAGACTCGAGTTAGCCTAGTCTTTAGAGCTACATTAGACCCGAGTTAGCCTAGTCTTTAGAGCTACATTAGACCCAAGTCAGTCTAGTGTTTAGAGATACATTAGACTCAATTTTGCCTAGGCTTTAGAGCTACAAACGACATGCCAAGCAGCGTTCTCTGAGTATGCGCCGACCAGCTGGCTGGTGTGTTTACGGACGTATTCAATCAATGCCTATCCTAGTATGTTGTCCCCACATGATTCAGGATGGCCACCATTGTTCTTGTTCCCAAGAAAGCTAAGGTGACTGAACTAAATGACTATTGCCCTGCTGCACTCACTTCTGTCATCATGAAGTGCTTTGAGAGACTAGTCAAGGAGCATATCACCTCCACCCTACCTGATACCCTAGACCCACTCCAATTTGATACCGCCCCAATAGGTCCGCCCCAATAGGTCGACACTGCACACTGCCCTAACCCATCTGGACAAGAGGAATACCTTTGTAAGAATGCTGTTCATTGATTACAGATCAGCATTTAATACCATAGTACCCTCCAAACTCGTCATTTAGCTCGAGACCCTGGGTCTCGACCACGCCTTGTGCAACATCCTAGACTTTCTGACCGGCCGCACCCAGGTGGTGAAGGTAGGAAACAACATCTCCACCCTGCTTATCCTCAACACTGGGGCCCGACAAGGGTGCGTTCTCAGCTCTCTCCTGTACTCACTGTTCAGTCATTACTGCTTGGCCATGCACGCCTTTATTTCTTTCATCACATTCCCAGTGGGTCAGAAGTTTACATACACTCAATTAGCATTTGGTTGCATTGTATTTAAATTGTTTGACTTTGGTCTAACATTACGGGTAGCCTTTCACAAGCTTCCCACAATAAGTTGGCTGAATATTGGCCCATTCCTCCTGAAAGAGCTGGTGTAACTGAGTCAGGTTTGTAGGCTTCCTTGCTCACACGATTTTTCAGTTCCGCGCACAAATGTTCTATAGGATTGAGGTCAGGGCTTTGTGATGGCCACTCCAATACCTTGACTTTGTTGTCCTTAAGCCATTTTGCCACAACTTTGGAAGTATGCTTGGGGTCATTGTCCATTTGGAAGACCCATCTGCGACCAAGCTTTAACTTCCTGACTGATGTCTTGAGATGTTGCTTCAATATATCCACATAATTTTCCATCCTCGTGATGTCATCTATTTTGTGAAGTGCACCAGTCCCTCCTGCAGCAAAGCACTCCCACAACATTAGAACGACCAATCAGTTAAAAAAATGTCATCAAATCAGAAGACATTTCTCCAAAAAGTACGATCTTTGTCCCCATGTGCAGTTGCAAACCGTCGTCTGGCTTTTTTATGGCGGTTTTGGAGCAGTGGCTTCTTCCTTGCTGAGCGGCCTTTCAGGTTATGTTGATATAGGACTCGTTTTACTGTGGATATAGAGACTTTTGTACCTGTTTCCTCCATCTTTACAAGGTCCTTTTGTTGTTTTTGTGGGTCTGCGTGGTCCCATGGTGTTTATACTTGCGTACTATTGTTTGTACAGATGAACGTGGTGCCTTCAGGCATTTGGAAATTGCTCGCAAGGATGAACCAGACTTCTGGAGGGCTACAATTTATTTTCTGAGGTCTTGACTGATTTATTTTGATTTTTCCATGATGTCAAGCAAAGAGGCACTGAGTTTGAAGGTATGCCTTGAAATACATCCATAGGTACACCTCCAATTGACTCAAATGATGTAAATTAGCCTATCAGAAGCTTCTAAAGCCATGACATAATTTTCTGGAATTTCCCAAGCTGTTTAATGGCAGTCAACTTAGTGTATGTAAACTTCTGATCCACTGGAATTGAGATCCAGTCAATTATAAGTTAAATAATCTGTCTGTAAACATTTGTTTGAAAAATGACTTGTGTCACGCACAAAGTAGATGTCCTAAACGACTTTCCAAAACTATAGTTTGTTAACAAGAAATTTGTGGAGTGGTTGAAAAACGAGTTTTAATGACTCCAACTTAAGTGTATGTGATCTTCTGACTTCAACTGTATCACTAGTCAGCTAAAATAACGCATCTCATCTCATATGTGTATACTGTTCTATACCATCTACTGCATCTTGCCTATGCCTATCATTAGTCACATTAAACAACGCCACTTTAATAATATTTACATATCCAACATCACTCATCTCATATGTATATACTCCTCTATATCATCTACTGTATCTTGCCTATGCCGCACGGCCATCGCTCATCCATATGTTTTATATATTCTTATTCATCCCTTACATTTGTGTGTATAAGGTAGTTCTTTTCAATTTGTTCGAATACTTCTTAGATATTACTCCATTGCCGAAACTAGAAGCACAAGCATTTCGCTACACTCACATTAACATGTGCCAACCATGTGTATGTGACCAATAAAATGTGATTTGATTTACATTAGCCCCAAATCAGAATTGGCTCCTCTGAAAGACACACATACATTGAGGACCAGTGGAGCAGCTTTTTTGGGGGGGTTAAGTGCCTACTGAAGTGCACAACAGCAGATGATGGACTCTAGGATTTGATACCAGCAACCCTCCAAGTTGCCAGCTCACTTCCCGCCTGATCTTTCCAGTCAGACCCGGGATTCAAACTGTCAACATTCATGCTTGCTTGCCTTTCTAACTGCTCGGGTACTTGTCACACGACAAGTCACGAGTTACATTAGAGGACTTTCATCTTTCCACAAACACATTTCACCACATAAAAAAAATAGATATAACTGCAATACTGAATATAAGATTATTCATCATTATTTTAGGATTTGCTTGCATGTTAACTGCACTATAACACGTAGTTTTGTGTCAGGTTCACAGTGGGGTGTTACAGCGTGTAGAATTTTAACGTTGGGCAGGTTGGGTTACAACACTAGAAGTTTGAGGTGGAAGAGAGTAATCTGGTGGGTCTTCGTAGCCTGCATGTGTGTGTGTGTGTGTGTGTGTGTGTGAGAGAGGTAAGGTGTGTGGGCGCTCTTACCTTCGTGGGTGAGGGGGTCTCTCTGACTGTGTCTGAGTCTGACCAGCGGTGTTTGATCTGGGAGGAGCTGGGTACACACTCACAGAATGTCTGCATGGAACAAACAAACAAACCGTTGTTGTTGTGTTTGTCGGTGTTTCGATGTGCCGATATTACAGTACACTTTCAGCTCTCACACAAAAAAAAAAGGCCAACGATTGGAACGCAAATGCAAGGTATATAACCTCGACAAATGCTCGATTATTGAAAATGAAGCACCAAAATCATGCTATTGTAAAATGACATAGTAACAACACACGTATAAAGAATAAACCCATGACAGTACACAGACAGACACACACAGAACAACAGAGAAGAGACATTTAGTACATGACAGGAGGAGAATTGAGGAAGGATACCAGGAATAATTTTGATTTCATGTCCCTTCTAAGTCACTGCTGAGTGTGTCTTCAACTTCTCTGCAAAAGGTTACCGTGTGTGTGTGTGTGCGTGTCCGGTGTGTGTGCATGCGTGTGTGTGTGTGTGTGCATGCGTGTGTGCGTGTGCGTGCATGTGCATGTGTATTCGTGCATGTGCATGTGCATGCGTATTTGTGCATGTGTGTGTGCATGCGTATTCATGCGTGTGCGTATGTGACACGTGACGTGAGCAAGCACTTGTGTGCAGCAGAAGGTTTAATGTAATTATGCTAGGGCTATGTCCTAGCTGATGGCATTGTAACTGCTTTAGGAGAGTACATGCTGTCCCTGACCTTCTACACACACCATTGACCTGACCAATTAGCCTAGAACCATAGAACACACACACTCTCAGGACAAAGCTCAGTCCACCCAACTAACACAATGCTGGTACAGAGAGCGGATCCCTTACGGAAAAACCACATGAATTTCACGTGAACACGTGATCTCATGTGATTGAACGTGTAGTTAATGTGATAACATGACATGTGTGTCACGCCCTGGTCGTAATATATTGTGTTTGTCTTCATTTTATTTGGTCAGGCCAGGGTGTGACATGGGTTTATTGTGGTGTGTTTTGTCTTGGGGTTTTGTGGGGTGTTGGGTGTGTGGCTTAGTGGGGTTATCTAGCAAAGTCTATGGCTGTCTGAAGTGGTTCTCAATCAGAGGCAGGTGTGTATCGTTGTCTCTGATTGGGAACCATATTTAGGCAGCCATATTCTTTGAGTGTTTTGTGGGTGATCGTTCCTGTCTCTGTGTTTGTTGTCACCAGAGAGGCTGTATAGGTTTTCACGTTCCGTTTGTTGTTTTGTAGATTCAAGTTATTTCATGTATCGTTCATTTTCCATTAAAGAACATGAGTAACCACCACGCTGCATTTTGGTCCGCTTCTCCTTCTACAGACGAACGTCGTTACAATGTGAGGTAACATGTGTTAACATAAAGCTACATGTGACAACGTGAGCACATGTGAGAACATTATCTCAGTTAAAAATCATGTGAAATAAATATGGCAACATCGGGATGCAAAATTTCAACATGTGATGACATGAAACTACACGTGACAACATTCGAGCATGTGAAAACCTAGGAGTCAAATGTAATTTAGAATATTTTACTTTGACAAATGTAAATGGTCGTGTTCCCCTGCAGGTTTTATCTAGGTACAAATTACATTTGCTTCATTTAGCAGATTATTTTATCCAGAGCAAATAGGGTTAAGTGCCTTGCTCAAGGGCATGATGGCAGATTTTTTTACCTAGTCGCGCTGGGATTCAAACGCTCTTAACCGCTAGGCTACCTGCCACCGTGTTTGTGAGTTCCCGGTTTGTTCCTGGGATGTTTTTAGAACAATATGTCATGGTGGAGGTTTTTGTCTAGTTGCTGTGAAAATACAGTAAATCTTAAACTAGTTACTGTAATTTTACAGCTAAATTCAGATGTTAGCAGAGTGTATGCTGATTACTTGGAACATGAACTCACAACCTCTTAGTTACTAACTACCTGACTATCCTGCTGCGCCACCAGGTCTCTAAGCATAATAGCGATTGGCAAGAATACATTTATCTACTTTTTTAAAGTAAATATTTCCAACAACTTGAGGAGTTTTACAGTCAGATGCCAAATCTTTTCAGTCTCCTGAGGGGGAAAAGGCATTGTTGTGCCCCCTTCACAACCTTAATAGTAGTGTTTGGACCATAAAAGTTTGTTGGTGATGTGGACAACAAGGAACTCGAAACTCGACCCACTCCACGACAGCCCTGTCGATGTGAATGGGGGCGTGTTCGGCCCTCCTTTTCCTGTAGTCCACGATCATGTCCTTTGACGATCATGTAGAATGCTACTCTGGGAACCAGCCTCAGTCGTGTAGCTATTGGCATTTTCTTCCTTCACAATGTATGGCACCCACTTGGATGATGCCCAGAAAGCTCACCACACACAGTTCAGAGTAGGCGCCAGTCATCCTCACTACGAGCCCTCTGCCTCAGCACTACATTCCTCTATTGCATCTTACATTCCTCCCAATCTTCCGGGGGCCTCATTTATAAATGTTGTGGAAATGTTATGCTAAATATATTCTTAAAAGACTGAGCAGACACAGAAATATTGAGATTGGCGCATGCCATACATACGCATGTTTCCCGTAGTGAATCATACCTGTCATACCTGCTCATACCTGAGCATTATAACTCCGCCTGATGTACGCCCACCTTCTATGTCGACAATATTATTTGTTGTATACTTTGGAAGTATTGGAATTTGGCCAAGACAGTATCTAAAGCAGGGGTGTCAAACTCATTTCGCATCGTGGGCCACATACGGCCTAGGGAGATGTCAAGTGGGCCGGACCATTAAAATTATACCATACTCTGCTATAAATAACCAAAATATCATGTCTTTCCTTTGTTTTGGTGTAAAGAAGCACAAGAACATTAGGAAAATATTGAAATTTAATGAACTATCCTTTTACAAAACATTTCATGAAACACCTCATATTTCCTTAGACAAATGTGCAATTTACTTTTATCATTCACAAATATGCATTGCAACTGATCCCACTGATTGTACAAAGGCACAAAACTTTAATTGGTACTGAAAAATATAGTAATGCACTTTAAGATTAAATGAGACTTTTAAAGAAAGGAATTTTTAAACCACTTACACATACGCATATAAAATCTAAATGTAATCCCTGCGTACGCCTTACAAACTAAGGAGTGTGATTTTAAATGTGTAATGAAGAAAGTGTTCGCCTGTCCTGTAAATCTGTAAACTTCATACATGAAACATACATACACATACAATACATACTGAACATTTATGGAGTTGTATGAACAGTAGAATTCCATCACACAACTTTTGTTTTGAAGCTGCTGACTAACATTAAAGTGCACATTTTTAAATCACCACAGTAAGGATTCATCTTCACAGAGCTGTATTCTTTCAATGCAAACAGTATCTAAGGCAGCATTTTAAAGGTGTTAGTCTAGTCTGGACTTGTATTTGTACCTGAAACTTGGCATCTTTTGGCCTGTACAAGTGCATCAACACCAGGTGTCATGTCCTGACTAGCTGTCACTTTCAGAATGTCATTTAAGTGCTTGTTTGTGAGCCTTGAACGCATTTTTGTATTATTGATATTCATCACTGAGAAAATTTGTTCACAAAGGTAGGTTGTCCCAAACATGCACAACATTTTAGCAGCCAGGGCTGTTAATTTGGGGTACCCTGGTAGTAGATACTGATAAAATCTGTCCAGACCTACAGAGGCAAATTTGCCCTTCAAATCTGCATCACACTGCAAATCAATTATCTCTAGCTGAATTTCGACCGGCAGATCAGAAGCTTTAACTGTGAAAGGTGAGCGAAAAACTGAAAATTCTGTCTCAAGTTCACCAAATACCTGAAAACGTTTCTCAAACTCCCGCAGTAGTCCTGCAATTTTGTCTTTGTACCGTTTCATGTCCGCATCAGGTCTGGTCACACACACATCTCTCAGACAGGGGAAATGAGCAGGGTTGCCATTTGCCAGTTGCATCTCCCACAAAGTCAGCTTCAACTTAAATGCATGTATGTTGTCAGAAAACTGTGTGACAACTTTTTGCGGCCTTGCAACATTTTGTTCAGATTGTTCAAGTGTTCAGTAATATCAACCAAGAATGCAAGGTCCCGTAGCCATTCCTGAGATTGTAATTCCAACACCGGTTTTCCTTTTTCTCCATGAACTGTCCGATTTCCTCTCGTAGATCAAAGAAATGCCTCAGCACAGCGCCTCGGCTTAACCATCTCACTTCAGTGTGGTATGGCAGGCTGTGGGTAATGTTGCTGTCGCTGAGAAGTTTGTCAAACTGACGATGGTTCAGACCTCTGGACCGGATGAAATTTACAGTGCGAACAACCACCTCCATGACGTGGTCCATTTTCAGCGACTTGCAACACAATGCCTCCTGGTGCAAAATACAGTGAAATGTCCAGAAACTATCTCCTCCATTAAGGGCTTGTACTTTGTCTTTGAACTTTGTCGCGACACCTGCTTTCTTTCCGACCATGGATGGCGCGCCGTCTGTAGCCAGGCTGACAGCGCGGGACCAGTCCACTCCAACTCTGTCCAATGCAGCAAGGACAGAGCCGAAAATGTCCTCGGCTGTTGTGGTGTCCATCATTGGCACCAACTCAAGAAACTCTTCAGTAACAGTCAATGTCTCATCAACTCCTCGAATAAATATGGCCAGTTGGGCCACGTCTGTGATGTCAGTGCTCTCGTCAATTGCCACGGAAAATGCAATAAATGACTTGACTCTCTGTTTCAATTGACTGTCTAAATCTGCCGATAGTTCAAATCCTCTCTGCTATAGTATTCCTCGTCAGGCTAATATTGGCAAAAGCTTGTCGCTTCTCGGGACATACAAGTTCAGCCGCCTTCATCATGCATCGTTTAACAAAGTCACCGTCGGAATACGGCTTCGATGCTAATGCTATTTCGCTAGCAATTAGGTAGCTGGCTTTTACCGCTGCTTCACTGACTTCTCTCGGCTCTGGATGAAAGTTGACTGCTGTTTCCTCAGACCCGCCAGCAATTCGTTAATCTTATCTCTTCTCAGTTGTCCTTGCAAGCCGTCATATTTTTCGCTGTGATGAGTCTCGTAGTGGCGTCGAATATTATATTCCTTCAATACGAAACTTGTTGCAAACACACCAAGCACAAAGGTTTTCCGTGCATCTCTGTAAATAAATAGGACGTGGTCCATTTTTCTTTGAAAATTCTACACCTCTTATCTACTTTTCTCCGTTTGGATAACAACATTTTGGCTAATGAGGGTGTAGTGGAGAGGTAGAGACATTAACAAGAGTATTAACAACGTCGTAACAAGCAGCAGATGGCGCATTGATACCGTCTGCTGTTTTCAGTCTGTCTCAGTGATGCGGCTTGTCTTCTACTCTGATGGAAAGAGTGCGCCCCTTAGCGGATAATCCATGAATTGCAGTGAATTAAAAATATTAATTCCATGTCTTTTATGCATTTTTTCCACTTTCAAATTATCCTGCGGGCCTGATCGAACCTCCTTGGGGGCCGGTTCCGGCCAGCGGGCCGTATGTTTGACACCCCTGATCTAAAGGAAATAAAGGAAATAGCAATGGTGAACTTGATCAAATATCTTGGAGGTATTGGCCGACTGTTTTCGTTAGCAGTCACATCTGCTGTATCGGGCCGTTTCTGAAAGACAAAAACATTCGCAAGTTGTTGCGGACCTGTAAACAGATCGTTTGGATTCAAGAATGTTTTTCATTTAGGCCTTCTTTTTCCCAAACCTAAATATGCTGCATTGCCCAAGAATTCTAAAACTGAAAACTACATTATAGGCCTACTTACAATGGTAGCCTACACAAATCAATGCAAAATATAAACTGTCTGTTCATCTATTAAATTCTACTATATGTTATCAACGGGTTATAAACCACACTCCCTTTCAAAAATGCATAGAGCAATAAAAGTTTACATTTTACTAACCTATCCAATAGGCCCAAGATGCGCATGGAATTTTGATGTATGGCTACTTTGGGAATGTGAACTCATCATGGCCCGAAAATGTGAGGAATTTATTCTGCAAAGGTTATTATATACAGTGGGGAGATCAAGTATCTGATACACTGCCGATTTTGCAAGTTTTCCTACTTACAAAACATGTAGAGGTCTGCAATTTTTATCATAGGTACACTTCAACTGTGAGAGACGGAACCTAAAACAAAAATCCAGAAAATCACATTGTATGATTTTAAAGTAATTAATTTGCATTTTATTGCATGACATAAGTATTTGATACATCAGAAAAGCAGAACTTCATATTTGGTACAGAAACCTTTGTTTGCATTTACACAGACCATACGTTTCCTGTAGTTCTTGACCAGGTTTGCACACACTGCAGCAGGGATTTTGGCCTTTTGACCTATGATAAAAATGACAGACCTCTACATGCTTTGTAAGTAGGAAAATCTACAAAATCGGCAGTGTATCAAATACTTGTTCTCCCCACTGTATGTATTAGGCCTATTGATTTTGGGATGCCTATTGCTAATTATTTTTGAATGCAAGGTATAACACATATTTTCACTCTTCTCACTTACAGCAAATTGCATTTTGTTATTCTATTTAGGCCTAGCTGCCTGTTTTTTTTTTTTTTTGTTAAGAAAAAGAATACCATCATATATTCCCCAAAGCAACAAATAGGCTACTTTTGCCTTCTTGCAATGCAATACATCAACCACTAGAAACAGTGTGTCCACAATGTCTACGGGAGGATCAGCGCATTTTCACGTGAAGTTCAGTATTTATAAATGCCTACTCTTTTTGGCTTGGCTAGCTAGTTGACCTGTCAGTCCATCTGCAAATGTGTGGGTCAAAACCACCAGAATTTTGCAATAAAACTCCATGTAATTCAAAACAAAACAGCTGATAAAAAAAATAATAATAAAAACACTTGCAAATAATTAACTACGTACACATTTACAGGAGCTCTCTGCTGAGGCTGGCTACTAGGATGCCATGGCAACTACATAACAAAAAAACGGTACCGACCAGTACCACGTGAGTTCTTATTTGTATTTGTATTCATTATGTAACTCCATTAGCTGCTGCCTTCCAATACAACCACAGAATTCACAACACACTAAGTGCCCTCAGGCCCCTCCTCCACCACTACCACATATCTACAGTACTAAATGTGTATAGTGTGTATGTTATTGTGTGTGTGCCTTTTGTTTGTGTCGCTTCACAGTCCCAGCTGTTCCATAAGCTGTCATTTTCTCTGTTTTGTTCATCTAATTTTACTGCTTGCATTAGTTACTTGATTTTGAATAGAGTTCCATGTCGTCATTGCTCTATGTAGTACTGTGCGCCTCCCATAGTCTGTGCTGGACTTGGGGACTGTGAAGAGACCTCTTGTGGCATGTCTTGTAGGGTATGTATGGGTGTCCGAGCTGTGTGCCAGTACTTTAGACAGACAGCTCGGGAGATTCAACATGACCTCTCATAAATACAAGTAGTGATGAAGTAAATCTCTCCTCCATTTTCAGCCAGGAGAGATTGACATGCATATCACTAATATTAGCTCTCTGTGTACATTCAAGGGCCAGCTGTGTTGCACTGTTCTGAGCCAATTGCAGTTTTCCTAAGTCCGTTTATGTGCCACCTGGCCACACGACTGAACAGTAGTCAATGTGCGACAAAACTAGGGCCTGTAGGAACTGCCTTGTTTATAGTGCTGTTAAGAAGGCAGAGCAGCGCTTTATTATGGGCATACTTCTCCATATCTTAGCTACTATTGTATCAATATGTTTTGACCATGAGAGTTTACAATCTAGGGTTACTCCAAGCAGTTTAGTCATCTCAGGTAGCTCAATTTCCACATTATTTATTACAAGATTTAGTTGAGGTTTATAGCTTAGTGAATGTTTTGTTCCAAATACAATGCTTTTAGTTTTAGAAATATTTAGGGCTAACTTATTCCTTGCCACCCACTCCGAAACTAACTGCAACTCTTTGTTAAGTGTTGCAGTCATTTCAGTCGCTGTAGTAGCTGACGTGTATAGTGTTGAGACATCCGCATCCATAGACACTCTGGCTTTACTCAAAGTCAGTGGCATGTCATTAGTAAAAAAAAAAGAAAAAAAAGCAAGAGGCCTAAACAGCTACCCTGGGGAATTCCTGATTCTACCTGGATTATGTTCCAGAGGCTTCCATTAAAGAACACCCTCTGTGTTCTGTTAGACAAGTAACTCTTTATCCACATTATAGCAGGGGGTGTGAAGCCATAACACATATGTTTTTCCAGCAGCAGACTATGATAATGTCAAAAGCTACACTGAAGTCTAACAAGACAGCCCCTACAATCATTTCATCATACATTTCTCTCAGCCAATCACCAGTCATTTGTGTAAGTGCTGTGCTTGTTTGAGTGTCCTTCCATATAAGCGTGCCGAAAGTCTGTTGTCAATTTGTTTACTCTGAAATAGCATTGTATCTGGTCAAACACATTTTTTTTCCAGAAGTTTACTAAGGGTTGGTAACAGGCTGATTGGACAGCTATTTGAGCCAGTAAAGTGGGCTTTACTATTCTTGGGTAGCGGAATGACTTTAGCTTCCCTCCAGGCCTGAGGGCACACATGTTCTAGTAGGCTTAAATTGAAGATATGGCAAATAGGAGTGGCAATAGTGTCTGCTATAACCCTCAGTAATTTTCCATCCAGATTGCCAGTTCCTGATAGCTTGACATTGTTGATAGACAACAATCATTTGTTCACCTCTTCCACACTGACTTTACAGAATTCAAAAGTACAATTCTTGTCTTTCATAATTTGGTCCGATACACTTGGATGTGTAGTGTCAGCGTTTGTGGCTGGCATGACATCCCTATGTTTGATTATCTTGCCAATTAATAAGTAATTAAAGTAGTTGGCAATATCAGTGGGCTTTGTGATGAATGAGCTATCTGATTCAATGAAGCTTTGGGGCATTTAAGGTGCCCAAAAGCATCTTATACTATCCTTCTTTATATAATTTATCTTTGTTTCATAGTATAGTTTATTTTGATTTAGTTTAGTCACATGATCTATTAATCTGCAGTACGTTTGCCAATCAGTTGGGCTGCCAGACTTATTTGCAATATCTTTTGTCTCATCCCTCTCAACCATACCATTTTTCAATTCGTCATCAATCCGCTGGGATTGAACAGTTCTCACAGTCATTTTCTTAATGGCTGCATGCTAATTAGTAACTGGAATAAGCAATTTCATAAATGTGTCACATGCAGCGTCCGGTTGCTCCTCATTACACACCATAGACCAGCAAATATTTGTTACATCATCAACATATCAATCACTACAAAGGTAGGTACCTTTGACCATTTTTTGTACAGCACGGAATAACGCTGTGCCGTAACCATATTGTTATTTTTTTTAGTGTTTTATTTTTCATGATTGTCTTAATGTTTTTCCTCTTTGACATTACAGAGTATTTTGTGTACACAAAATTAATGGTTATAAATAGTACCAGATATGGGTTCTTTGGCTTGTAACCATAACAGAACCCTTTATGGTGCTATATAGAACCCTTATTTGAAGGTTCAACAAAGAACCATGCTCGTAAGGTTCTAAATAGAACCCGTACGGTGCTATAAATAACCCTTTCCCAAGGTTCTATAAAGAACCATTACAAAAGGTTCTATATAGCACCAAGCGATATATAACGTTTTTATGTTTCTTTATAGAACCTTTATGGAGAATGGTTCTATAAAGAACATTTCTCAATCTGAAATATTTTTTGGTAGATCATTTTGAAGACTTATACAGGTTTTTTTTATTGTTCTGGTCAGACGTATTCTATTGTAAAAATGCCATAGGTGTTACTATTGTGTTAATTGAGAAGTTTAATGAAGGGAGCTACCTCTGGAACAGCTGTGAGTTCCTGAGAAAGGAATTGAGAACCACTGACTGATTTCGTCAAATATATTCAATTGACAAAACAACTTCATAGTCATTTATAATCGAAAGTGGCATAACACAACACATTAGACAAACTAAAATGACACTCTCACTCACAGTTGCACAAAAAGAGCCGGGCATAAACCAACACCCCAAAATATATAAGCTGCCTCCCCCACATTTGAATAATCACTAAACGAGCAAAGAACCCTTTTGTGAATTGTAAAGAACCCTTGAGGAACCCACATTTTTGTTGTGTGTAAAATGATCTACTACTGTGTATTGACTTATTTTTCATTCTTTATGCATTGTGAACTGTGCAGAACACCGGGAGAATTATCACTGTGAATCATTGTAATGTTTTGTTTATGTTCCAATTGATCCCACAATGGATGGGTTGCCAACTGGCGATTTGACACGAAAATAAAATGTAATTCATTCATTCACTCATTCATTCTTGCACACACACATACAGTACACTCCCCATGCCCCCCGCTGTGGGATTCAAATGTGACGTGGGTGAGGGTGTGACTTTGTTTGTTTTCTCTGTGTTTCCCTTGACCTAATCTAGCTCCAAAACAGCAAGGGATTTACACCTAAAAGCATATTTTTGGCTTTTATTGGTTGGACCTGGCAGAGAGGATTCAATCTGATGAACTGAGATTCAGGCTGGCTGTGAGAAGTGGCAGAGCTTATAGTCAATGTGAGCAGGAATGTGTGTGTGTGTGTGTGTGTGTTGTGATTTAAAAACATTGGGTGAAAAAATGTGTCGTGGGACAGTGTGTTTGGTTTGTTTGAGATAGGTGTGTGTGTGCACGGAGAGGTGAGGTGAGTTCTAGCTTACTGCTCGCTAATCCAATCTCAAGGAAGAGGCTTAGCACACATTCAGTCTTGGGTATATCATTTACCGGGACAGGGCTCAATAGGTGGGAGGGAGAGAGAGAGGGATGGAGGGGGAGAGAGATAGAAGGAGAGCATAGTGTAGACAAAGACGGAAGTCAAAGACCAGAAAAAAATGAGTTTTCCATAGACATTAGGGAACTTTTGTTGCACAACAAATTAAATTCCCTCTCCCTGTAAATTTAATTAAATACAAATTCCATGTCAGTCTGTGAATTCAGATTCAATTAATTAAATTCCAATGTTAAGTAAATTCCAATAATTAAATTCACAATTCAATAATTATCCTCAACAATTTCACACATTCAAATTCAATTCCGCCAGGCTTTAAGGCTGATCATGTCACTATTGAGACAGCCTAGCTATACTGGAAATATGTGTACAGATCCTTGCAACATAAGGCCCTGCATTATCATGCTGTAACGGTTTTCTAGGTGTGAAGGAGAGTCGGACCAAACCGCAGCGTGTAGATTGCGATCCATGTTTAATAAACAACGTAAACACGAATAAACACAAAACACTACAAAACAATAAACGTAATGAAAACCGAAAACAGCCTATACTTGTCAACTAACACAGCGACAGGAACAAAGACACTAAGGACAATCACCCACGACAAACTCAAAGAATATGGCTGCCTAAATATGGTTCCCAATCAGAGACAACAATAAACACCTGCCTCTGATTGAGAACCACTCCAGACAGCCATAGACTTTGCTAGATACCCCACTAAGCTACAATCCCAATACCAACACCAAAACCCCAAGACAAAACACAACACAATACAAAAACCCCATGCCACACCCTGGCCTGATCCAATACATAAAGATAAAAACAAAATACTTTGACCAGGGCGTGACACATGCTTAAAAATGAGGTGATGGTGGCGGATGAATGGCATGACAAATTGAGATCCTCAGGATCTCATCACGGTATCTCTATACGTTCTAATAACCATCGATGAAATGTATTTGTGTTTGTTGTCTGTAGCTTATGTCTGCCAACACCATAACCCCACCTCCACCATGGGGCAATCTGTTAACAACATTGACATCCGTAAACTGCTCACCCACACGTCACCATGCATGCTGCCATCTACCCAGTACAGATGAAATTGGGATGCATCCGTGAAGAGCACACTTCTTCAGCATGCCAGTGACCATCAAAGGTGAGCATTTGCCCACTGAAGTTGGTTACCACGCTGAACTGCAGTCTGGTCAAGATGTTGGTCCGACAAGCACGCAGCTGAGCTTCCCTGAGGCGGTTTCTGACAGTTTGTACAGTTTGTAATTCTTCGGTTGTGCAAACCCACAGTTTCATCAGCCGTCTGGGGGCTGGTCTCAAACAATCCCTTGGGTGACCGAGCCGGATGTGGAGATTATCGTCTGGCGTGGTTACACATGGTCTGTGGTTGTGAGGCCGGTTTGACATACTGGAAAATTCTGTAAAACAACGTTGGCGGCAGCTTATGGTAGAGAAATTAACATTAAATTATCTGGCTATTGCATGCTCCTTCAAAACTTTAGACATCTGTGTCATTGTGTTGTGTGATGAAACTGCACACTTTAGAGTGGACTTTTATTGTCCCCTGCACAAGGTGCACCTGTGTAATGATCATGCTGTTTAATCAGCTTCTTGTTATGCCACATCTTTCAGGTGGATGGATTATCTTGGAAAAGGAGAAATGCTCACTAACAGGGCAGTTAACACATTTGTGCACAGAATTTGTGCAAAAATCTGAGAAATATGCATTTGGTGCACATGGAACATTTCTGGGATCTTTTATTTCAGCTCAACAGGTGTGGTTAGTTTTTGCCTCTTAATTGAGGGGAATGGTTTAGTGTTGTTTGTGACATTACTATTCAATTTCATTCCGAAGCATATTCTAGATGTGTATTTAAGATTGATTTGATGAGTTTCTTATTATGTTGGCATGTATTTTGAGGCGAATCTTCTGAATTCTTACATTGGTTTTTTAATCCGCCTGCCTTTTCCTTAGATATCTTGGATCAGCTCAATAGTCCGTGAGACATCATCCTCTAGTAGTAAACAAACTCTGTGTGAGCCCACTAGCTACACACACACACACAACCCACCAAGCTACACTTTCCTTAAGCCCACACTGGAGAAATAAAGATATAAAAAACATAGACCTACACACGATCTGAATGTGAATACGTTGACAAGCGGGTTGTGGTGGTGTAAGTGAGTTATTTGTGTTGTTTGCTGTTACAGTGAGAGTAGGAGCTGAATGTGAATAAGTTTAAAGGAACTGAAGGCCCCTCTGTGTAACTGTTTGTGGTCAATGTAAAATTAATAGCTCAGTGAGAATGGTTTTAAATGAGTTCCAGGCACCACTATTACCCTCTATTGTGTTTGTACTGTTTTTCCGTGGCTCCATCAAAATAGAGGGGTATGGGATGCAGATTCAAGGCTTTTATTCTTCCGACTACACCAGGGGCAACTCAAACACTCCACGCATGACCACCTGCATACTTTGTGCAAAGCAACATGCAGAGAATCTAAATCACTTAGGACCAACATACATACATGAATACACAACTAGATGGGGAAAATGGGAATACTTGTCTCCTTTAAACACACACACATGCACACAAACACACACATACATGCACACAAACAAACACAAGCAGACAGGCATGCAAATACACAAACAGGCAGGGAGGCACACACACACACACACACACACACACACACACACACACACACACACACACACACACACACATGCACACAACTTGCTGCTAAACAAAATAATAGAATCTATGGAACTTTAACAGTTTAATATGGCTATTTAACCAGAATATTTAAAAAAAACAGTGTGGTTTTACAAAGAACCTCTGAGATTAAGAAATATTTTTTATAGAACCTTAGGGAAGGGTTCTATATAGCACCAAAATGGGTTCTGCTATGGTTACAAGCCAAATAACGCTTATTTGGCACTACTTTAGGCCCATTTGTTTTTAAGGTGGATGAAAGAACAGACTGAAGGCACAGGGTAGAGCTGGAAATGGGAGGATTACAGAGTAAAAGCTGTTCCATTCATATGGATGTCAGAGCTTAGGACCATAACCCCCACCCTCTCCACTCTAGACATTACACACACACACACACGTCCCTGACCCAAACTTCTTGATTGCAGACCTGTTGCATGCCCCAAAAGAAGGGTTCTATTTAGAACCAGATAGGGGTTATTTCGCGTGTAACCACAGTGGAACCCTTTTTGGTGCTATATAGAACCCTTTATTGAAGGTTCAATAAAGAACCATGCTCATGAGGTTCTAAATGGAACCTGTATGGTGCTATAAAGAAACCTTAGACACTGTATGTAATTCTCCCCCTGAGTCGATTCATGTTAGAAACACCCTTGGCAGCGATTCTTTGGTATGTTTCACACCTGTATTGTGCAATATTTGCCCATTATTCTTTTCAAAATTATTCAAGCTCTGTCAAGGTGTTGGGGATCATGGCTTGACAGCAGTTTTCAAGTGTTGCCATAGATTTTCAAGCAGCTTTAAGTCAAAAAGCTGTAACTTGGCCACTCAGGAACATTCATTGTGTTCTTGGTAAGAAACTCCAGTGTAGATTAGGTTTTGTGTTGTAGGTTATTGTCCTGCTGAAAGGTAAATTCCTCGCCCAGTGTCTGGTGTAAAGCACACTGAAGCAGGTTTTCCTCTAGGATTTTGCCTGTGCTTAGCTGCATCCCGTTTCTTTACCTCCTGAAAAACTACCCCGTCTTTGCCAATGACAAGCATACCCATATCATGACGCAGCCACCACAATGCTTGAAAATATGGAGGCAGTTACTCAGTGATGTGTTGTGTTGGAATTTCCCCAAACATAAGGCTTTGCATTTAGGCCAAAAAGTGTATCCCCTTGCCATGTTTTTTTGTTGTTGCATGTTTTGGAATACTTTTACTCAGTATATTTGTATTATTTGTCACTTAGGGCATTATTGTGGAGTCATTACAATGTTGTTGATCCACCTTCAGTTTTCACCCACCACAGCCAATGAACTCTGTAGCTGTTTTAAAAACACCAGTGGCCTCATGGTGACATCCCTAAGCAGTTTCCTTCCTGTCCTGCAGCTCAGTTCAGAAGGAACGACTGCATCTTTGACGAGTCTGGCTGGTTTAATAAATTATCCACAGCATATGTACTAATTTGACCAAGAAATATTCAATGTCTAATTTGTTATTGTAACCTGTATACTAATTACTGCCATTCTTTATGAGGCTTTTAAAAATCTGATGTTTGTATGGGGGACAGAGGCAGGTTAGTCATGAAAAGATGAAGTCAACCCCTATCATCTACACAGTCAGTCTATATAATTTAGTATGTGATTACAGAGACATAGTTTATAGATTGGCAGATAAGGGTGCTCTCGAGTGGCTAGACGTTCTTCACCATTCGGCCATCAGATTTGCCACCAATGCTCCTTATAGGACACAACACTGCACTGTATGCTCCTCTGTAAACTGGTCATCTTTGTATACCGGCAGCGTAGCCTAGTGGTTAGAGCGTTGGACTAGTAACCGGAAGGTTGCAAGTTCAAACCCCTGAGCTGACAAGGTACAAATCTGTCGTTCTGCCCCTGAACAGGCAGTTAACCCACTGTTCCTAGGCCGTCATTGAAAATAAGAATTTGTTCTTAACTGACTTGCCTGGTTAAATAAAGGTAAAAAATAAATAAATAAATAAAAAAATCTACTGCAGCCCTCATCCTCCACATACAACACCTGTTCTGCCAGTCACGTTCTGTTAATAAATGTCCCCAAAGCACACACATCCCTGGGTAGCTTGTCTTTTCAGTTTGCTGCAGCTAGCGACTGGAACGAGCTGCAACAAACACTCAAACTGGACAGCTTAATCTCAATCTCTTCAATCAAAGACTCAATCATGGACACTCTTACTGACAGTTGTGGCTGCTATGCGTGATGTATTGTTGTCTCTACCTTCTTGCCCTTTGTGCTGTTGTCTGTGCCCAAAAATGTTTGTACCATGTTTTGTGCTGCTACCATGTTGTTGTCATTTTGTGGTCTACCATGCTCTTTTGTCATGTGTTGCTGCCTTGCTATGTTGTTGTCTTAGGTCTCTCTTTATTTAGTGTTGTGTTGTCTCTTTTGTCGTGATATGTGTTTTGTCCTATATTTATATATAAATATATATTTTTTTAAATCCCCCGTCCCCGCAGGAGGCCTTTTGCCTTTTGGTAGGCCGTCATTGTAAATAAGAATTTGTTCTTAACTGACTTGCCTAGTTAAAGAAATGTTAAAAATAAATAAATAAATGACGAACCCTCACTTTTTAGTGTGGGTCTTTTGCCTGTTCCTCTCTCAGGTTTGTTTTTTATACCTCTGAGGGATAGAGGAGTGCATGTATGGTACATCTGGCGACTACTATGGACCCAAAATGACCCCCCATTCTTAAACACTGCATTTTTAAAAATACATTTGTAATGAAGTCATAAACACAAATGGTCCTGCCTTGACACATTCAGAAGGCTTGAATTCTCCTGGTGAAATATAAATGCACGAGCAGCACTTCTCTGACAGTAAAAACATCTTCATCACAACATGAGGGCCCTTCAAAAGAGGCTGCCCACATCACTGTTGCTGCTGCCTCTGCATGTGCGCACACACTTAATCAAGCACACGCACATGTGTACACACAATTGATCAGAGACACATACATTACAAACACAGAGACACACGCACACACGCACACACACACACCACAAACCCACAGATACATATGCATAGACACACACACACACACACACACACACACACGTCTATGATAGCCCTTCAGAAGAAGCTTCATAATCCCTTCCCTCTACATTGTTTCTGGTAAATAGTACACACATAAACAAGCATTCCTATCAAGGAGGCCATACATATGCAGTACCAATCAAAAGTCTTGAAGGAGTTCCCAAATATGCTGAGTACTTGTTGGCTGCTTTTCCTTCACTCTGCCATCCAACTCATTGCAAACCATGTGAATTCGTGGTGATTGTGGAGGCCAGGTCATCTGAAACAGGACTCCATCACTCTCCTTCTTGGTTAAATAGCCCTTACTCAGCCTGGAGGTGTGTTGGGTCATTGTCCGGTTGAAATAAAATGACAGCCCCACTAAGAGCAAACCAAATGGGATGGCGTATCTCTGCAAAATGGTGTGGTAGCCATACTGGTTAAGTGTGCCTTAAAATCTAAATAAATCACAGACAGTGTCACTGGCAAAGCACACACACACACACATCACACCTCCTTCTCCATGGGAACCGCACATGCGGAGATCATCTGTTCACCTACTCTGCGTCTCACAAAGACACAGTGGTTTGCACCAAAAATCTAAAATTCCGACTCATCAGACCAAAGAAAGATTTCCACCGGTCTAATGTCCATTGCTTGTATGTCTTGGCCCAAGCAAGTCTCTTCTTTTTAGTGGTGTCCTACTAGTGGTTTCTTTGCAGCAATTTGACCATGGAATGCCTGATTCACGCAGTCTCCTCTTCTGAACACTTGATGTTGAGATGTGTCTGTTACTTGAACTCTGTGAAGCATTTATTTGAGCTGCAATTTCTGAGGCTGGTAACACTAATGAACTTATCCTCAGCAACAGAGGTAACTATGCGTCTTCCTATCCTGTGGCAGTCACCATGAGAGCTAGTTTCATCAGAGCGCTTAATGGGTTTTGTGACTGCACTTGAAGAAACTTTCAAAGTTCCTGAAATGTTCCGGATTGACTGACTTTCAGGTCTTGGAAAATGGACTGGCATCAAGGCAAAGGGTGGCTACTTTAAAGAATCTCAAATACAAAATACATTTTGATTTGTTTAACACTTTTTTTGGTCACTACATGATTCCATATGTGTTATTTCATAGTTTTGATTTCTTCACTATTATTCTACAATGTAGAAAATAGTAAAAAATCAAGAAAAACAGGAAACTTCACAGGCTCAAGCTCTCCATTCTGTCAGCACTTCAAGTCAAATTCTATTAGTCACATGTGCCGAATACAACAGGTGTAGTAGACCTTACAGTGAAATGCTTAGTTAAGAGCCCCTAACCAACAATGCAGTTGATCGCAGCAAAAGGTGGCGCTACAAAGTATTAACTTAAGGGGGCTGAATAATTTTGCATGCCCAATTTTTCAGTTTTTTATTTGTTAAAAAAGTTTGAAATATCCAATAAATGCCGTTCCACTTCATGATTGTGTCCCACTTGTTGTTGATTCTTCACAAAAAAATACAGTTTTATATCTTTATGTTTGAAGCCTGAAATGTGGCAAAAGGTCGCAAAGTTCAAGGGGGCCGAATACTTTCGCAAGGCACTGTATTTTTGCCTTTATTTAACTAGGCAAGTCAGTAGGATCTATTTTCCTGAATCTTCCTGACAGTCTTCCTGACTGACATGCCCAAAGTAAACTGCCTGTTACTCAGGCCCAGAAGCCAGGATATGCATATACTTTGTAGCATTGGATAGAAAACAATTTGAACTTTCTAGAAATGTTAAACGAATGTCTGAGACTATAACACAATTGATATGGCAGGCGAAATTAAAAAGAAAAACCAACCAGAATTGGATATTAATGGAAAGCTATGGGTTCTATGTAATTCCAGCTCCCAGATTGCAATTCCTATGGCTTTCACTTGCTATCAACAGCCTTTGTTCATTGTTTCAGGCTTGTTTCTTCAAAACGAGCAAGAATTTGGAGCTTTTGTACAAAGACTCCCAGTTCAATATCAGTCTGTTGGCGCGACGAAGAAGACAAGCAGTTATTATTTTTACTTTTCTATTGAACATACTTCTTTCCATATGAAATATTATAGTTTATTTACATTTTAGGATGGGGTTAGTCTCTGATTGGTTGGGAGTTAACTGTGTTAGCCTGGGGATCTGGTTCCTCTTCCCTAACATCATCATCCTAACACCTAACATCATCTGATGACATCATCATCAGAAGAACATTCTATTTATCATGAGGATTAAATAGAAAAGAAGTTAGTCTTGTTTGAACAAAGTTTAGCGGTAGCTTTTGGACTCCTTTGTCTGCCTTGTTGAATGAGTGGATTACTGAAATCGATGGCGCCTACTAAACTGATGTTTTGGGATATAAAGAAGGATTTTATCCAACAAAACAACCATTCATGTTGTAGCTGGGACCCTTGGGATTGCAAACAGAGGAAGATTTTCAAAAGTAAGATATTTATTGAATTGCTATTTTATGAAGCCTGTGCTGGTTGAAAAATATGTTTTTGTTGGGAGCAGTCCTCAGACAATCGCATGGTATGCTTTCGCTGTAAAGCCTATTGTAAATCGGACAATGCAGTTAGATTAACAAGAATTTAAGCTTTTAAATGATATAAGATACTTGTATGTTCATGAATGTTTAATATTACGATTATTTGAATTGCGCGCCCTCCAATTTCACCGGATGTTGTCGACAGTTGTCCCACTGACGGGATGCCTATCCCTAAGAAGTTTTAAGAACAAATTCTTATTTTCAATGCCGGCCTAGGAACAGCAGGTTAACTGCCTTGCTCAGGGGCAGAACGACAGATTTTTACCTTGTCAGCTCGTGGATTCGACATTGCAACCTTTCGGTTCTAAGTTCAACTCATGAATGCATGCACAGACACAAACACACACACACATGGCATTTAAATTACTAGAAGGATCATCCCACCCCTCAGCCTTAGCATTTTTATAGAAGTCTAAAGTGTGATTCGAGAGAGAGTGCTGACACTTCAACACAGAGAGAAATAAAGAGCCCTTTCCTCCTTAATGTATACATTTGCATACTTCTATCTCCATGCGTGTGCCATATAAACACACATCGATAACACATACACCTTAGTTCATGGTACAGCTTCTCTACAGACTGAGTTATGTGTTTATGGGAATATGGGGTGTGACGTGGTGATGGGTGGGTAGGTGATGGTTGAGAGGAAGCCGTGTGTGGTGTGTGTGTGTGTTTGGGAGGCAGTACGAAGTGAACACCCATTCCCTGCTTCAGTATTGACCTTGACAGAGCTCAGGGAGCACAGTTTGATGGTGATGGGGTGAGACGGGCTGGTGAGTGTTCATTTTAACCCCCCTCCTTGAGGACAGGGCAAATATACAGTTGGGTAAGTCACACACACACACACACACACACACACACACACACTTACTTACTTATAGTAGTCAATCATATTCAAATGAGGACTTCCACTTCTGAGTTAACGGTGAATTTGTTGGTGGCTGGAGAGTCCAATCCGAGATCTACAAATGTTATTGCAGATCTACAAATGTTATTGCAGATCTACAAATGTTATTGCAGATCTACAAATGTTATTGCAGATCTACAAATGTTATTGCAGATCTACAAATGTTATTACAAATGTTATTGCAGATCTACAAATGTTATTACAAATGTTATTGTGGGGCATGTGAAGTCTGTGTCGGTGGGGACAGGCATGGTTGTGTTTCTCTGGGGCTGATTTTGCCGTCACTTTGTGCTCCTCTCATTGTTGCACCTCTGTACACCTCTCTGGCGGAGCTACCACCCGCTGGATGGTCGGCAGCAGCGTCCTCTAAGTCTGTGGGTTTGATGTGACACGTCTTCCTGTTGAACTACCTCAATATTTTTAGCTGGTCCTCGTAGCGCTTCTTTTGCCCCCCTGCAGACTGCCGACCAAGGTGTAACTAGCCATATAGGAGCTTCCATGGCAGGTGCTCCTGAGACATCCTGACGACATGGCCGAGCCAATTGGTGTTGGGTGACCATTGGCCTCCATAGTCTCGCAGTTGGTCTTAGCAAGTATTTCCGTACAGAGCACACGTTCACACCAGGTGATTCCCAGGATGCTCTGCAGGTATCCTATATGGATTCGCTCAAGCTGCTTGACCTGGAGACCGTAGGTAAGTGTGTGGTGTTGCAGACAGCTTGATGGATGGCGACGTTGGTGTGGAGGTGGAGGTCCCGCCTGCCCACCTACATACACACACACACACACACGCGTGCGCGCACACATCCCCCATTGTTTTCACCTCTGAACTCCTGACATGCATGCATATGTGTCTGTGTGACATAATTTGATATGTGTGTGTGTCTGTCTGTTTTGTCCCAGCAGTATTTGGTTCAGTTCGGTCAGTCTCTCATGGGGGACAGAGGCAGCTGTAGTGATCAAGGGTGAAGTGAGTGCTGAGGGCTTCATGAGGGCTTCATGTTCCCCTCAATTTTAAAGTTCCTGTATTTCAATTGACCGATTAATTTTAAACATTTTTTTATATGAACTGTAACTTTCAAATTGTTGCATGTTGCATTTATGTTTTTGTTCAGTATATTTGTACATAGCTACCTCAATTTCCTCGTACCCTGAACATCGACTCGGTACTCGTTATTGTTATTGGTTATTCACTTTGTATTTATTCCTTGTGTCACATATATATATGTGCATTCGTAAAGTATTTAGACCCCTTGACATTTTCCACATTTTGTAATGTTCCAGCCTTATTCTAAAATTTCAATATTTTTTGTTCAAAATGAAAAAACAGAAATTCCTTATTTACATACGTATTCAGACCCTTTTCTATGAGACTCGACATTGAGCTAGGGTGCAACCTGTTTCCATTGATCATCCTTGAGATGTTTCTACAACTTGATTGGAGTCCACCTGTGGTAAATTCAATAGATTGGACATGATTTGAAAAGACCCACAACTGTCTATATATGTGACGGACTAGCTCGATTCGGTCTTATGTAACAACATTTGAAATTGTGTTTTTATACATTGGATAAAAGTACAGACTCAGAGCTAGAAAGTTGTTAAATGAATACAAAAATGTAAACACACGCACACACTCAAACATGCACACACACACACACACACACACACACACACTTATGCAACTCTCAGAAGTGCATTATTTCTCATACACACATTCACATTAGCATGCACATATTTATATCCAAAAAGAGAAGTAAATAAGCACACTCTCTCGGTACATACCAAGATGGAGTTCCTCTACCATCATCCCATAGCTCAGTCACATGAGTCAAATTTCACAATAAAAATAGACGACTGAGTGAATCAAAATGTGACCGACTAGCTGGATATTGTGTTTTTTACATTGGAGAAAAGTAGAGACTCAAAACTAGAAAATGGTATATCATACACTACAGTTGAAAAATGGGAAAGTTAGTCTGCTTTGAAAGTTGATAAACTTGGAACCTCATTTTTGAGAAAATGGCCCTTGAATGTTTTGGTACCTACTGGAGAGCTCCTCTTTGTCTACATCCATTCAGCATCATTCACACCCTTTTAAGCTTTAGCCCCACCCATCTCTTTAAGGATTCACATGTGAAGCCACCATTTGCCTTGATGACAGCGTTGCACACTCTTGGCATTATCTCAACCAGCTTCTGAAATGTTATCTCAACCAGCACCTGGAATGTTTTTCCAAGCACTTGTTGGCTGCTTTTCCTTCACTCTGTAGACCAACTCATCCCAAACCATCTCAATTGGGTTGATGTCGGGTGATTGTGGAGGCCAGGTCATCTGATACAGCACTCCATTACTCTCATTCTTGGTCAAATAGCCCTTACGCAGCCTGGAGGTGTGTTGGGTCATTGTCCTGTTGAAAAACAAATGATAGTCCCACTAAGCGCAAACCAGAAGGTATGGAGTATTGCTGCAGAATGCTGTGGTAGCCATGCTGGTTAAATGTCATCAGCAAAGCACCCAACACCATCACACATCCTCCTCCATGCTCCACAGTGGGAACCACACATATGACGATCATCCGTTCACCTACTCTGCATCTCACAAAGACACGGCGGTTGGTTGTCTATAACAAATGCTCAGATGAAACATATTGTGCTATTTATCACAAAGTTTAACAAGGACATTTGTTTCTTGGCCCAAGCAAGTCTTTTCTTATTATTGGTGTCCTTTAGTAGTGGTTTCTTTGCGGCAATTCGACCATGAAGGCCTAATTCACACAGTCTCCTATGAACAGTTGATGTTGAGATGTGTCTCTAACTTTAAATCTATAAAGCATTTATTTGGGCTGCAAGTTGAGGCTTGTAACTTTAATGAACTTATCCTCTGCAGCAGAGGTAACTCTGGGTCTTGCTTTCCTGTGGCGGTCCTCATGAGAGCCAGTTTCATCATTGCGCTTGATGTTTTTAACATTTTTATGATGAACTGTCATTTCTCTTTGCTTATTTGAGCTGTTCTTGCCATAATATGGACATGATCTTTTACCAAATAGGGCTATCTTCTGTATCCTACCCCTACCTTGTCACAACACAACTGATTGGCTCAAACACAGGGCGGCAGGGTAGTCTATTGGTTAGAGCGTTGGACTAGTAACTGAAAGTTGAACTCCGACAAGGTAAAAATCTGTTGTTCTGCCCCTGAACAAGGCAGTTAACCCACTGTTCCTAGACCATCATTTAACGTATGAATTTGTTCTCAACTGACTTGCCTAGCTAAATAAAGGTTCAATAAAAAATCACAAATGGACTTTTAACAAGGCACACCTATTAATTTAAATGCATTCCGGATGACTACCTTATGCAGCTGGTTGAGAGAATGGCAAGAGTGTGCAAAGCTGTCTATTTTGAAGGGTGTCTACTTTGAAGAATCTCAAATATATCATATATTTTTTATTTATTTAACACTTTTTTGGTTACTACATGAGCATATGTGTTATTTTATTGTATTGATGTCTTCACTATTATTCTACAATGTATAAAATATTAAAAATAAAGAAAAACCCTTGAACGAGTAGGTGTGTCCAAAGTTTTGATTGGTAATGTATATATACAGATATATAATATAATATAATAATATGCCATTTAGCAGACGCTTTTATCCAAAGCGACTTACAGTCATGTGTGCATACATTCTACGTATGGGTGGTCCCAGGGATTGAACCCACTACCCTGGCGTTACAAGCGCCATGCTCTACCAACTGAGCTACAGAAGGACCACGATATACACTACCGTTCAAAAGTTTGGGATCACTTGTCCTTGTTTTTTAAATAAAAGCACATTTTCTTCCATTAAAAGAACATCAAATTGGTCAGAAGTACAGTGTAGACATTCTTAATGTTGTAAATGACGATTGTAGCTGGAAAGAGCAGATTTTTAATGGAATATGCGTACCGAGGCCCATTATCAGCAACCATCACTCCTGTGTTCCAATGGCACATTGTTTTATCTAAGCCAAGTTTATAATTTTAAAAGGCTAATTGATCATTAGAAGACCCTTTTGCAATTATGTTAGCACAGATGAAAACTGTCGTTCTGATTAAACAAGCAATACAACTGGCCTTCTTTAGACTAGTTGAGTATCTGTGGAATCAGCATTTGTGGGTTTGATTACAGGCTCAAAATGCCTGGAAACAAAGGACTTTCTTCTGAAACTCATCAGTCTATTCTTGTTCTGAGAAATGAAGGCTATTCTATGCGAGAAATTGCCAAGAAACTGAAGATCTCATACAACACTGCGTACTACTCCCTTCACAGAACAGCACAAACTGTCTCCAACCAGAAATGAAAGAAGAGTGGGAGGCCCCGGTGCACAACTGAGCAAGCGTTCAAGTACATTAGTGTCTAGTTTGAGAAACAGATGCCTCACAAGTCCTCAACTGGCAGTCACCAGTCTCAACGTCAACAGTGAAGAGGCGTTTCCGAGATGCTGGCTTTCTAGGCAGAGTTCCTCTGTCCAGTGTGTGTTCTTTGCCCATCTTAATCTTTTATTTTTATTGGCCAGTCTGAGATATGGCTTTTTCTTTGCAACTCTGGAATAGTTGAAAAGAAGGAATGAGGGAGAAGTGAACGAGGTAATACATTTTTCTGAAATTGTATGGAGAACATTGCAGGCATTGGTTTTGTATTCAAAATAACCCCACAAGATGAAAATGACACGATGTAGAATGTGAAGTTAGGATAAAGACCTATCCGCTAAGCATCATGTGTGCTCCATTGAGTGGTCTCTCTCTCTCTCCTAGTGGGTAGAGAGTGGGGTTTTATTTAAGCACTAGGCTCTCGAGTAGAGCTGGATACGTAACAGTAAATCACAGTTGAACAAGTGTTTATGAAAGCCGACACCATGCCCTGTCCACCACGTGAGAGGAGGACCATTTCAGGCTCTATGCCAAAAAACTGCATTTTCCGTGGCGATTCTGGATAAAAAAGGTCCCCCACAAAGCTCAAAAACGTTTCAGAATCCCCACAATTATAACTGCCCTCTTATAACAGCCGTTTGAAATTACATTATTTTACTTAACTTCATATGGCTGCAGGGGCAATATTGAGTAGCTTGGATGAAAAGGTGCCCATTGTAAAAGGCCAGCTCCTCAGTCTCAGTTGCTAATACATGCACATTATTATTAGTTTTTGGTTAGAAAACACTCTAAATTTTCCAAAACTGTCAAAATATTGTCTGTGAGTAAAACAGAACTGATATTGCAGGCTAAACCCTGAGGAAAATCAAAGCAGGAAACAAGCTTTTACTCCAAACGAGCTTCAATGCCATACAACACTCCTTCCGTGGCCTCCAACTGCTCTTAAACGCTAGTAAAACCAAATGCATGCTTTTCAACCGTTCGCTGCCTGCACCCGCACGCCCAACTAGCATCACCACCCTGGATGGTTCCGACCTAGAATATATGGACATCTATAAGTACCTAGGTGTCTGGCTAGACTGTAAACTATCCTTCCAGACTCATATCAAACATCTCCAATCTAAAATCAAATCTAGAGTCGGCTTTCCATTCCGCAACAAAGCCTCCTTCACTCACGCCGCCAAACTTACCCTAGTAAAACTGACTATTCTACCGATCCTCGACTTCGGCGATGTCATGTCATCTACAAAATAGCTTCCAATACTCTACTCAGCAAACTGGATGCAGTTTATCACAGTGCCATCCGTTTTGTTACTAAAGCACCTTATACCACCCACCACTGCGACCTGTATGCTCTAGTCAGCTGGTCCTTACTACATATTGGTCACCAGACCCACTGACTCCAGGTCATCTACAAGTCCATGCTAGGTAAAGCTCCGCCTTATCTCAGTTCACTGGTCACGATGGCAACACCCACCCGTAGCACGCGCTCCAGCAGGTGTATCTCACTGACCATCCCTAAAGCCAACACCTCATTTGGCCACCTTTCCTTCCAGTTCTCTGCTGCATGTGGCTGGAACGAATTGCAAAAATCGCTGAAGTTGGAGACTTATCTCCCTCACCAACTTTAAACATCTGCTATCTGAGCAGCTAACCGATCGCTGCAACTGTACATAGTCCATCGGTATATAGCCCACCCAATTGACCTACCTCATCCCCATACTGTTTTTATTTATTTACTTTTCTGCTCTTTTGCACACCAGTATCTCTACCTGCACATGACCATTTGATAATATATCACTCCAGTGTTAATCTGCTAAATTGTAATTATTCGCCTACCTCCGAATTGCCTTTTGCACACAATGTATATAGACTCTTTTTTTTTTTTTTTTTTCGACTGTGTTATTGACTTGTTTATTGTTTACTCCATGTGTAACGTTGTGTTGTTGTCTGTTCACACTGCTATGCTTTATTTTGGCCAGGTCGCAGGTTGTAAATGAGAACTTGTTCTCAACTAGCCTACCTGGTTAAATAAAGGTGAAATTAAAAATTAAAAAATAAAAATAAAGTGGCTTCTATTTTGAAAATTCCATGTTCCATAGCCTCCCTTTGCTCAATTTAAAGGATATGAACCAGATTCCTTTTCCTATCGCTTCCTCAAGGTGTCAACAGTTTTCAGACAGTTTCAGGCTTTTATTTTTTTAAATGAGCCAGAATGATAACATCGTGTCAAGTGGTCACATGAGTTTTGCTTGCGCAACAGAATTTGGAGAGCTATTGTTTTCCCCTCTCCTACTGTGAAAGACATTTGCGGTTGATATATTATGGGTTACGTATTTTAAAAACAACCTGAGGATTGATTATAAAAAACGTTTGACATGTTTCTGTGGACATAATGGAAACTCTTTGGAATTTTCGCCTGTGTTGACGTGACCATTCTTTCCTGTGGATTTCTGAACATAACGCGACAAACAAACTGAGGTATTTTGAATATAAAAATCATCTTTATGGAACAAACGGAACATTTGTTGTGTAACTGGGAGTCTCGTGAGTGAAAATATCCGAAGGTCATCAAAGGTAAACGATTAATTTGATTGCTTTTCTGAATTTCGTGACTGAGCTACCTGATGCTAAGTGTACATAATGTGTTATCGTGTGATCGATAAACTTACACAAAGGCTTGGATTGCTTTCACTGTAAAGCATATTTTCTAAATCTGACACGACAGATGGATTAACAAAAGGCTAAGCTGTGTTTTTGTATGTTGCACTTGTGATTTCATTAATATAAATATTTATAGTAATGTATGTAGCGCTATGCTATTCAGCGGTTGCTGATGACACTTATCCCGATTGCAGCGATAACAGGTTAACAAGCTAAATAAAGTCTGTTGTCTATGGAGGAAAAAAGAAGAACGAGGGTAAAGCTTAACACTTTGCTAAATAAAGCTAACAGCATCTTATGTCAATAGCAGGAATCCTCGGGAGCTGGGAACACATCAGAGGAGAAGCCTACTAACCTCATGGCATGCCTACGCAGCTCTGAAATGAGTCCCCAGCCACTCGCTGACAGCTGCCACTTCTGCCATTTCATCTGTCAATTTACACAGGAGATGTCGAAGATACACAAGGCAGATACATATTGAAGAGGACTTGTGTGCATCAATTTAGGCAAATGGCTGCCTCACTGTTAGCACATTTAGCGATTGCTAAGACTAAGAGAAACAGAAAGGAGATCACGCTGTTCAGCAAACTAGAAGCGGTTTACATTTCTCTACTCTTCGAAGTCTTAGTTCAAGCACGCCATAATATTTACTAATCAGGTTCATATGTCAAGGGAGATAAATAAAAACCAGCAGATGTATTCATTGTGATGCTTGACAACTAGTGTATCATTAATACATCATTAATACATCATTAATACATCACAGGGGCAACAAGAGCATGGAAAACAAACATATCAAAAGGAATTCAGGAGTGAGTTCCCTGTACTGAGGAATTTAAAAAAGAGATGCATTAGCCTTCTGGAGTAAAGATGCTAGGTGATTAGAGAAGACTATAGTTTTTATGAATATTTAAACAGTCAGTTATGAACAAATTCTTATTTACAATGACTGTCTACTCCAGCCAAACCCTAACATGGACGATGCTAGGCAAATTGTGCACCTCTCTATGGGACTCTGAACCACAGTCGGTTGTGATACAGCCTGGAATCAAACCAGGGTCTGTACTGACGCTTCTAGCACTGAGATGCAGTGCATTAAGTATTCTGGACCTTTGCTATGAGACTCGGGAGCCTCTGGAGTTTAGTTTACTCCTCTGTAGTAATGAGAGTTAAATAAACTGATCTGGAATCATCAAAGTAATATAAACTCAGCAAAAAAAGAAACGTCCTCATTGTTAACTGCGTTAATTTTCAGCAAAATTAACATGTGTAAATATTTGAATGAACATAACAAGACTCAACAACTGAGACATAAACTGAACAAGTTCCACAGACATGTGACTAACAGAAATAGAATAATGTGTCCCTGAACAAAGCGGGGTCAAAATCAAAAGTAACAGTAACAAATCTGGTGTGGCCACCAGCTGCATTAAGTACTGCAGTGCACCTCCACTTCATGGGCTGCACCAGAATTGCCTGTTCTTGCTGTGAGATGTTACCCCACTCTTCCACCAAGGCACCTGCAAGTTCCCACACATTTCTGGGGGGAATGGCCCAAGCCCTCACCCTCCGATCCAACAGGTCCCAGATGTGCTCAATGGGATTGAGATCCAGGCTCTACGCTGGCCTTGGCAGAACACTGACATTCTTGTCTTGCAGGAAATAATGCACAGAACAAGCAGTATGGCTGGTGGCATTGTCATGCTGGAGGGTCATGTCAGGATGAGCCTGCAGGAAGGGTACCACATGAGGGAGGAGGATGTCTTCCCTTTAATCCACAGCCTTGAGATTGCCTGCAATGACACCAAGCTCAGTCGGATGATGCAGTGACACACCGCCCCAGACCATGACGGACCTTCCACCTCCAAATTGATGCCGCTCCAGTGTACAGGCCTCGGTGTAATGCTCATTCCTTCAACAATAAATGTGAACCTGATCATCACCCCTGGTGAGACAAAACCGCGACTCGTCAGTGAAGAGCACTTTTTGCCAGTCCTGCCTGGTCCAGTGGGCTTGTGCCCGTAGGCAACATTGTTGCCGGTGATGTCTGGTGAGGACCTGCCTTACAACAGGCCTACAAGCCGTCAGCCCAGCCTCTCTCAGCCTATTGCGGACAGTCTGAGCGCTGATGGAGGGATTGTACATTCCTGGTGTAACACAGGCAGTTGATGTTGCCATCCTGTTCATATATTCATATGTACCGATCCTGTGCAGGTGTTGTTACACGTGGTCTGTCACTGCAAGGACGATCAGCTCTCTGTCCTGTCTCCCTGTAGTGCTGTTTTAGGCATCTCACAGTACGGACATGACCATTTATTGCCCTGGCCACATCTGCAGTCCTTGTGCCTCCTTGCAGCATGCCTAAGGCACGTTCACGCAGATGAGAAGGGACCCTGGGCATCTTTCTTTTTGTGTTTTTCAGAGTCAGTAGAAAGGCCTCTTTAGTGTCGTAAGTTTTCCTAACTGTGACCTTATTTTCCTACAATCTGTAAGATCTTAGTGTCTTAACCTCTTGAAGCTAGGGGGCGCTATTTTTATATTTGGAAAGATAACGTTCCCAAAGTAAATGGCCTATTTCTCATGACCAGATGCTACAATATGCATATAATTGACAGATTAGTATAGAAAACACTCGAAATGTTGTCTGTCAGTTAACAACCGTTCCACAGGTGCATGTTCGATAATTGTTTATGGTTCATTGAACAAGCATGGGAAACAGTGTTTAATAAACCCTTTACAATGAAGATCTGTGAAGTCATTTGGATTTTTATTAATTATCTTTGATAGACAGGGTCCTGAAAAGGGGCTGTTTCTTTTTTCGCTGAGTACATTTTTCACGTGTTCTGAAGTCCTTGTGAATCAGATCACCAAAGCCTTCCCACGAGATATAGAAAAAAAAGAAAGAAAGGAAGAAAGAAAGAAGATGGTGAGGGAGAGAGAAGGACTGAAAGGGAGAGAGAGAGAGCGAGAAAGAGAGAGAGAGAGCGAGAGAGAGAGAGCGAGAGAGACAACGAGGAGGATGGAACAAGACCAGAATCAAGAGAGAGAGCTCTACACGAGCTAGCTTTTTTAGAGTGGGTAAAATGAATCCCTTTAAAAGGCAGTAATTATGAAACTGAACAGGCAGTAGAAAGTAATTATTTCACCAGTAGAATGCCAGAGGGCTCTAGAGTGTCTTCTGTTCCAACAGCCACGAGTTAGTTGGGTGACAATCTAATAGACTGGAGGTGTAGATATGGAAACACAAGTCCACCTTAATTGGTGTTTAAAGTCTTAAGTAGTATCTGGAGAGACTGCGGCACTAGCTACGACACAAATGGCACCCTATTCCCTTCAAACTGCACTGCTTTTGACCAGAGCGCTATAGGAGAGCGGAAGAGTCAAAAATGTAGAGAGGATGCGCAGAAGGCATGCATCCCAAATGGCCCCCTATCCCCTACATAGTGCACTACTTTTCACCAGAGCCCTATGGGAATGTTGGCAGTTGGCGCTGCCAGCCTTGCCACCCCGTAATGTCACCCTGTCATCTGGACTGACATCTGACAAATACGATCACAGATAAAGGCCATCAGCCCACGCATCTCTCACACTATCCGATGGCGCGGATTAACTCGTGAGGGATTTATCATGTTGGAAAAGTGATTTTTATGATTCCAATGTGATGTGAAACATGTCAGTTCAGGTTGTGTAATTACAGTATCGAATGTAAATAAGAAAGAGACCCACCGCAAGCATTATACATTCAGCACCATGATATAAACCACTAATCCAATATTAACATGGTTGTACATGGTAGAATTACCACCGCACTGGCACTAGTAGGAGATTTGTAATGATAGATAAGCACTGTTGAAGCAGTTTGATGGTGTAATTTCACGGAAAATCATGGCCACTTTAACCCCTATCCCAACTTCCTCTTCATGCACGCACGCACACACATCCACATACACCGCTCCCTAATAACAGCAGCCCACCTCTCAGCAGTAACATGGTGCAGGTCAAAGCCACAGACTGTAAAATAGAACAGTGAAACCTCTTTACACCTTACTGCTGCTGCCTTTCCAGGGTGCCTGTGAGAGCACGGCTTGATAGGAAATGAAGCATTCCCAGTAGGATGACTGTGGGATGAGTTAAAATGCCTGGACGGTCCTAATGGAATGACCCTGGACAAACTGCAAAGGCTTTCCAAATGTTTTTCTCAATTTTTTTCCCCCCTCTTTCTATTCCAATGGACATACTATAGCAACACAAGGGACTCGTGCATGCTGCATCATCTCTCATTGAGTTGGAGAGAAACAGTCTGGAGCTATAGGCTATCCTGGAATTGTTTGTTTGGTTAGCTAAAACCTGGGTTTCACCTTATTTGATGAATCACCATGGCCACCATTGCAATGTTTTGGGTCATGGGTGACATGAGGTCAAATCGGTAATTCAGCCATTTGAGATTTGAGCACAGCACGCACTTTATGACCGGTGCCTTTGAAAATGATTCAACCCCTTAGATTTTTTCCACATTTTGTTGCATTAAAACCTCTTGGTGTTAGGGGGCAGTATTTTCATTTTTGGAAAAAAAAAACCATTCCCGCTTTAAACGAGATATTTTGTCAGGAAAAGATGCTAGAATATGCATATAATTGACAGCTTTGGATAGAAAACGTTTCCAGAACTGTAAATATATTGTCTGTGAGTATAACAGAACTGATGTTGCAGAAGACTGAGAAAAATCCAATCCGGAAGTGCCCCAGGTTGTGAAAGCGCTGCGTTCCAATGACTCCCTATTCAGCTGTGAATGTACCATCAACAAGCTTACACTGTCTACGTATTCCCCATGGTGTCTACAGCATTGCGACGTAGTTTTACGCATTTCTGTTGAAGAATAGCCGTAGGCAGCCATATTGCGTAAGTGGTCACATGGTGGCTCCGAGAGAGATTCTTTATGTCGTTATTATGGAGCTAATTTGGAATATTTTTCGGCGTTGTGGTGACCTTAATTTCCGGGCAATTTCTCAGCCAAATGTGAAGAACAAACGGAGCTATTTCGCCTACAAAAAATAATATTTGGGGAAAAATGAACTTTGGCTGTCTACCTGGGAGTCTCGTGAGTGAAAACATCTGCAGTTCATCAAAGGTAAACGATTTAATTTGATTGCTTTTCTGATTTCCGTGACAAGTTTGCCTGCTGCTAGCAAGGCATAATGCTATGCTAGGCTATGAATTAACTTACACAAATGCTTGTCTAGCATTGGCTGTAAAGCATATTTTGAAAATCTGAGATGACAGGGTGATTAACAAAAGGCTAAGCTGTGTTCCAATATATTTCACTTGTGATTTTCATGAATAGGAAGATTTTCTAGGAAGATTTATGTCCATTGCGTTATGCTAATTAGTGTCAGATGATGATAACGGTCCCGTTCACGGACTGGGCGTCACTACAGGTTAAAGCTCTATTCTAAAATCGATTCAATTGTTTATTTTCCCCCTATCAATCTACAACACTATACCCCATAATGACAAAGTGAAAAGGGGTTTTAATTTTGTTTTGCAAATGTATTATGAATAAAAACTGAAATATCACATTTTCATAAATATTCAGACCCTTTCCTCGGTACTTTGTTGAAGCACCTTTGGCAGCGATTACAGCCTCAAGTCTTCTTGGGTATGATGCTACAAGCTTGACACACCTGTATTGGGGTAGTTACTCTGATTCTTCTCTGCAGATCCTCTCAATCCCAGTCAGGTTGAATGGGGAGAGTTGCTGCACAGATATTTTCAAGTCTCTCCAGAGATGTTCAATCGGGTTCAAGTCTTGGCTCTGGCTGGGACATTCAGAGACTTGTCCCGAAGCCACTTCTGCGTTGTCTTGGCTGTGTGCATAGGGTCGTTGTCCTGTTGGAAGGTGATCCTTCACCCCGGTCTGAGGTCCTGATCACTCTGGAGCAGGTTTTCACCAAGGATCTCCTTGTACTTTGCGCCATTCATCTTTGCCTGACTAGTCTCCCAGTCCCCTGCTGCTGAAAATATCCCCACAGCATGATGCTGCCACCACCATGCTTCACCGTAAGAATGGTGCCAGGTTTGGCATTCAAAGAGTTCACTATTGGTTTCATCAGACCAGAGAATCTTGTTTCGTATGGTGTGAGAGTCCGTACGTGCCTTTTGGCAAACTCCAAGTGGGCTGTCATGTGCCTTTTACTGAGGAGTGGTTTCCATCTGGCCACTTTACCATAAAGGCCTGCTTGGTGGAGTGTTGCAGAAATGGTTGTCCTTCTGGAAGTTTCTCCCATCTCCACAGAGGAACTCTGTCAGAGTGACCATCAGGTTCTTAGTCACCTCCCTGTCCAAGGCCCTTCTGCCCCGATCACTGGGCGGCCAGCTCTAGGAAGAGCCTTGGTTGTTCCAAAATTCGTGCATTTAAGAATGATGGTGGCCACTGTGTTGTTGGGGATCTTCAAAGATGAAGACATTTTTTGGTACCCTTCCCCAGATCTGTGCCTCGACACAATCCTGTATCGGAGCTCTACATACAATTCCTTTGACCTCGTGGCTTGGTTTTTGCTCTGACATGCACTGTCAACTGTGGGACATGATATAGACAGGTGTGTTCCTTTCTAAATCACGTCCAATCAACTGAATTTACCACAGCTGGACTCCAATAAAGTTGTATAAACGTCTCAAGGATGATCAATGGGAAACAGGATGCACCTGAGCTCAATTTCGAGTCTCATCGCAAAGGGCCTGAATACTTATGTAAATAAGGTATTTCTGTTTTAATTTTGAATACATTGCTAAAATGTAAAAAATAAAAAAATGTTTTCACTTTGTCATCATGGGGTATTGTGTCGAAAATAAGCATGTAACTGTAAGGTTTGACAATGGAGACGAGAAGCAGGTACAGGGAGTGAACATTTAATAACCACGGAAAGAAACAGAATACAGACAGCGTCTGGACAGGGGAAACCAAAATTATATTAATGTTGACACAGGGAACCAACTGAGGAACAGACAGATCTAGAAGGGCAATCAACAAAGTAATGGAGTCCAGGTGATTACAATATTGCTCAGCTGCGTGTAATGATGTTGACAGGTGTGCGGAATGAAGGGCAGGTTCGAGCGCCAGAGAGATGGAGAGGGGGAGGAGGCGTGACAGTAACGTAACAAAATGTGGAAAATGTCAAGGGGTCTGAATACTTTCCGAAGGCACTGTACGTACTCCTTCAAAGAGTATCAAGCACTATATTCAACTATATGGAATGGAGCACAGAAGTATAAATGCAATCCATAAATGCAGTCTAGTTTGTGTGACTGGGATAGAGCATCAAGCACAACACCATACATTCCTCCATATGGAATAATATAAATACTATCGCTCTATTTAGCCATACTTTACGGTGAAAGAGTATGGTTTGCGTGACCCTAATGCATGTTCTAAACCGTACTCTACATCCGCCCCAGCGCTGATCTTCATCTGACCTATGACCCCTCAGGATCACCCACAGTTCTAATTGTTGACACGTCACATATGGCAGATAATCATCCTATGTATTCACTTCACATGTGAACTGCAGTTGCACATGTGAAATTTGCAGTTTCACATGTTAAAAACGTTGACATCTATTTTGAAAGCATTGTTTGAAAGCGGTCAAAATACCCTGAGCACATCCAAAATACAATCAATACAGTTAAAAACAATGTGATGTCAAAACAAGTTGACATTGTGGTTAAAGAAATTGTATCAATTTACCTGCTTTTGCTAACAGTTGCTTTGGACAAAATCAAGACGTCAATATTCTTGCACCGCTTTTTGTATGAATAATATGACATTTACAGCCCTAGCTAAAATGGACAACAAAAAACAATCTCTTGGTCACGTGATGAGGAAGCCCAGCCTACAACTTCCAAAATTAGTGTTGTCCCTCTAGGTCTAATGGTCAAGATGTTGGTTTATCCCATGGAAGACCCACGTTCCAATCCCGCCATTTACAAAAGCACATGGAAAACTTAAAATAACACGTGACATTTTGGTAAAACCACATGTGTCTGAGTCATGTGAAAATAGTCATGTGAAATGTCACACGTGTCCGACACATGAACATTTCACGTGAATTTATTTTAACGTGTTTAGACCCTATCACCTTATCTGACCAGGGACAAGTGTGGTCGCTAGCTGGTTAAACCACCCATATGCATGGATGGATCCTTCTAACACTGAAATCGTTATCCGTGTTGTGTCACTTGTCCCATATCTATCTGTCTAATATCCTCTTCTTTCTCAGACACATTGAGTCATTAGTACACTGTAGGGATGCTAGGAGAATATCACATACATATACCATGGCACTGGTTAAAGTTTTTGCTCAATATGTCAATGTTCTCTGCATTTAGACCAGAATTAGATACACGCATATTTACTATTATGTATGGCATATTTGATTCCCACATCTAAAATGGAAAAGCAAGTTTGGTTATAAATACTGGAACTATCCCTTGCAGGAGATGTATCACTTATGAGATGTATCACTTATGACATAAGGATAATAAAAACATCTTTGATGGGATGAAAATGGAAATGTTAGAAAATAATTTTTTTGGACTGTCGGTCTCTATAGCTGGGAGATTAATGTAGATTAATGTAGCAATTTGACATTTTTGACTCCGTCAAAACCGGTCACTATGGGCAACATCGGAAAAATGCAAGTGACGGGAGCTGGAATTGAAACCTGGTCTATAAAACATGTCTCCTCTCCATCCACAATGTGATGAAAGGCGAGTCTTAGTAAACGGCTAAACGTAACCGTGGAGTTGTTGTTCTGTTTTAACCCTATCCCAAACCGTAATCCTTCATTTAACCAATCAGACCTAATGACTGAAGTTAATGAACACTATTCCAAACCGCAATCTTTCATCTAACCAATTGAAATTAATGCCCGAATTGTTAAACAATCCAAATGAATTCCTGAAATGATTTAAACCTATCCCAAACCTTAATCCCTAATTTAACCACTCAGAATGTATACCTGAAGTGAGCCCTAGAGGTAATTCTGTATCCCAAACATTAGCCTTTAACTTAACCCAGTCTGAATGAATGCCTTAACTGAACCGTAGAGTTGTTTCTGCGTGCCTAATATTCCTAAACCCTAATCTGCCTAAACCCTTAATTGAACCTAAACCCTTAATTTAACCTACATTGCCATTAGGGGCAATGGAGAGCGCTATTACCATCAAGTATGCTTGGATTTTGAGGATGGTGGAGGGGTGTAAGACCGCAGGCTCTGTATTGGAGGCTTATGTGTTCAATCCCTGTGATAAGCAGTGCAATGTCAACAAAATGTTACTGTTGGAGAAATGTTTAATCTTGCAGTGAGACTGTGAGAGCTTGTTGCTCTGTAGTCATCTACTGCGCGACAAAAACAGAGGATCCTCTGTAAAATATTGAACTTGCAATTGATTTGGTCTGTCAAGAAAGTTTCGTGCCGAAAAAGCCGATCAAAAGTATGGGGTGTCTTGTTAGAACCAGGGGCATCCCACCAACCTCTGAACCATGACTCACCACAGGCGACAGCTGCTGTCAAGGGTGTCAGAGAGTGGAAATAACATAAACCACAGCTCGCACGCACGCACACACACACACACACACACACAAATACAAATAAATGCCTCCCCATCCCAACCTCAACTCATACCGGCACGCCACAGCAGAATTTTGACATAATCACTTTCCCAGACTGCCTGTCATGTGATTGACAGCTCCATCACCCCCAGGGTCACAGCTATCAGCCATTCAGATCAAAGGTCAGAACAAAGGTCCCCCGTACAATACCTCCTGTATTTCCCCATGCCTCCTCACCTGCATTTCCCTCCTCTGCCACCTCTTCCCATCCCTCCTAACCCTTTTCATCCTCCTGTCCCCAACGCTGTTCAGTAGAAACCTGCATGGTGGTGTTTTCCCTCCATCTTTTGCACATTTTCAGCAGTAGATCAATGGGAGTTGTAGGCCTGTACGAGTAGTGTGAGTTTGATTGATTTCTTATGTTGGCACATTACAGGGCCTGTGAAGCCTGGCCTACATTTTCCCTTACAGGGGAAGAGTCGCTGGAGAGTTAACTCCAACCTCACTGATTCCAGTTCTCACACTCACATCGAGTGAGTGAGTGAGTGAGTGAGTGAGTGAGTGAGTGAGTGAGTGAGTGAGTGAGTGAGTGAGTGAGTGCATGCATATACGTGTGTGTTATAGTGTGTGGGCTTTACAGGTTTTGGTGTGGTTGTGAATTTGTGTGTATGTGTGAGATAGGAGAGAGGTGAATGAGAGGGCCTATTTTAACCAACCAGTGTCTCAGTGCCAATAAGAGAGCATCTTTAATAAGTGGCTATGGGACCACTTAATTACTGTTTCCTTCAAGTTTCAAACCCAGTGTCAAGGGCACCTACATTTAGAATACCTAATTGGAATACCTGTTGAGGTATTACGTAGCGCACAGATCCCCTCATGCACTCAACGTCATCAAGATACATCAGGTTTCCTTGTAGGTGTCAAGGCCCAAGGCGAGACCCAAATGCAGACACAGGAGGCAGATTGTTGGAGTCTTACAATGTTTATTAATCCAAAGGGGGTAGGTAAGAGAATGGTCGTGGACGGGCAAAAAGGTCTAAATCAGATCAGAGTCTAGGAGGTACAGAGTGGCAGACAGGCTTGTGGTCAAGGCAGGCAGAATGGTTAGGCAGGTGGGTACAAAGTCCAGAAACAGACAAGGGTCAAAACCGTGAGGACTAGAAAAAGGAGAATGCAAAAAGCAGAAAAACGTAAAAACCGCTGTTTGACTTTGGAAGCATAAAAGACGAACTGGCACAGAGAGACAGGAAACACAGGGATAAATACACTGGGGAAAATAAGCGACACCTGGAGGGGGTGGAGACAATAACAGGGACAGGTGAAACAGATCAGGACGTGACAGTAGGCCTATTTGGCGGGGAAGCTGTGAAGCCAACTGTTTTGCATATTGGCTGTTTCTGTGTCTTTTAATAAAGAATGTGAAACAATTTTGTGTCTGTCTGCTGCTATCCATTAAATTGTACATTGCTGTTCTTTATATGTTCTATAAATGTGTTCAAATCGGCTGAATGTTATCTATATGCTATAGCAAACAGCATTTGTTCTGAAAATCGAACATTTCTTGCGAGAAAAAATCTGGTAAAAGGCCAGCATTTGAATGTTTCAATGTAAAAACAAAATACTCTGTCACTTGACTATAAAAATGGAATTTCATTAAAGGGTTAGGCTATACTGAGCTCTCACCATCATCATTATTCACATCATTCCAAATGAATTAAGTCAGAATTATCCGTTTTTGTATTGACAGCAGTGAGCAGCCTTTCCGAATGAGGAGAGACACATGGGTAGGCCTACCAACAGAAAACGTCTGAACTTTGAGCCACTCAAACCCAATGTTTATATAAAATGTCTGCCTTTCCCCCCTACATTTTAACAATTTAATATTGGACAAAATCCCATCGATTTGGCCTTTGTCCTTTCATTTAGTCTCATTATGATATGGAAAAAGTAAGCTATTTCATAAGAACAGAACACTATATTTTGAGTTGACTGTATAGACTATTACACACAATATCTATCCAAGTTTCAACTTTATTGAGGCAAGGGCATTTTTTTTTTACTATTTTGATTCTCACCTCATGTCTTCATAATATGAATGAGAATGTAGTCCTTTTTGTTTGAAATCAGTATTTGTTCCCATTTTCAACAACAGCAAAAATATGCCTGAGAGAGATTCACAAGACTATAACATTATAATGCTGTAAAACGCTGCCCTGCCTTGTCTGGACACACATTCAAATAATTTTCACCTCTCATCGCTCCCATTTTCAATTAAAAAAGATGCATGAAAGATTCACAAGACTATCATATCGGAATGTTGTAGTGCTGCCCTACCCTGGCTGGCTGGCAAGGACAGTCAGGTGAAACCATTGAATAAAATTAATAACAAGCAAAGAAAGCTTTCTATTTATTTTTATTTATTTTTTAAACTCTTTTTTTTTCTCCCCAATTTCGTGATATCAAATTGGTCCTTGTCAATCATTATTGCCTCAGTGGTGAAATTAGCCTTATCACAACATCTTTATTTAAATCATTCAAAAACCTTTTATTAATGAAATTGCAGACAGAAGTTGAACAGCATGTTTCTGAGTAAGTTCTGCATCAAACAAAAGGTCTCCAGTTGTTTAATTAAACCAAAATCCAGCCTTAGTGATGTCACTGACTACGTCATTACCTTCTACTCCAGAGACCAAGCCCATGCATCCATAGCTATACAAACATAGCGTTTCAGTGTTATCTAAAAGCTAGGCAAAAAATGTCCACTCAACAAAGTTGATTTATTGTGGAATGTCTGACCCCCTCTATTAGAGAGCGAGAGAGAGAGAAAACAACTGTGGAACAATTATGAAACTCTATAATGAATATATACCCTTCTATTAATACATCATAAGCAGAATCAATTATTCTAATATATCAAACATTTTGGTACAGCCCTTATCATGACCCCTAGGTGAACCCGACAGTTGTTACAGTGTTGTCCCATCAGTGCAACTCCCGTACAGACTCGGGAGAGGCGAAGGTCGAGAGCCATGCGTCGTCTGAAACATAACCCTGCCAAAGCCTCACTGCTTCTTGACACACTGCTTGCTTGACCCGGAAGCCAGCCTCACCAGTGTGTCGGAGGAAACACCGTACAACTGGCGACCGTGTCAGCGTGCATGCGCCTGGCCAAGCCCTCCCCTAACCCGGAAGACGCTGGGCCAATTGTGCTTCGCCTCATGGGTCGCCCAGTCGCGGCCGGCTGCGACACAGCCCGGGGATCGAACCTGGGTCTGTAGTGACACCACAAAGCTTTTCAGCTTTTGAACCTTTTTTTTAAATGCTATAGGCCTACATTTTGAGTGTGTATAGTTTGGACTATCCCTTGTGTAACAACATCAAAACATTCCAGAAAAACGTGGTGTGCTATCACGACAGCTGTTCACTTTACTGTCATTTGGTAAAATATTTTCTGATTCAGCTGATGATTGGTGCTCAATCTCTAATTTCACAGATAAATGGTTATTATAGGGATAGGCAAATAACGCTGCCATTAATACAAGGAACAAAAGTGTTTTTTATATCACACAATTTTGGAAAAGTAAAATGTTATTAATAACAGACTCATAAACATAATCACTCAATATTCTACAGCTGGTTTCACTGCTTCCCCGGTAAACTCAACATACTGTAGCAGACGAAGCGGGGAAAGGAGTTAGCTTCTGTTGCCGTTTTCGTAGCAAAAAATGACATGTTGTGGCGGTGCTTCGCCTATTGGGATAGTCTACCTGTTGGAATACCTACAACAGTGTCTCTCTCAGTCTTTCCACTCTCTCCTCCTTCATCCTTTTCTCTTTATTTGTTTCTCTCCCTCCATCCCTCTTAGTCTGTAACCTCCATCCGTCTCTCTCTCTCTCTGTTTCACTCTCACTCCCTGCTTTTCTCTCTCAGCCTGTCTCTCCCTTCATCTCTCTATGGCTGTGGATATGAGTCATGGAGCATCAGCAGCAGGGAGGGAATTCAAAAGAAGGTGACAGACAAGATGGCGGCCCTTCCTTGCAGAGATTAGTAATCTAATATGATCAAATTGGTCAAAGTAATACGAAGAAACCACACGTGCTAACTCCTGTCCTATTCTATAAGATTAGTGTTCGCTACACAGGGGGGGATGAGAGCTGTTTCATGCTCAGTGTGTGTGTGCGTGCGTGTGTGTGTGTGTGTGTGTGTGTGTGTGTGCGTGTGTGTAATACAAAGAGATCCCCAGTATGCACACTGTAAAGAGTTGTACAGCATCAGCAGAAAGTCTTTGGACCCCCAACACCTCCCATTTCCATATCCAATCAGGCTTATTGCACAGAGGGCTACAGAAACATCCAAGTACATAGAACTACAGCATAAACACAAGGGTTACACAATACATTGACTTCAATGGCAGTCGGAGAGGGAGCGATGGAGAGAGTAAGAGAGAGAGAGAGAGAGAGACTGGTGGAGGACGAGTGTTTTCATGTCTTCCGGTTGTAAAAGGCAATCACAGCAGACTGTTGATTTTGAAGAGGGTTCAAGAACCAAAAAGTGTCACTTCAGAAAACGCAAACAAGCACTTATTGTCCTGATTTCTAAATGCGTGACGACAACCAATCCCAGTACATTTACTTCCAGAGATCTCCACAACAACTCCCTCCAACTCCCTCCCTCCCTCCATTTCTATTCAGGGGTTTGGAATAACTGTGATCCGTGGGAGTGGAGTCCTTAAACTCCTCATTTATTAAAACAGCAGCGACTGCTTTCCCCCAGCGAGGCTGAATAATGGCACACAGTCTGCCAGATTGAATTTTTGATGGTGAATAAATTATGAATGGCAGACGATAACTCTGTTAATATATTAGCCATGAGTTTGTCATAAGTGTTTTATAGTACAGTAGGAATCAACTCATCGCTGTAGCCCTCTGTTTATACATCTCCATCGCAAACGGAATCTAAATCTGATATTTGCCATCAGAGAACTCTGTCTCTTGTGATACATCATCATCATCACTCCATCTTTGTCACCCTCCCATCACTACAATCACCTGTTATTTTGTTTTTAAATCTTCTTACATTTTTTGAGGGGGAGCTTTTTTGAGGGGGAGCTTACAGCACTACTAAGTACTAACCAAGCCTGACCCTGCTTAGCTACCAAGATCAGACAAGATCAGGTGTTTTCAGGGTGGTATGGTCACAAGTTTCTCCCCAAATTACAACCTTGGCTCATCGCTGCATCTCCAAAATGGGCTCGGGAGAGGTGGAAGGTCGAGTCATGCGTCCTACGAAACATGACCCGCCTGGCCGCACTACATTATTACCAAATTTCAGGCGGTGACTCTGGTCCTCAGGCCCCTGAGGAACTGAGTCACCCATCCCTATCGCACAACTCGCTTAACCCAGAAGTGAACCGCACGCACCAATGTGTTGGAGGAAACACAGTTAAGCTGACATCAGCTTGCAGGCGTCCGGACCTGCCACAAGGAGTCGCTAGAGCACAATGACCCAAAGAAAGCCCCCTGATCAAACCCTCCCCTAAACCGAACGGTGCTGGGACAATTGTGCACCGTCCTACGGCGCTTCCGGACTCAGCCGGCTATGACACATCCTGGTATCGAACCCCGGGCTGTAGTGGGGTAGGGTGCACTGCAGATCTTTTGACCGCAGAACCACTTCTATTCTCTCACCTGCCCACTCTTCTATTCCATCCCTCTTTCCCCTACAGTGCTCAGATTCATAAAAAGATGAGTAGACAAACCTGGTTCTCCAGGTATACATACACCAGACACTCATTCGAAAGACAGAATCAAAATCAGCGGAGCAGACACTCAGGCCCCTGAGGACCAGAGTCACCCATCCCTGTCGAACACAATGAGCCAAGGGGAAACTATAAATGTATCGGAGGCATCCTTCCCTCCAGTTGCCTCAAGTCAATTAAAATAACTATTAACCTTGGGACACCTGATGGCGCCTGGCCCATAAAGACGTTATTAATGCTCTCTGTTAGTTGAACTGCACTCGTTAGTGGGTAAATATATGACACCGGTTTGCAGAGGAAACAGCCCCATTTGGTTGAGAACAGACTCAATAATGCGACTGGGGAGAGCACTACTCAGTCAGGGAGACACAACTCAATCACCAGGGCTTCACCGTGTGTCTTTAACACAAAGACAAAAAGGATTTCCATGCTTTGTGTAGGACAGATGATACCGTGCCATGTTTCCTAGTTTAATGCTGTAATGGTAGGCTAACACAGTGGGGCATCTCAAAGAACCTTTGAGTTTGAGCAAGGTCCTTTATAGAACCATTTTCCATAAACATTCTCCAAAGAACCATAAAAAGGAATTCTATATAGCCCCCAAACGTGTTGAAACCATAGCGAAACCCTTTTTTGGTGCTATAGAGAACATTCAGAAAAAGGTTCCATATAGCACCAAGAAAGGGTTCCGCTATGGTTGCAAGCCAAATAACACTTATTTGGCACGATATGGAACCATTCGTTTTTAGTGTGTGTGCGTGTCTGTGTGTGTGTGCATGTATGCACGCTTGCACATGTGTGGGTGTCTACTAACTTGTATGCTGCCCATGTGTGTGCGTGTTCATGTGTGCATGAAAGAACCCCTTGATTAATAGGGAAGCCGGGGAACAGAGAGGTCCATTATGCCGGGGAGCTGTGCAGCTCTTGTGCATCTCTAAAAGAGTAGGACTTAATCTAACATCTCTATTTGATAGCAGTAGCACCAGCCCAGGCAGGCGAGCAAGCGACAATAGCCAAATGAATGGGAGCTCCATTTCAGACAGATTGAAATCACCTCCAGGAAACCGAACACTTCTCATTCCACATATATGGGGCTATGTTCTAAAGAGCACCCTATTCACTTCGTAGTGTACTACTTTTGACCAGGGCCCATGGGGCTGTTATTTTAGATGCAGACATGGAGATATAAACCAATCTGTCCAAAACAGTAGGGCAGCCGAGGTGTCTATCAAGATGATTGAACCGTTCAAGGTGATTGAACAGAGGAAGTTACGCAAACTGTAAACAGTACATCTAGACACACACACACAGCATATTGTTTTAGATGAACAAAAAATAACAGGAAATGTCTTGAGAGCAGAAATATCTCTATGATGCCAAGCAGGCAGCATAAGAAGGAGAAAATACTATCCAATCTTCAATTTGCCTCTGGTTATAATGTGTGGGTGAGACAGAGTGAGAGAAGGTAGAGGTTGAGATCCAAAAGAGAGAAACACTGGAAAGGGTGTGTAAGTGTGTGTAAGAGAGACATGGAGTGTCTGATGAAAATACCACTCTTAAAATATAGTCTCTCTCACTCACTCTCTTGCTCTGTCTCTGGCTCTCTCTCTGCCCGAAGTGCAAGTTCAAGTTTTTTTAATAGTCACATGCACAAGTACAGTGAAACTGTTCACTCCCTCTCTCTCTCTCCACCTTTCACTCTCACTACCCAACTCTCTCGCTCTCTCTCTGTCCAGCAACTATGTTGTATCTGGTCGAGCAGCTCAAAATCGGTGATGTATCTGTCAGAGGCTCCAGGAGGTATAACCTTGCCATCATCTCATTCTGTTATCATCTCATTCATTTAATTTCTCCATTCCTTTCACCACTGCTCCCCTGTACACACATGCACACACGCACAGACACACACACACAATTGGTTTACTTTACAATTGCTTTAAGAGGTTAACACTGTCTACACTACTGGGAACTGCCTTTAACCATCTCTCTCTCTCTCTCTCTCTCTCTCTCTCTCTCTCTCTCTCTCTCTCTCTCTCTCTCTCTCTCTCTCTCTCTCTCTCTCTCTCTCTCTCTCTCTCTCTCTCTCTCTCTCTCTCTCTCTCTCTCTCTCTCTCTCTCTCTCTCTCTCTCTCTCTCTCTCTCTCCTACCACCCTTTGTCTGTCTCTATGTGGACGCTGTCCATGGTTCTGAAATAGTCTGTTGGAGTGTAATGTAGACTGGATTTCGTACTAACACTTTCCGTGGGGCTGAAGATCTTTGCGACTCTAAACACGCACAAAATGTGGGTTCGTTGGGAAGGGTGATGGGTCAATGTGGAACCATAATGTGGAACTTCAATGATTCTCTACAGTTCACAAAAGGGTTCCCTGATCTTTTAGTGATAATTAAAATGTAGGGGAGCGGCCTGTTAGAGCTGTACCATAACGCTCAGGTACATTCCGGAGATCACTCTGGCCCTGTGGGAGTATGATTCATGGAAAAATCAGATCCATGCCTTTTGGCACATACATTTGTGGTACCAGGCTGGGTGAAGAAGCAGTTGGGGTCTGTCAATTTGGCCAAAATATGCAGAGGTGGACTTATGCTGATCATTTTGTTGTGTATCTGCTGCTCAGAGGGAGAGGGTGCTTCCAGTCTGGGGATGAAAGGGTGTCCTGCTCTGCTCTCCTTCAGAGTGCCACTGAAAGGAGCGATAACTGCGTTGGGATTGAGAGTTAAGGTGGCTCAATTGAAGTTGGGAATCCCCTGGTGTCTGTGATGCACACCGTTCGGCGCGACGCAGACCCGGTGGCAAGTGTGGCAAAACTCTGGGTGTTTGTCAAAATGCCGTGCTCCAGGCACGCAAATCGAAGAAGGGTCGGGTCGGAGTATGAGTCCAAAACAAAGGAAGCGAAACGGTCGCACGGAGGGCACTTCTCGAAGGCGTACTCCATTAGTACATATTTTGAAACATGCAACGATGCAACCTTCAATGGAGAGTATGCAAAAGAACTGACGCAGCCAAGTAAAAAAATGACTCAACATTTATTGAAGTCAACGGCGTCCATTATTTGAGCTGAAGTGACAGAAAATACACTTCAACTTCGGAAATTAAGTTTCCTATTCACATCTCACGTGATACAAGAACAAAGATGAGGAGTTTACTGAACATAAATGTAATGTTTGGGTGTGGTTCAGAAGTACAACTCATGTGGGCATTCGATATTGTTGGAGGAGAATGCGGTCCTTATCGAGTTACACAAATTCACGAGGAGTCCGTATTTAAACAAGTCAGCTATGGTTTTCGAAAAGGCAGTAAATGAGGCTGAATGAACTGTTTCGCTGCCAGACGAGTCTCCGCTGAAAGCCAGGTGTAGCGGTGGTAAGGATTCGCTCCATGGTGCTGGAAAGAAAGCTCCTCTGTTGGGACAGCTTTATGTACAGTAGGCCCTAACAGTTTGTGGGCACCGTTTGTCACCGTTATTGTGCAACTAACGTATTGTTTAGTGTTATGTGGTGTAGTGATTTTTCTGGCATGCATCTAGAAAAACTGGTTGAGTTTGCGCCACCAAAATGTACAATGCTAAAATCTGAAATTAACCTTAAAAAAAGGGTTAAATATAGCACCATATAGCACCATATAGGTTCCATTTAGAACCTTATGAGCAAGGTTCTCTAAAGAGCCTTACAAAATGTTTCTACAGTACATAGCACCAAAAAGGGTTTTGCTATGGTTACAAGCCAAAGAACCCATATCTGGTACTATTTAAAATGAAAAATGGTGTATAGAGACCCTTTATAAGATTTCACTCTCTCTTACTCTCATTTTCCCATTCTCAATGTCTCTCTCTGTCTCTCTTTCTCTTTCTCTCAAGGCTTCTGATCAATGAGGATAGAAACAAAGGCTGAATGGCATATAGAAGGACAAGGCCACAGAAAGAAGCCCATGCTGTTGTCATCTGCAGCACACACACGCACACGCACACGCACACACATGCACACTTACAGTATTGCAACTCTTAGTAGTGCAATATTTCTCAAACACACATTCACATTAGCATGCACATATTTATATCCAAACAGAAAACTAACTAGGCACACTCCTTTGGGACATACCAAGATGGAGTTACTCTACCATCGTCCTATGATGGTGGAGAAACTCCACCTTGGTATGTCCCGAGGGAGTGTGCCTAGTTAGTTCTCTGTGGTTTCTACTGACTCCTCGTGGATTTGTGTAACTTGATAAGAACCGCATTCTCCTTCAGTCACACAATTAAAAGTTTCACAATAAAAATAGGCCGACTGAGCGAATCAAAATGTGACCGACCGGCTTGATTCGTCTTATGTAGGAAAATTTGAAATTGTGTTGTTGTTTTTTTTTTTTTTTACATTAGATAGACTCAGGGGTACAAAATGGTATATCATACATACACTACAGTTGATGAACTATGGGAAAGTAATTCTGCTTTGAAAGTTGATAAACTTGTAACCTCACTTTTGAGAAAATGGCCCCTGAATGTTGTGGTACCTACTGGAGAACTCTTCTTTATCTATACCTATTCAGCATTGTTCACACCCTCTTAAGCTTTAGCCCCACCCAACTCTTTAAGAATGCACATGTGAGGCCAAGTACTTAACCACCAAAGATTTCAAGACTAAAGGCTGGTTTATACTACGGGTGTGTTCGTGGATTTAATCTGGAGTGCCAGAGTGTGCTCTGGGCATTCTTAAACTCAGAGCGTTGTCAGATTGTGCGTTTGTAAATTCCGAGCGAATCGGTTTCAGAGCATTCCGAGTGCACACTGGATGCTCTGGCCCGAGGAGTAGGGTTGATCCGAGTGTTCTGACTTAACAACAGCAGTCAAGCACCCAGGCTAACATTGGCTAGCTTGCTAGTTACTTCCAGACACAAATGAGAGAACAGCTCACTCTGACCATTTTACTCGCCCTAGCAGAGCTCGTTAGGCTGTTTTTATGTTATCCAGAGTGTTGGTGACTGCTACTGTGCTGCTGGCAACAATTTAATTATGCTTTTTTTGCCAACGTTTACTGAAACTGGCCATATTCAATGGGTGTTGAGCGTTCGTAAATTTGCCAGTTATTCTGCGCTCTGGCACACTCAGACAAGAGTGCTCTGAAATTGGAGTAGCTAGCCAGAGCAAATTTACCAGCTACGTCTAACGACAGTTTGTTGCAGTCACATCGTAAACATTATATTGAAATAGTTACTTGCGTAGTGGAGTCTTTTGTTTTGATATGCAGCTATCTAGCTAAACAATGAACCATAATCCCAACTCATACCATTACTACCCTGCATGTTAGCCAGCTGACATTAGGCTATAACTAGCAATACAAATGGATCTGAGATTCAAATAATATTACTACAGAGATCATACACGTAACATTAGCTAGCTAACTAACAGTACACTTTAACTTGAAGCAAAAACGACTTTCTGCCAAAATTATAAATGTTTAATATCTGACAATGTAGCTGGATGGATGCTTCTCCCTCTCTGTCACGGATGCAATGGTTGCCCTTTGTTTGAAGATGTAATCCGGAGACAGGTGTTTTATCCAACAACTTTCTGTGTGTTCTCTTTTGGACTCCGTCTGCATATTTGCAAACAAACGGCAGAATTTTCTCCATCTCCTTAGCTATCATACTCTAATTCCACCGATTTCAAAACTCGGAGTGCAACAGTGGAGAGCAACATTTATGCAGTTCTACTATGTGATATCTTTCAAAAAAGCTGTGTTAGAAAGGATTACCTACACATACTGACCAGCTCATGTTATGGACAGAAGCGTGCTACATGGCAGACCAATCCGAACTCATTACTCGGCATGTCCAACCCACTAATTATGTCAGCCAATCATGGCAAGCGGGAAGTTTTCAAACTTTTTCCATGGCTAAACCAACTAGGCTCTTAATTGAACAATTGTATTTGTATTTACAGATGGCATACATGTTTGTTATTAACTGTTGCGACTCTAAGGGCAGTATTTTCATTTTTGGGGAAAAAAAACATGTCAGGACAAGATGCTAGAATATGCATATAATTGACAGCTTAGGATAGAAAACACTCTGTTTCCAAACCTGTAAAGATATTGTCTGTGAGTATAACAGAACTGATCTTGCAGGCGAAAGCCTGAGAAAAATCCAATCCGGAAGTGCCCCATATTTTGAAAGCGCTGCGTTCCAATGAGTCTCTATTGAGCTGTGAATGTGCTATCAACCAGATTACACTTTCTACGTATTCCCCAAGGTGCGTACAGAATTGTGACGTAGTTTTACGCATTTATGTTGAAGAATAGCCGTACGTGGCTACATTGCGTAAGTGGTCACCTGATGGCTCCCAGGGTGACTCTCGCGTAAAATACAGAGGTAGCCATTACTCCAATTGGTCCTACTGAAAAACGAATTGTCCCGACAGATATATTATCAAATAGATATTTGAAAAACACTGTGAGGATTGATTATAAACAACGTTCGCCATGTTTCTGTCGATATTATCGATAATATTTTTAGCCGTTTTCGTGACTGCAATTTCCGGGCGATTTCTCATCCAAACGTGAAGAACAAACGGAGCTATTTCGCCTACAAAAATTATCTTTTGGGAACAAATTAACTTTGGCTATCTACCTAGGAGTCTCATGAGTGAAAACTTTCGAAGTTCATCAAAGGTAAACAATTTAATTTGATTGCTTTTCTGATTTCCGTGACAAGGTTGCCTGCTGCTAGCAAGGCATAATGCTATGCTAGTGTATCGATAAACTTACACAAATGCTTGTCTAGCTTTGGCTGTAAAGCATATTTTGAAAATCTGAGATGACAGGGTGATTAACAAAAGGCTAAGTTGTGTTCCAATATATTTCACTTGTGATTTTCATGAATAGGAAGATTTTCTAGGAAGATTTATGTCCGTTGCGTTATGCCAATTAGTGTCAGGCGATGATTACGCTCCAGGACCCGGGATGGGGAGTCACAAGAATTAAGGCACATTAAAGTTAAAATGTTCCAGAAGGCTTTTCTGCCAAAAAATGCATTTTGATATTTAAAAGAAAGTTCACTTTCAAATAACACTCCTGTGAAGTAGTGACGCAGGAAATGTTTCCTGAAAGGAGTCACAAATGTCAATGTCACTACACATCAAATTGTTAATGGTCTATAAAATCTCCAGTAACATCCTACAATATCCCTTATGTGATGAAATCCCAAGAAATGCGTTAAAATTCATAATGGCATGCATCCATAATTGTTGAGGTGACTTGGAGGTGAATGATTTCCACGCTGCTGTTAAAATATAAAACTGCTTCAAACTAAAATCAATGAGTCTGAAGGCTTGTTTTTTTCCTTCAATAAACATAGTAAACCCGTCCTCATGGAGCAGCATGGCTTGATTAAACACACACATGCTGCTTCGGGACTCTCACACATTCACAAAGACCAGCAGAGGCATACATTAACAAAACACTCAAATGCACTTGCACTTGCACTTGCACGAACTGAAGCACCTTCTAACATTCTCACACGTTCGCTCACACATTCACACTCAACTGCAGAGGCATACAAACAAGTAGCAAGCCCTCAGCCCTGTGTGTGTGTGTGTGTGTGTGTGTGTGTGTGTGTGTGTGTGTGTGTGTGTGTGTGTGTGTGTGTGTGTAACTTGCGTGAAGAAACTTGCACTTGTAGAATTTGATATTAGACACCCCGACCACACAGAGAACAGTATCTCAGAGAGAGAGAGAGGGCTATGTGCGGTGATTTTACGCTGTGAGAACACCAACAGGGAAATCAGAGGCCTACTGAACTAGGAACCACTCCCTTTTTGCTGCTTCTTTTTCAACCTGGGATCTACTAATGTTCACTTTTTGCAATGTACAAGTCAGAATAAACGTGTTCAAAGTTGATTTGAGTTTCCTCTTCGTTAATTATCCTGCACCCCCCCCAAAAAAAACGTGAAATGTGCAAAAGTATCTAGATATTCAAACCCATGCCTGATATTCTAAAAGTTGAGGGCTGGCCAGGCCTTACGGTTTGCCCAACATTGGAACTCATGTTTGATACCAACTCGTGAATGTGGCAGTGTGAGAAGCGCGCCTGTATTCCTCACAGAACTAGAATGAGATTCCCTTTCTAAGATCTCTCTGCTCTGATAGACATACGCCTGAAACTCTCATTTTTCCAGCATTGCACTTCATCATCATGTTTTCCTTATAGAATCACAGCCGCGCGAAGGGTTCTGGAGGAGCTGCAGCACCCCTGATAAATTGAAATAAATTTGCCAAAGTTATAGAATTGCTGGTCTGTTCAAAAAGAAATGAAACCATTCTGAATAGCCTACTACACCATGAGAATGCCCATAATGTGATTTATACACAAAGGATCAATAGCTTCTTTTAACTAGAACTGCTGGGCCTCGAGGGACCCCCCCCCCCCTTCAAGCTAACGAGCAGTCATTCTGACTGCAACATTCTCACTGAGTAATTAATGCATTTAATATATGCTATCGCAAAAAAAAAACTAAGTATCGGGTGTTTCTGTTTATGAAGGCCTTGTCTTTTTATTTTAACAACACGTTAGCCTTCTCATTCGTTTATGTTACTGTAGGCTACACGTACAACAACAAAAATACACAAAAATTCAAGTGTTCAATTTTTTTTTTTTTGTGGAGTGCTTTTGTTACATCTATGAAACAGAAAGCACATGTGTTGGCACAGGGTAACAGCTTATTTTTTATAATTACTAAATTTAAAAAATACCCCAACCAATCAGGGTATGCAAGACCCATGGTCAAATGACAAAAACATCCGTAGCCTAAACATCACAATAAGCTCCAAGTGGCCTTGATAAATAGTGAAAATCAGCACAAATGCAATAACGGCATTGAATAGAAGTGTGGACACGACAGCAGTCAGAAATAGTCAATTATTCTCTGCTCATGCTTACATTGTGTGCACCTTCACACAATGGCAACAGTTTGATTTAATTTAGCTCTTGTCACTTCTCCTAACAATTGACACAAATCTGGGCAACTTTCAATAGCTTGACACTCTTTGACATACATTTGTTTGGTTAGTCTCCGGTTCCTCTCTTTATTGTGTCCCATCGTCTTGTCATTCTTCAGCACCGTTGTAGAGTACAACGGCTGAGCAGATGCCTTATTTTGTGCAGAGGGAGGGAGCTCCCATCTGACTTTGTTCATGGTGCTGGCCAGGCTTGTTTTCTTTGTAAAAGCAGCTTGTTCGCCAATGACAGTGAAGTGAAAAAATTGTCCTTGGTGACATTTCTCCCCTTGCCAACGTAAGGTTCCACAAGCCTCATCACCACATTTTCCGACACCTGCTCACCTGCTGCCCGATGTGAATCTGTTCCCAGATATTGAACGCCTTATCTATATTGTTCGCTTGCCCTCACTCATGAACTCACACATTCTCCCCCTTTCTCTCCCATCATACTTTACTTATTTTATTTCAATTTGTGTGAAATTTTGTTTCTGTAAAGTTTAGGTTCAATTTCGAGACAATTATTTTGCAGAAAACCCAGGTTGGAAACAATTGGCTCCTGCTGGAAAGAGAAGACTCAAATCTGTCTGCTGCTCATTATAGCCTTCTAAAGCAGCCCTGCAATGGCCTGGGATGACTCCCCTTACTACACTAGATGCATCAAGTGTTTAAGTAAGTGTGTGTGCACGCATGCGCAATATCAACAGTCCCTTATCTCTGGTAAATCTTGGCAAACATCAGAAAGGGTTACACGCTACGGTTACAAGCCAAATAACCCCTATCACACAGTTTTTGCAGATAGGGCGGCGGTATATTCAACATGCAAGCCGCCCATTTCATGTCATTCCAAAGATACTCTGTAGGGTTTGGTCAGCAACAATGTTCAGATACACTGTGGTGTTCAATCATTGCTTAATTGGTATCAAGGGACCTAACGTGTGCCAGGAAAACATTCATCGTACCAGTACACCACCGTCACCCGTCTGTAGCGTTGACACCAGGCATGGTGGGTCCAAATCCTGACTTTAATATTGGTGAATCTCTTATACAAATGGTTAAAGTTATGTACAGCAACCCCAGATGTAAAACAGTAAATAATGGTTACTTCTCAGAAAGTATTGCACTTTTAAACAAGGCTGTTTTTTTTTTTTTTTTTACCTTTATTTAACCAGGCAAGTCAGTTAAGAACATATTCTTATTTTCAATGACGGCCTGGGAACAGTGGGTTAACTGACCTGTTCAGGGGCAGAACAACAGATTTGTACTTTGTCAGCTCGGGGGTTTGAACTCGCAAACTTCCGGTTACTAGTCCAACGCTCTAACCACTAGGCTACGCTGCCGCCCCTTTCTCTATATATCTATTAACAATGGCCATTGAAATGTTAGCTATGAAAATGAGATCCAACAAGAACATCAAGGGGTTAGAAATGCAGGGGATAATGTATGCTGGGGACTCTAGTTTTGTCATAATTCCGCAATTTGGATCCCTTCACAGTCTAATTGAAGATCTTGATCATTTATCTATCCTCTCTGGACTAAAAACCTAATTATGACAAGTAGACCATATTACGTATTGGATCGTTCAAAAATACAGTGTTTACACTACCTTGTAGTTTACCAATGAAATGGGTGAGTGGTGAAGTAGACACACTTGGTATTCACATCTCAAAAATTATAAAGGAATTTACCACAATCAATTTCAATAGAAAGTAAAGACAAAATAAATAAGATTCTGAAACCATGGAGAGGTAAACACTTGTCTAGTTAAGGAAAGATCACATTGATTAACTCTTTGGTCCTGCCTACTCCAGACGAATAATCTTTTAAATCACATGAGCAAAAAATATTTAATTTTATTTGGAATTCTTATGCTCATACATAAGCTATACTTAAACCCAAAATGATTATCCCGTAGATTATTAAGAAAGGCTCATCCTTTGTTTAAAAAAAAAAATGACTTTTTGCCTTTATACAGATTACAACTTCTCATTTGAAAATTACATTTTGTCTAAAGTATCGCCTTTCTGAAACAAGCCATTCAAAGCTGTTTGCAATTTCGGTTTTATCCACCAGAAAAGATAGAACAAATATTACAACCAATGTTATGGGTTAAACTCAAATATACTGATAAGAAGAAATAAAAATCTTCATGGAAAAAATTGAAATAAATTGTATTATATTTATTAATGATGTTATGAATAGAAATGGAGGAGTTGTCCCATATGCAGCTATAGAAAATATATGGGAATGCCTGCTCAATACAAACTTACAACCAACTGATTGCAGCAGTACCGAAACTATCCCTGAGGCCCACCTCCCGGCCTACTCAGTTGTTCACCCGGACTCCACCCAAACACGGCTAGAACACACTACTCCACCGGATCCTTGCCGTAAGCTCTGGACCTTGGCACCGGACCAGCTCTGCTACCGAGTGGCTATAGTGGCTAACGCTCCTGCCCCAAAGCTAGCACCAGTGAGCCATGAGCCAGGCGCATCTCCCGGATAGAAAACTAAATTACTACAACTACAATACCTCTTTCGCCATCTGGCTTGGATCCTTAGTAGACACGGCGCCCCGCCGCACCACCACGACAGATCTGCTGACGAATACTCCATCCGCTATGCCTTCAACCGGCCTCAGCCGGACGTCGGAGCAGACGCTTCTACTAGCCCCGGGCTACTAACTTTAAATGCTGCGTCGCCTGCGTGATAGCGTGGTAGCGACTACTCCGCGGCTTCCCTGTCCCATATATTGCTGTCCCGTGCACCCTATGATCCCTTGGCTACATAGCTGATGCCCGCTCTGTGTAGTTAACTTCTTATGGCTGCAAGGGCAGTATTGAGTAGCTTGGATGAAAGGTGCCCATATCAAACGGCCTGCTCCTCAGTCATAGTTGCTAATATTTGCATATTATTATTAGTATTGGATAGAAAACACTGAAGATTCTAAAACTGTTTCTAAAACTGTTTGAATTATTTTTGTGAGTATAACAGAACTCATATAGCAGGCAAAAACCTGAGAAATTCCACTTCCTGATTTTTTTTTTCTGGAGGTGACAGATTTTCAACCAAGGTCTCATTGAAATTACAGCGAGATATGGATGAGTTTTCACTTCCTACGCTTTCCACTAGATGTCACCGGTCAATAGAACTTTGTCTGATGACTCTAATGTGAAGGGGGGACGATTGACACAGGAAATAGTCACCACAGCCATGAGTGGACCATGCTTTCACCAGGCACGTTCACAGGGGAAGGACTTGCGTTCCACCGCTCATCTGAAGTAATTCTAATTCTCCGGTTGGAACGTTATTCAAGATATATGTAAACAACATTCTAAAGATTGATTCAGTACATTGTTTGACATGTTTCTACTGACTTTTACGGAACTTTTGGACATTTCGTCACGTTATAGTGGAAGCGCTTTGTGACTTTGGAATTGTTTACCAAACGCACGAACCAAAGTAGCTAATTGGACATAAATAACGGACATTTTCAAAAAAATCAAGCATTTATTGTGGACCTGGGATTTCTAGGACTGCATTCTGATGTAGTTCAACAAAGGTAAGGAAACATTTATCATGTATTTTCTGGTTCCTGTTGACTCCAACATGGAGGCTAATTTGGATACTGTTCTGAGCGCCGTCTCAGATTATTGCATGGGTTGCTTTTTCCGTAAACTTTTTAAAAAATCTGACACAGTGGTTGCATTAAGGAGAGGTATATCTATAATTCCATGTGTATAACTTGTATTATCATCTACATTTATGATGAGTATTTCTGTTGAAACTATTTGGCTATGCAAAATCACTTGATGTTTTTGGAACTAGTGAATCTAACGCGCCAATGTAAACTCAGATTTTTTAAATATAAATATGAACTTTATCAAACAAAACATGCATGTAACATGAAGTCCTATGAGTGTCATCTGATGAAGATAATTCAAGGTTAGTGATTCATTTTATCTTTATTTATGCTTTTTGTGAATGCTATATTTTCCTGGATAATGGCTGTGCTTATTGTGGTTTGGTGGAGACCTAACATAATCGTTTGTAGTGCTTCCGCTGAAAAGCCTATTTGAAATCAGACACTTTGGAGGGATTAACAACGTGAATTGCTTTAGAATTATATAAAACATGTGTGTTTTATGAATTGTAATTATGAGATTTCTGTGGTTTGAATTTGGCGCCCTCTATTTTCACTGGTCGTTGTCATATCGAACCCGATGTCGGGATTGCAGCCATAACAACTTAACCCACCCTCTCTGCCCAGTCATCGCCATTTTACCTGTTGTTGTTTTAGCTGATTAGCTGTTGTTGTCTCACCAATTGTTGTCTTAGTTAGCTCTCCAAATCAACACCTGTGATCACTTTATGCCTCACTGTAATGTCTCTCTGATATGTCAATATGCCTTGTATACTGTTTTTTTTTTTGGTTTAGTTATCATTGTTTTAGTTTACTGGGGAGCCGCTAGTTCCACTCATTGTACCTCTGACACCTCCTTTGTCCCACCTCCCACACATGCGGTGAACTCACCCATTATAACCAGCTTATCCAGAGATACAACCTCTCTTATCATCACTCAGTGCCTGGGCTTACCTCCGCTGTACCCTCACCCCACTATACCCCTGTCTGCACATTATGCCCTAAATCTATTCTACCACGCCCAGAAATCTGCTCCTTTTATTCTTTGTCCACAACGCTCTAGGTAACCAGTTTTGATAGCCTTTAGCCGTACCCTCATCCTCCTCTGTTCCTCGGGGGATGTGGAGGTAAACCCAGGCTCTGCATGTCCCCAGGCACCCTCATTTGTTGACTTTTGTTAATTGAAAAAGCCTTGGTTTCATGCATGTCAGCATCAGAAGCCTCCTCCCTAAGTTTGTTTTACTCACTACTTTAGCACACTCCGCCAACCCTGATGTCCTTGCCGTGTCTGAATCCTAGCTTAGGAAGGCCACCAGCAATTCTGAGATTTCCATACCCAGCTACAACATTTTCCGTCAAGATAGAACTATCAAAGGGGGAGGAGTTGCAATCTACTGCAGAGATAGCCTGCAATGTTCTGTCATAATTTACAGGTCTATACCCAAACAGTTTGAACTTCTCATTTTAAAAATAAACCTCAACAGAAATAAGTCTCTCACTGTTGCCGCCTGCTATCGACCCTCCTCCGCTCCCAGCTGTGCCCTGGACATATTTAGTGAATCGATCGCCCCCCCCATCTAGCTTCAGAGTTTGTTCTGTTAGGTGACCTAAACTGGGATATGCTTAACACCGCTGCAGTCCTACAATCTAAACTAGAAGCCCTCAATCTCACACAAATCATCAAGGAACCCACCAGGTACAACCCTAAATCCGTTAACATGGGCACCCTCATAGACATTATCCTGACCAACTTGCCCTCCAAATACACCTCTGCTGTCTTCAATCAGGATCTCAGCGATCACTGCCTCATTGCCTGTATCCGCTATGGGTCCACGGTCAAACGACCACCCGTCATCACTATCAAACGCTCCCTAAAACACTTCTGCAACTAGGCATTTCTAATCGACCTGGCCCGCGTATCATGGAAGGATTTTGACCTCATCCCGTCAGTCGAGGATGCCTGGTCATTCTTTAAAGGTAATTTCCTCACCATCTTAGATAAGCATGCCCCGGTCAAAAAATGCTAAACTAAGAACAGATATAGCCCTTGGTTCACTCCAGACCTGACTGCCCTTGACCAGCACAAAAACATCCTGTGGCGGACTGCAATAGCATCAAATAGTCCCCACGATATGCAACTGTTCAAGGAAGTCAGGAACCAATACACCGCAGTCAGTCAGGAAAGCAAAGGCTAGCTTTTTCAAGCAGAATTCCGCATCCTGTAGCTCTCACTCCAAAAGGTTTTGGGAAACTGTAAAGTCCATGGAGAACAAGAGCACCTCCTCCCAGCTGACCACTGCACTGAGGCTAGGTAACACGGTCACCACTGATAAATCCATGATAATCGAAAATTTCAATAAGCATTTCTCAACGGCAAGCCATGCCTTCCTCATGGCTACTCCAACCCCAGCCAACAGCTCTCCCCCCGCAGCTACTCGTCCAAGCCTCCACAGCTTCTCCTTCACCCAAATCCAGACAGCAGATGTGCTGAAAGATCTGCAAAACCTGGACCCGTACAAATCAGCTGGGCTAGACAATCTGGACCCTCTCTTTCTAAAACTATCTGCCGCCATTTTTGCAACCCCTATTACCAGCCTGTTCAACCTCTCTTTCGTATCGTCCAAGATCCCTAAAGATTGGAAAGCTACAGCAGTCATCCCCCTCATCAAAGGGTGTGACACCCTAGACCCAAACTGTTACAGACATATATCTATCCTGCCCTGCATATCTAAAGTCTTTCGAAAGCCAAGTTAATAAACAGACCACTGAACATTTCGATTCCCACCGTACCTTCTCCGCTGTGCAATCCGGCTTCCGAGCCGGTCATGAGTGTATCTCAGCCACGCTCAAGGTAATAAACGATGTCATAACCGCCATCAATAAAAGACAGTACTGTGCAGCCATCTTCATCGACCTGGCCAAGGCTTTCGACTCTGTCAATCACCGTATTCTTATCGGCAGACTCAATAGCCTTGTTTTTTATAATGACTGCCTCAGCAACTACTTTGCAGACAGAGGTCAGGGTGTCAAATCGGAGGGCATGTTGTCCGGACCTCTGGCAGTCTCTATGGGGGTACCACAGGGTTCAATTCTCGGGCCGACCTTTCTCTCTGTATATATCAATGATGTCGCTCTTGCTGCGGGCGATTCCCTAATCCACCTCTACGCAGATGACACCATTCTGTATACTTCTGGCCCTTCCTTGGACACTGTGCTAACTAACCTCCAAACGAGCTTCAATGCCATACAACACTCCTTCTGTGGCCTCCAACTGCTCTTAAACTCTAGTAAAACCAAATGCATGCTTTTCAACTGTTCGCTGCCCGTACCCGCCCGACTAGCATCACCACCCTGGACGGTTCCGACCTAGAAAATGTGGACAACTATAAATACCTAGGTGTCTGGCTAGACTGTAAACTCTCCTTCCAGACTCATATTAAACATCTCTAATCCAAAATCAAATCTAGAATCGGCGACGACTAGACCAGGTTCCATTCCAATCAGCCAAAAACAAGAAGAAGCTCCAGTGGGTACATGATCACCAACACTGGACAATTGAGAAGTGAATAAACATTTTCTGGTCTGACGAATCCCAGTTCCTGTTCCGTCATGCCGATGGCAGAGTCAGATTATTTTGTAAATGTACTTTTTAGTTATGTTTTCTTTTTTCCTTTAAAAGTTGTGTTGGACCTTTAAAGTAAAAGGTGATCGTGAATATCATTACTCATTTAAGGGTCCCGAACAGTCATTCTGATTCCCATGTTAAATAGCCTTTTGAGTGACATTACATTTTTTGAAGATAGAAATGCTCAACATTTTTGGAAAAGTACTATTTTATCTAATGGCTCACCACCAGGAAGTTTGAAATGAAATCCTGAATGAGTGGGGATTTTATAATCATGAGCTCGCCTTGATTAACAGCTCTTTGAAAGGCCTGTGTCAAGAAACTTGGATGCAGTGAGGAGTGGTGCAATAAATCCATGTAACGGCTGTTGGAAGGAGTGGAGGACCAAGGTGCAGCGTGGTACGTCTTCGTATTTATTATTTGAACTGAACACGGATTAACAAAAAACAACGAAGAGAACGAACGAAACAGTTCTGTCTGGAGCAGAAAGACACAAAACAGAAAACAACTACCCAGAAGACACAGGTGGGAACAGGCTACCTAAGTATGGTTCTCAATCAGAGACAATGATAGACAGCTGCCTCTGATTGAGAACCACACCAAACACACAGAAATATAAAACATAGAACACAAACCATAGAATGCCCACCCCAACTCACTCCCTGACCAAACCAAAATAGAGACATAAAAGGATCTCTAAGGTCAGGGCGTGACAATCCAACTCAAGCAAATGTGGGGACACACAAAGCAACTCAAACACCTACATACAGCTCTGTTTCCACGTCTTTTGTTATGAGGTTCCAATGACATGACAATTATGTCAGAGATTTGAACGACCCTGTTCCATGCTGGCTGAAGACCTAGCTAGCCAGTAACTAGCTAATACCAGACACAGATGAAAGGGGAGACGTATAAGTATCTTTGCCATAGATCAATAGTGTAAATGTTGAAATATATTTGCTGACACTCTACAGTCAAATTGTGTCACCAGTAGAGTAGCTATCTAGCTATATAAACCACGCCCCTCTGCAAACACGCCTTCTCCGATGATGGTTACAAGGTGATACTTCTTTAAATTAGGTCAGAGAATATCATTTTACCATTGGTGTATTAAAATTAGAGTTAGGGTGATGTCACCCTATCCCTTTAATAATCCCTCTTTCTGAATCCAACTGTTTGACATGGGGGACATGACCAGTAACTTTATGAAATAACAGTACATTTTTGTCATCATTCTTTTATCTGGTTTCAATCAAACAGCATCCAATTCCACAGAAAAAATATATATAATATGACAGTTACTTTAATTTTAACATGCATTAAACAGAACATTTCCAACAGAAAGACATTTACTCTCAAGGGTGGTCCAAAAATAACTATCTGAAAGTCACACCCCTACTAAGCCACGCCTCCAGTCTTCTGATCTGCCCCTTTGGATCATAGCTCAATAACCCAGCATCAACAATCCAATTTAAAGAATACAATGGGTTGTTTGTGACCCAATTGGCTTTGTCAAAATAACCCAATGTGTGTTCTGTCCAATATTGACCCAAATTGGGTTGTTTATAACCCAGCATTATTTTTAGAGTGCATACACCCAGCATTTTTTCGAGGGCCCTGTAGATTCAAAAACATCATTCATGGAACTCGGAGGTGAATAGCCAATATCACACAGTCCAAGTCCAAAGTCTCTCTTCCCCTTTCTCTGCGATTTCTCTATCTGTGAAGCAATTTCAACTCCAGAGAATAGCACTGTCTCTTCCGAGGCTTGCATTGAGGGAAACAAAATAACCTATTAGCCATCCACTTGATATACAGCTGGGTTTACAAACTGTGACAGGAACAAGAAGTGCCATAGCAGGGGAGAGAGAGAGGGGAGCTCCACTGCTACCCCCACGGAATAGAGCGCTGCACCCAAATACAGTGTGACTATCCGGGATCCTTGGGGAGTCCCTACCTATTGAAGTTGACATTTCACATGGTTAAGGTAATCGTTAATGTTTGGGTTATGGGAAGGTAAGGGTTATGGTTGGGGTTAGGATAACGGTAGTGGTTGAGGTTACGGTTAGGGTTTAGGGAATGGACATCCACGGACTCGATTAGCATCTAGCCTTCTAGCGGGAGGCAAACAAAATACTGCGCCAAAGTTGCACCTGCCTTTCTGGAGCTCTGTATAAAATCTATAAAGACAACAAATACAGCGCACAGCTGCGCAAGGAAAAATGTGTACAAGGAGGGTAGGTACATACCTGTTTTTTATGCCGTGGTCCATCTTCGAGTTCCAAAGTGCTGTTCATGATTCCCCATCGGCCATTTACCATTCTCTGGAGAACCTTAGACCAGAACCGCCTGTTGGTACCAGGCGGGGGTGAAGGAGAACGCTCTATTTTTGTGTATCTTTCCAGGCGATCTACTACATAGAAAGGGGTGTTAGCTCTAAGTGTTCGCGCACAGAGGGAGAGAGAAGCAAAACAACTTCTCTACCACAGGGGCTGGCTACGGTTCTAGCAGGAGTGGTGGGGAACTAAACATAGTCAACTCATATGTAACGTACTTACAGAACTGAACTTCGATTTCACGGATTTTCTTCGGTATTTTTTTTTACTGTTACCCTCTACATGCAACGACGGATAACAATCAGATATTCTGAGATTAAAGTCCAAGTAGTAGAGAATCCAATAAAAAAAGCCACTTGGAAAGCCGGTCATCCAAATAAATTTGGATGGGTAAAAAGATCTCCTTTTTGCGGTCTCCAATCGTTCAAGTGCAAACTAGGTGTTATCCTCAGTATTGTTGAAATAGTAAAAAAAAATAACGTCTGGATAGTTCCAGACTGTGTCACGTTTTGAGTGAAAAGGAGAAAGCCAAGGTGCAGTAGCCTATCGCCTGATTTCTTGCTATGCGGTCCACTTCATTCCTGCACAATCCACTGCTGACTATGAGGCTCTGGTCGGCGGCGACGCGGAACAAATGAGGGATAAAGCCTGCCCTAGTTTAGAAGCTGATCTGCATGAGGAGGGTTATTTCACACAGATGCTTTTGACAAGAGCGGTGCAGGGGTTCAGATTAGCGGGCTCAATTTGTGTGCTGCCGCGCGGCGCTGCGTTCCTTTGAAGCTGTCATGCGCGCGGCACGTTCCACCCAGGCTCCCGGTTCTGCTCCGTTCTGTCTGCTGTGCCCTCCACGCGCAGCTGGGCTACTGCTGTACCTCTGTCACCGACTCTGCCACCGCACAGCTCGAGCTGTACCGCCTACCCCCTACACTGCTTTTCCTGGGCCCCCGAGACTCCTTCACTCTGCAGAAACCAATGTGCGAAAAGATAACAGAACAAAACACACACGAGACTATTGTGGGTTAGATACAACTCTCAATAGAATGTACTGATAAATGAATGTAGTCTATCTATTCCCCTCTCTCTCTCTCTTTCTCCCAAATCGTATGTGTTGTGTTGCTAGCAACAGGCTATAGATGAAACGTCTGGGTTGAAGCAAAAGCAAGTCGTTGCCTGATTTAATTTAAGCTACTTGTTTTTCATAGCGTGTGGGGATGCACAAAATGTATGTGCCGTATGCAGCAACGTAATCTACATTTGTTGGATACCTAACTCTGATAACAGGTTATTAAATGGAGTATGTATTAACAATAGTAGGAAACACAGTTTCGTTATGTTTATATGTTACACCACACGCATGCTGTACCTGTAACTTGCAAAGCATTTTCATGTAGTTGTTAAACGTGTATCTCTATAGGTGCAGAGAAAATATAATATTTCCATAGACATCAAGTTGCATTAATAAAAACATGAGTTTAAAATGTTTAATTAACCGTGCACGATTCCCCTGGATAAAATGCATTGAATTATATTGACAGGTATTGATTTAGCATAACGAAATGAGATACCGCACTTGATACCATAAATAAAAACAATTCCTTGAGGACGTGACTAGTGTTATTAACTGCCTATCAACTGACAACATGGACACATTGACTTGGCATCAGCAGCTGTGCGTGGATAAAACCCCTGGGAAAGGAAAGCCAAGTCAGAAAAAAGCCATATAATCGCGTTGTTTGCTCTATAATCTGTTAGTTCATATGCCTTGACACCGTGATATATAGGCCAAAAATCGAAACAATAAGAAGACGCAATGGCAGAATAAATTCAACCACACCTGTGTTTCATCACACAACCGGAGAGCAACATCTGTCCGGTGAAGTCCACAAAACATATTGCATTTAACAAACAGGTATATGACCATCCGCATTGTCAAGCAAATTAATGTTTCCGACATTTTCGGACTAATAAAACAATACTGATTTAGAACCACGGAGAGTTGTGACCACAAGTCACAAAGAAAATAGGCGCTGCCTCCACTAATTCCAGCACAATTTCAACATACTCTAATCACATATTTTGAAGGAATACATTGGAAAATACCAAGGGGGGGGGGGTCTAAGGCAGGAAAGGGTTGTCAACCTTTTTTTCTTTGGGGAGGGTTGTATGTTAATTTTCTTGTTAACATTCGCTCTTTTGCAGGTTTTACTGTATGATCTCTTCCATCCTAGCCAATTTTCATAATCTGCTTGCATGCGCCCTATATGAAGATGTTTTGGTACTTCCCTCATGCACTGCCCTTTCCGTGTGCTAACTACTATACCACAGGTCAGTATAGTCTACCAGTCTAACGGTCTCCCCTATTGATCTTGTTGAGCGACAATACAAATATCCTACCTAGACTATGGTAGCCTACAACACCAAAATGCAACGCATAATTGCATTATTGTTTTCAAGTAAATACAAAATTCTACTTTTGGTTGCAGTGAAAATTACATTTAAATAATGGAGCAAAAAGCCCTGTATTTTAAATGTAATTTGAATTTGAATTCGATTTGGATCAGTTGTGGGTCTACTCTCCACAGCCAGCCCAGCAGCATATAAAGTCTGCATATAAAGCATATAAAGTCTGCTACACAGTAGCAGGCCAGTCTGGCTGCATTTTTACTTCTGATACTGAATGCGCGGTCTGTTTCAGACGATCTTAATCCCAAATCGTCCTATAATGATGTGTCTCACAGCAGGCACAGTTATTCAGGAATGCTTTACACCCGCTCTGACTCCTCTCCAATCCGAGTGGCTATTCCTCGCGCACCTAGAATCGAACGCTTCAGTATAGCCCAAATATGTGTAATTTTACATTTTAAAATCTATTATATTTTATATGTGGCATAAACACACCCAGTCACAATGTTTTAATCTGATTAGGCTAATTCAAAAGTCTCCTGTAATCATGTTCATCCATAATATAATTTCAGTATCCTCAAAATGGCTTGACATTAAAACACACTAGAGTTGATGTCCGCAGTCCCACGGCAATTGAATAAGCATAATAAAAACATCTCCATCAAAATCAATCATTTTAAACTAGAGATATATTTTTGTTATTGAATGGGCTGTGTCTGAATTCACTGCATCCGCTGATGTCGTCCTTACGCATCTGCGCATCTGCAGAGAAAAGTGGCAGGGCCAGAGCAGTGTTTATCATTCCGACCACGAGACGTCCCGAAAATCGGTATTTTCACGAAACGTCTGTAGCTTCCGAACAGTTTGGGCTACAAACTATTATGATGCCTACATAGCAAGAAGCTTGTCTGACGTTGGTACATCAAATCTCCCAACTTCTTTCTGTAATATTATCCCTTGATTGAAAAGCGAGTCTATCCCAAACACAAAACATGTTGGTTGTTTTGCTATTGGACACCCACAAGCCTCACAAGACTAGCCTGAATGTAGCCTACGTACCCGTTTTAAAAAATGAATGAAAGTATACAGTTGAAGTCGGAAGTTTACATACACCTCAGCCAAATACATTTAAACTCAGTTTTTCACAATTCCTGACATTTAATCCTAGTGAAAATTCACTGTTCTAGGTCAGTTAGGAGCACCACTTTATTTTAAGAATGTGAAATGTCAGAATAATAGTAGAGAGAATGATTTATTTCAGCATTTATTTATTTATTTATTTATTCACATTCCCAGTGGGCCAGAAGATGACATACACTCAATTAGTATTTGGTAGCATTGCCTTTAAATTGTTTAACTTGGGTCAAACGTTTCGGCTAGCCTTCCACAAGCTTCCCCTTTTGTGGGGAAAAACTCATTCTGATTGGCTGTGCCTGGCTCCCCAGTGGGTGGGGAGTGGGCTCCACAGCTGCACCCCTGCCCAGTCATGTGAAATCCATAGATTAGGGCCTAATGAATTTACTTCAATTGACTGATTTCCTTAAATGAACTGTAACTTAGTAAAATCTTTGAAATTATTGCATTTGATTTATATTTTTATTTAATAAGAAAAAGTAACGTCCCTTTTTCAGGACTTTTTCAGGACCCCTAATTTGTAAAAATCCAAAAAGCTTCACAGATCTTCATTGTAAACGATTTAACACTGTTTCCCATGCTTTTCCAATGAACCAATAAACAATTAATGAACATGCAACTGCGGAACGGTCGTTAAGACACTAACAGCTTACAGACGGTAGGCAATTAAGGTCACACTTATGAAAACATAGGGCACCAAAGAGGTCTTTCTACTGACTCTGAAAAACACCAAAAGAAAGATGCCTAGGGTCCCTTCTCATCTGCGTGAACATGCCTTAGCCATGCTGCAAGGAGGCATGAGGACTGCAGATGTGGCCAGGTCAATAAATTGCAATGTCCCTACTGTGGGATGCCTAAGACAGCGCTGCATGGAGACAAGACGGACAGCTAATTGTCCTCGCAGTGGCAGACCATGTGTGACAACATCTGCACAGGATTGGTACATCCGAACATCACACCTACGGGAAAGGTACAGGATGGAAACATCAACTGCCCGAGTTACACCAGGAATGCACAATCCCTTCATCAGTGTTCAGACTGTCCATAATAGGCTGAGAGAGGCTGGACTGAGGGCTTGTAGGCCTGTTGTAAGGCAGGTCCTCACCAGACATCACCGGCAACAACGTTGCCTATGAGCACAAACCAACCGTCGCTGGACCAGACAGGACTGGCAAACAGTGCTCTTCACTGATGAGTAGCGGTATTGTCTCACCAGGGGTGATGGTCGGATTCGCAGTAAATGTCGAAGGAATGAGCGTTACACCGAGGCCTGTACTCTGGAGCGGGATCAATTTGGAGCTGGATGGTCCGTCATGGTCTGGGGCGGTGTGTCACATTATTGGTGTGTCACAGCTTGTTGTCATTGCAGGCAATCTCAATGCTGTGCATTACAGGGAAGACATCCTCCTCCCTCATGTGGTACCCTTCCTGCAGGCTCATCCTGATATGACCCTCCAGCATACCAATGCCACCAGCCATACTGCTTGTTCTGTGCATGATTTCCTGCAAGACAGGAATGGCAGTGTTCTGCCATGGCCAGCAACGAGCCCAGATCTCAATCCCATTGGGCACGTGTGGGACCTGTTGGATCGGAGGGTGAAGACTAGGGCCATTCCCTCCAGAAATGTGTGGGAACTTGCAGGTGCCATGGTGGAAGAGTGGGTTAACATCTCACAGCAAGAACTGGCAAATCTGGTGCAGTCCATGAGGAGGAGATGCACTGCAGTACTTAATGCAGCTGGTGGCCACACCAGATACTGACTGTTACTTTGATTTTGACTCCCCCTTTGTTCAGGGATACATTATTCAATTTCTGTTAGTCACATGTCTGTGAAACTTTTTCAGTTTATATCTCAGTTGTTGAATCTTGTTATGTTCATACAAATATTTACACATGTTAAGTTTGCTGAAAATAAATGTAGTTGACAGTGACATTTCTTTTTGTGCTGAGTTTATGTATGAAGTAGTTATTGAATGCATTTCTATGGGCCAAATTCAATGTTTCATCAAATATATATATTTTTATACCTTAAGGGGTAAAACTCTAAATCAAATAGCTTAATTATCATTGGCATGACAATCTTAAAACAATTACATACTGTATGTTAGTTTCCATCCAACCATTGTATGCGAGTAAAGTAGCCAGTTTTGGATAAAAATGTCACAACATCAATGTAAAGCATCCAGTTTACTAGGCTACAGCTGAAATGATGATGAACTTCACAGAGTGTTGAAAGTGCACAGTGATGAGGTTTATGCTCCTTTCAATAAATATGGAGAGTATTTTGCTAGTGACATGATGATTGATGCTTGGCTGCCATTTGATAAGTAAAATTTATCTGGAACTTTTGTCCATAGTAATCTTATCATGTAAGTCGGCACTTCACTGTATCTGCAAGCTTTTGGCTAGAGCACACGTCAATACCAGATGTCGCTATACCTAAGCTGTAGCGGGGGGCGTAATTGGCAGCAGAGAAGTCAGGCGCAGGAGAGCAGAACTGGGTAATAACCAGAGATTTGTTAAGCAAAACCAATTGCATCCAGAACAACAAGATAAATGGGCACAAAAATAACCCGTCGTGCGCTCACGGGGAACGTGCACAAGCACTACAATAAACAATCCCACACAAAGACATGGGGGGAACAGAGGGTTAAATACACAACAAGTAAATGAGGTAATTGAAACCAGGTGTGTGGAAAAACAAGACAAAACAAATGGAAAATGAAAAGTAGCTTGACGATGACTAGCAGACCGGCGACGCCGAGCACCATGCGCCGTCCGAACAAGGAGAGGACCCGACTTCAGCGGGTTGAAAATGCGATGGTTGGTTACCCACTTAACTTTATTCCGTAATTAATTTTTATGTGCACTCTGTATTTTTTGCCAGACTTTTATCTGCAACAAGTCAGTTTGGTGGAAACACAACTCTAAGGGGAAAATGTGCCAGGGTTTCCCTTGTCCAGCATTGTGGCTTTTGGCTAATCAAAAATGAAAAGCCAAACAATAAAATTGTAGTGGGCCAAATTGCTCAGGACAGTCTATCATAGCCTCCACCCCAAATGTGCGCTTCAGTACCATTCTCTCATGCCTTGCGCACATGTGAGCCTGCTGCTGAGGAGAATGAGAGAGAGAGGAGCCTTGGCCTAGACCGCTTTTGATTGTGAAGATGGAGGCCTTTTTCATTCAAGTAAAACAAACATTCAAGGAAAAATACTATGCCTGTAGTGAAAAGCCTAGAAGGTGGATTTAAAAAATATGTTTTAATGTTGTAATGGAAGATGAGAAGCACATTGTCATGCCCAAATGCAGGCTACTGTGCAACTCCCTATTCAGGTAGGATGCAATTTTGTTCGTCATTATTATTGTTATTGTATATCATTGTTATTATTATAAGCCTATTTATTAATCGAAATCATTTTTTTTTAAATTGCGAAAGCTGTTTTGTTTAATTCTGTTGAGCATTTTATTGGCAAAATGTGTGTTCCATATTTAGTTTAAGATATTAATTAATAAGTAGGTCTGTTGTAAAAAAAATAACATCAGCCTGTTTCTGTCATTTGTTGGGTATGGTAGGCATTTGCCTTTGTTGGTTATTGCTGCAATATAGCCTGTTCTAAACTTTTGTCAAGGTTTAAACCAGTTTGCAATCGTTTTATATCGTACTGTTGAGACATTTTCTTTGGCCAAATTAAGTTCGAACTGTAATTCCTTATAAACAATGGCTTGACTATATTTTGATATTACCCTAAGGTAATATTACCCTAGGCTATATAAAAATAAATAATACGGTGGACACCTAAGCCTATGCATGCAATGCCCAGATGCGTTTAGTGCTCAAATCTTAGACAGCTGAACCATGAGGTGGACAATTCTTTATTTCAGGAAAGTAGCCTCAAAAACTATTTAAAAAATAGGCAATAAAGATTTGCATATGCTACACATCGAAACACAAGGAATGGTGTTTTGGTCATTTGATCTAGGCTGTTTTTAAGGACACGTAAATGTGGCTCATTTGGCCAATATCCCTCATTTATTGAGGGCACTGGCTGCGCCAAGTCGGATCTCAAAGCATATGGATGTCCGATAAATTTCTTAACTTCCAGGTCACTTTGTCAGGGGCCAAATTTTCTTTAAAGGAACCCTGAAATGCTCATATTGTTTATATGCAGACATTAGAATAGTCACATGAAAATCTGTCACCAGTTGGATGGAACCTAGCTATAGACATCCTAAAGACTGTGGCAAGTGCACTAGTCCAGTGTCACTTTGATTATGCCAGCACATCATGTTTCACCAGCAGCCAAAAACATCTAAAAATTAATATACAGATTAAGGTCGAATATTTTCCCTGTATTTTACAAATGTTCCATTCCAAGAAGAATCACTTTTCCCCCGGGTAACCCGGTGTTTCCCACCCAAACTGGAAGTGTCATTCTAAAGCATATAAAGTTGGCTGCGGGTAGCCTAGGGATTAAGAGTGTTGGACCAGTAACCGAAAGGTTGTTGGTTTGAATCCCTGAGATGACTAGTGAAAAATCAGTCAATGTGCCTTTGAGCAAGGCACTTAACCCTGATTGCTCCTATAAGTCGATCTGGACAAGACAATCTGCTAAAATATGAATGCTTTGATTGGCATGAAAATTAAAGTCTGATGCTACCTGAGCCTGGTGATCCTTACATTCAAAACATTTTATGGGCATTTGTGAGTCCAAAAAAGCCCAAATGATGAATGCCTATAGATATAGCTACGCTCTCTTGGGTAAGTAAATAAAACAAGCTCCAGTAAGCTAATATTGTGGAGTGCAGACTGTATTACTGTGTTATAGTATACTGTATTATATGAACTAGAATTATGCACCTCTTTCAAACCATGAACCTGGGAGAGAACATAATGTTTGTGCAGGACATGCAGCCTACAAAGTTGCAATTTTAGGCTAGCAAATTAGATTTTAATTTTGAAATATAGTAGGGCCTATTTTAAATGTTTATAATTAGTAGGCTGACACATGTATACCTTTCATAATATTTTCCCCTAATGTTGAGCGATGTGCATATTAGCCTACTTACTCTTTCTGTATTGTTGCTTCGTTCGTTCCTTGTTTTCAGTAGCTAATTTAAATGTTTTGCTGTCCTGATCTTCATCATACTTGAATAATATAGGACTAGAATAAGATGCAGATGGCATTCTTTTCTCTCCCCAAAGATTGAATGGTTATGGGTCTGAGCAAATAACTGCTGTGTCCTGCCGCCATCCTGCCGCCATCCTGCATTCTTTCTTCTTCCCCGGCATGTGGCCGTGAGTTCTATTGGCTGATGTACTTCAAATTCAGCAAACAAGTGCTTGTATCCCTCCTCCAATAGTCTATTTGTATAAGACATGCTAAAAATACATTCTTTCAGCAAGAAGTTATTCTAGTCTAGCTATTCCCGGGACTCCAAGGAGCATTCTTGTAAGGAGAGAGGCCAGCGCCACCAACGAGAGCTCATGCTGCATATTGCGCAAGAGACAGAGTCTAAGTTACAAGTTTATGCAGAGCCCATAGCTAAATATAATGCTAATAACTGCATTGAAGGTATTACCTGAAATGATTACCTGAAAGATCTAGGACAATTTCAAAGATTTTACTGGTTACAGTTCATTTAAGGAAGTCGTCAATTTAAATAAATTCACTAGGCCCTAATCTATGGGTTTCACCTGACTGGGAATACAGATATTTTATTTTATTTTACCTTTATTTAACTAGGCAAGTCAGTTAAGACTGGGCCAGTTGTGAGCCGCCCTATGGGACTTCCAATCAGGGCCAGTTGTGATACAACCCACGATCGATCCAAGTTCTGTAGTGACACCTCTAGCACTGAGATGCAGTGCCTTAGATCGCTGCACTACTCGGGAGATACAGATACCTTAAAAAAAAGGAAGAGGCGTGGATTAGAAAACCAGTCATTATCTGGTGTGATCACCATTAGCCTCATGTTGCGCCATACATCTCCTTCCCATAGAGTTGGTCAGACTGTTGACTGTGGCCTGTGTAATGTTGTTCCGCTCCTCTTCGTTGTTCCAAGATGGCGTAGCAGAAAGTCGTCCCGTCGTCCTGTCCCCTGTATATATCGCGTTTTTTTCGTTTTTTTTTAACATATTTTTCTTCGCATACCTCTTTAAATACATTTTGCTAAATCTATGCTTCCAAATACTCTCCTGCAACCCGCCTCACCCAATGTAGCTATTTTTCCTAAAGTATTTATATTTACTGAACCGAAACCCCTCAACTGAAGCTAGCCAGCTAATCCACCAGCTATACTAGCGGTCTTCAGCTAACTGGTCATCAGCTAACCTTTAGCCTGAAAGCTCTCGCCAGTTCGAACAACGCAACTCTAACCAGAGCATAACGGACCTATTTATTTTTCATCCCCGGATTCCCACCGCAAACGGAAAATTTTTCAGCTGGATCCTCACAACTAGCTATCTAGCTAAACTGCAACCCTGGATGATTATCCCTGGCTAGCGTTTCCACCCACTTAGCTTGAAGCTAGCCCGGCCAGAGCACCTGTAGCACAGCCCTGCTACCCTGTCTAGCTCGGGCCTGAAGAGGAACTGTTAGCCTGTTAGCACAGGCCTGCTAACCGTCTGTAGGTCCGCTAACTACTACCGTCCCAAACACTCTCTGGCAACCCATATTTACTTTCTATCTCTTTAGATTTTAAAAAATTGTTTGTACCTTCCGGAAACCTGCCTCACCCATTGTGATATGGAATCGCTATTATTTTTAATTTTTAGAACACAATCAAGAACCTCCAGAAGCTAACCAGCTAACTAGCTACAAGCTTTTAGTCATTGTTAGTTTTTAACCTGGATAACACTCGCCAGTCCAGCCCCCTGCCCCATCCACCGCTGCCCCCTGGACTCTGATCACTTGGCTACATAGCTGAACGCTGGAGTCCATTAATCACGGTACTCCATTCTGCTTGTTTGTTTTATCTGTCGGCCCCGTTGCCTAGTCAATACCATTTTACCTGCTGTTGTTGTGCTAGTTGATCAGCTGTTGTCTCACCCACTGTTTTAGCTAGCTTTCCCAATTCAACACCTGTGATTACTGTATGCCTCGCTGTATGTCTCTCTCAAATGTCAATATGCCTTGTATACTGTTGCTCAGGTTAGTTATCATTGTTTTAATTCACAATGGAGCCCCTAGTCCCACTCCTCATACCCCTGATACCTCCTTTGTCCCACCTCCCACATATGCGGTGACCTCACCCATTACAACCAGCATGTCCAGAGATAAAACCTCTCTCATCATCACCCAGTGCCTGGGCTTACCTCCGCCGTACCCGCACCCCACCATACCCCTGTCTGCGCATTATGCCCTGAAAATATTCTTCCATGCCCAGAAACCTGCTCCCCTTATTCTATGTCCCCAACGCTCTAGGCGACCAGTTTTGATAGCCTTTAGCCGCACCCTCATACTACTCCTTCTCTGTTCCGCGGGTGATGTGGAGGTAAACCCAGGCCCTGCATGTCCCCAGGCACCCTCATTTGTTGACTTCTGTGATCGAAAAAGCCTTGGTTTCATGCATGTCAACATCAGAAGCCTCCTCCCTAAGTTTGTTTTACTCACTGCTTTAGCACACTCTGCTAACCCTGATGTCCTTGCCGTGTCTGAATCCTGGCTCAGGAAGGCCACCAAAAATTCAGAGATTTCCATACCCAACTATAACATCTTCCGTCAAGATAGAACTGCCAAAGGGGGGGAGTTGCAGCTGCAGAGATAGCCTGCAAAGTAATGTCATACTTTCCAGTTCCATACCCAAACAGTTCGACCTACTAATTCTGAAAATTACTCTCTCCAGAAATAAGTCTCTCACTGTTGCCGCCTGCTACCGACCCCCTCAGCTCCCAGCTGTGCCCTGGACACTATTTGTGAATTGATTGCCCCCATCCTTCAGAGTTTGTTCTGTTAGGTGACCTAAACTGGGATATGCTTAACACCCCGGCAGTCCTACAATCTAAGCTAGATGCCCTCAATCTCACACAAATCATCAAGGAACCCACCAGGTACAACCCTAACTCTGTAAGCAAGGGCACCCTCATAGATGTCATCCTGACCAACTGGCCTTCCAAATACACCTCCGCTGTCTTCAACCAGGATCTCAGTGACCACTGCCTCATTGCCTGTATCCGCTACGGTGCCGCAGTTAAACGACCACCCCTCATCACTGTCAAACGCTCCCTAAAACACTTCTGTGAGCAGGCCTTTCTAATCGACCTGGCCCGGGTATCCTGGAAGGACATTGACCTCATCCCGTCAGTTGAGGATGCCTGGTCATTCTTTAAGAGTAACTTCCTCACCATTTTAGGTAAGCCTGCACCGTTCAAAAAATGCAGAACTAAGAACAGATACAGCCCTTGGTTCACTCCAGACCTGACTGCCTTCGACCAGCACAAAAACATCCTGTGGCGGACTGCAATAGCATCGAACAGTCCCCGCGATATGCAACTGTTCAGGGAAGTCAGGAACCAATACACGCAGTCAGTCAGGAAAGCGAAGGCCAGCTTCTTCAGGCAGAAGTTTGCATCCTGTAGCTCCAACTCCAAAAAGTTCTGGGACACTGTGAAGTCCATGGAGAACAAGAGCACCTCCTCCCAGCTGCCCACTGCACTGAGGCTAGGGAACACGGTCACCACCGACAAATCCATGATTATCGAAAACTTCAACAAGCATTTCTCAACGTCTGGCCATGCCTTCCGCCTGGCTACTCCTACCTCGGCCAACAGCTCCACCGCCGCCCCCCCCGCAGCTCCTCGCCCAAGCCTCTCCAGGTTCTCCTTTACCCAAATCCAGATAGCAGATGTTCTGAAAGAGCTGCAAAACCTGGACCCGTATAAATCAGCTGGGCTTGACAATCTGGACCCTCTATTTCTGAAACTATCCGCCGCCATTGCCGCAACCCCTATTACCAGCCTGTTCAACCTCTTTCATATCGTCTGAGATCCCCAAGGATTGGAAAGCTGCTGCAGTCATCCCCCTCTTCAAAGGGGAGACACCCTGGACCCAAACTGTTACAGACCTATATCCATTCTGCCCTGCCTATCTAAGGTCTTCGAAAGCCAAGTCAACAAACAGATCACTGACCATCTCGAATCCCACCGTACATTCTCCGCTATGCAATCTGGTTTCCAAGCCGGTCACGGATGCACCTCAGCCACACTCAAGGTACTAAACGACATCATAACCACCATTGATAAAAGACAGTACTGTGCACCCGTCTTCATCGACCTTGCCAAGGCTTTCGACTCTGTCAATCACCATATTCTCATCGACAGACTCAGTAGCCTCGGTTTTTCGGATGACTGCCTTGCCTGGTTCACCAATTACTTTGCAGACAGAGTTCAGTGTGTCAAATCGGAGGGCATCCGGTCCTCCATTCTCATGGGGTGCCACAGGGTTCAATTCTCGGGCCGACTCTTTTCTCTGTATATATCAATGATGTTGCTCTTGCTGCGGGCGATTCCCTGATCCACCTCTACGCAGACGACAAAATTCTATATACTTTCGGCCCGTCATTGGACACTGTGCTATCTAACCTCCAAACGAGCTTCAATGCCATACAACACTCCGTGGCCTCCAACTGCTCTTAAACGCTAGTAAAACCAAATGCATGCTTTTCAACCGATCGCTGCCTGCACCCGCATGCCCGACTAGCATCACCACACTGGATGGTTCCGACCTTGAATATGTGGACACCTATAAGTACCTAGGTGTCTGGCTAGACTGCAAACTCTCCTTCCAGACCCATATCAAACATCTCCAATCGAAAATCAAATCAAGAGTCGGCTTTCTATTCAGCAACAAAGCCTCCTTCACTCACGCTGCCAAGCTTACCCTAGTAAAACTGACGACTTCAATAGCGAATGACTCTCTTTACGCTGGAGCTTACTACATGGGTTGGTCTTGCAACACATAAACTTGACCTATTGCCGTTTACCTCAGCTCATTGGCTATCTACCCAGCTAGGTTTCAAGACGATCAGTGGTCATTGGGTTAAAAGACAGTCAATCAACGAAAATCATTGGTGCACAATGATGTCATGACTTGTTGTCTTCAAATCGGTTTCTTTCAGTCAATACGTCCCGCGAAATGGCCCATCAGGTTTGATTGTGTTACAAACAAACCAGTTGATTGCAGTGAAACCAAACATGACTGGAAAAGTTATTTACCTGGAATGTGTCGTCGAAAATGGAATGGGACGGAATTCACGACACAAGCGGTTCACAAAATGTTTCGTATTAGGCTATAAAAACGGATTTTATCAAACCAAAGATCATTGATTGTGTAACAATGAGCATTGGAATTGCAAGCAGGCGAAGATCGTCAAAGGTAAACAATTTATTTTAATGCAGTTTGTGATTATGTTACGCCTGTGCTGGTTAATTTTTTTTTTTATGCAGCTCTATGCTCAGATAATCGCATCGTATTCTTTCGCAGTAAATCCTTTTTTAAATCTCACAACACAGTTAGATTAGCAAGATTCTAGGCTTTCGATACATGTGAGACACATGAATGTTTAATATGACTATTTATGTAGCGATCACCGTATGTTGTGGAATTTCAGCCCGCTAGTGGATTCCGTGGGCAGAGAGGTTAAAAAACACAGGGTAGCTAAAGTTATTGTTATTTGTGGTGATCAACATTATTTTGAGTTATTTCAATGAGGGGGAGGGTGTTAAAGGGGAGGGTCACGTGAAAATATTTTTTACGTTGGGGACGGGGATGAGTTTTTGTTTTATGACACCTTGAGTTGGACCAGCCAACCCCCTGCCACCCCGTGTGTGTGCAATTAGAAAAAAACATGTTGAATACGCCAATGCCACCTACCTCTTTCATGTTGCCTAAATGGTCTATGATTCCGTCATACACCCTATATTTTTGTTGGCCTAGGCTACCTGGCTAAAATGCCTGCTCACTAGCCTAAGCGAGAGAGAAGGAAAGAGAGTTCCCTGCTGATGCAACAGGCGTACTCTGCAAATGCACTTCCACATTGCTGCTGTGCTGTTTGTTGCAACTTGGCTACCTGACAAACTCTTTGTTTTTTTACTTTTAATAACCATTTAATCAAAACTCTGTATTTAATAACACATTTACCAACATCCTAGTTTTTTCCTTGCCCAAATCAACATTTTCACCCTGGACACTTTAGTAACTGGATACCAAGCCAGGTTACGAAGAGCTCAACTCATACAATGCTCTCTATAAAACTAGTAAACACACTGGGGACACGCCCGACACAGCTCTGAGAGCCTACTTGTTAACTTAACTTGTTAACAAAGAGATGCAGTTAGTTTCAGAATGAGTGGCAAGGAATAAGATAGTTGTAAATATTTTTTACAACTATTTGTATTTGGGACAAATCATTCACCAAACCCTAAATCTCAACTAAATATTGTAATGATTCATGTGAAATTGAGCAAGTTGAAGAGACTAAACTGCTTGGAGTATCCCTGGATTGTAAACGGTCATGGTCAAAACATATTGATACAACAGTAGCTAGGATGGGGAGAAGTCTGTCTATAATAAAGCGCTGAACTGCATTCTTAACAGCACTATCAACAAGGCAGGTCCTACAGGCTCTAGTTTTGTCGCACCTGGACTACTGTTCAGTCGTGTGGTCAGGTGCCACAAAGAAAGCAGCACGGCTTGCCCTTGGATGTACACAGAGAGATAACATTAAGAATATGCATGTCAATCTCTAATGGCTCAATGTGGAGGAGAGATTGACTTCATCACTACTTGAATTTTTGAGAGGTATTGACATGTTGAACTCACTCCTGACACGTTTTTTTGGTGCACCAGGACCATTCACAGCTGAGCTCACCCAGTTTAGCTCAATGCTGATTGGCTATTATTTATTTTTTAAATGCTCCGTGTGGCAACAATATCCTACTCTTTTTGACCAGAAAGCAGAGATGGCCTAGACATATTGAGACAGCAGGGTTCTATTTCATTCGCTTGGATGCTTCCATCAGTAAGATACATGCAGCTACTTGAGAATTGAAGGAAATGTATGAAACAGAGACACAAAAGATATTATGTAATTATTTTTCTTAATTTTTGGGAAATGTATGGGGGAAGCCTGCCTTAATAACAAACTTGTATTTCATCCATAAATACAAATAAAATTGTTCAATTACGAGCCTGGTGGGTTTAGAAAAAGAGAGGAAAAAAGGGAGGAACCTTCCCGCTAGTCACGATTGGCTGAGATAATGGGTGGGCTGGACATGCCGGGAGATGAGATTGGATTGGTATGCCATGTAGCACGCTTCCGTTTATAACATGAACTGCTCAGTATGTGTTGATAGTCCTTTCTACCGTGCTGTTTTTGACATACACTACCATTCAAAAGTGTGAGATCACTTACAAATGTCCTTGTTTTTGAAAGAAAAGCACATTTTTTGTCCATTAAAATAACATCAAATTGATCAGAAATACAGTGTAGAGATCGTTAATGTTGTAAATGACTATTGTAGCTGGAAACGGCAGATTTTTTTATGGAATATCTACATAGGCGTACAGGGCTGTGTCTTTGAGGAGGGGAGAGGGCTCGTTGGGTTCAAGGTAGGCTGCCATTGGGGTCAAAGAGCTGTTCTTCTTCCCATTCTTCTCCTCTTTGGTCTTTGTCCTTTCCTTGGCCTCCCAATTGCTCTTGGTTGCCAGGGGCGACTTGACTATGATGGTGGGGTTCTGTTTCAGGTCTTGGCAACTGGGCGGCTCAGCTGCCATGATGGCCTTGGCGCCGTGCATTATAGGAAGGAACTTGCAGTGCAACTCACCTCGGGTCTCCTTCCAGCACCGCACCGATGCCAGATGCTTCTTCTCAATGTCCCGCTCTGACACTGACAGCTCTAGAGTCTGGGACAGAGCATAAGGAGTAGTCGGTAAGCACAGTGGTCTTAGCAGAAATCATGACTGTAATATCCGTGTTTTATTAATATATTTTTTTCAGTTTACACCATAGCCCTTAGCATGCAATGTGGCCATGACAGTCAAATCATTCTCAGCTATTCTGAAAGTGGCTAAAAAACATGACACTGAGCATTCTCCAGTAATTGATGTTTCTGTTGTATAAGTATGGCTGTGGGCGGTCGTACCTCCCGCACTAGAAGCCCCTCCTGCATGTAGCATGTATCTTTGGTCTCGAAGGAGCTCCATGGTCTCATACTGGCCCTGACCCGTCTTCCGCTTGTCCTGGGAGCCCAGCATGCACTTCAACAACACCAGGCCCACCCGGAAGATGATCTTCAATCCTGGACGATCACACACCAGACAGCAGTGGTGTAAAGTGCCTAAGTAAAAATGTAAACAACAACATTTCAAATGTAGTTACTTACAGTTTTTTACAATCACACACTAACAGTGGTATTTGAGGCACACTCAGAGAAACAATTCACTCATGTACCTAATCTTCAGACCAAGTCTGCAAAACTGCAAGCACAATATCTGCTTTACACTCAGTTTGCAATTATAAAACACACTTTTTGCAAAAAACTGGATCTCTACATTTAGACACATCGTTCAAAACCAACAGGTCTTGTGTTTCATTTGGAAAGTACTGCCATTCCAAATGCCACACTCATTTACCCATTACCTACACCCAGTGCTCACGTGTGAAAACACTTATATATCGCTCATTTCTTCACTAAGAAATCAAAGGTTGAGCACTATAAATATGCTTCAAGGTTGTCTTTCTTGGTTTGGACAACAATTGGAGGCCAATTTTGGAGAGAGAGTTAGAGGAGCGAGAGTAAGAGGGGGAGGAGGATGAGGACAAGGAGGAGGAAGAGGACAAGGAGGAGGCCTGTGGTGACATAGACGAGGGGGCATGCCAGGGCTGGATACGCCACTCCAGACACTGCTTCCCCCGCTGTTTAGCCAGAGAGAACATGGCTTGTGATGTTTTATGAGGTGCTGTGGCCAGACAAAAATAGGAGACAGGATGCATCCTAACAGCTTTTTTAAATATCAACACGTCTATTTGGTTATCTCCTACTGTATTTGTTTTGTCTGTTACTGTTCATCCAGAAATCTGGATGAAAATACAATGTTTTGAAAAATAAATAAATACATTACATTTTTTCCCACTTGCATTTCTATTTATAGTGTATATATATACTGAATATGCATACATCATTTATATACTTGTGCACCTACATGTACGTGTGAGTGCTATAACAAACTGCCGTGCACTCTGCTGCACACTGAACATGAAAAAGACACAAGATTGTAGTTTTTTACATTTGTCACATCTGTGAGTAGTTGGCATGTATTAGAGCTAATCATTTGATGGTTTGTGTGTAGTTTTGATTCAAAAACAGTTTTGAGAAGAGATCAAATAGTTTTGATTGAAGAGTTTTTTGGTTTTGCAAGAGATGTGTGACGTTTTGCATGTTGTCTGTTTGTTTTGGGGTTTTGTGTGTAGAGTGTAGAGAAAAGGAGCCATAGTTTCAGAAATCATGTGGAAGCAATTGTCAAAAACTGTAAGACCGAACGAATGCTTACTCCAACAAAAAACATGGCAGTTACTAAATAATCTTACAGAATGGATTTTCACCCACTGGAGCTAAAAGTCCCCATTTGAAGAAGAAAAATGCATGCTTTGTGCGAATTTAATGCACACTGTAGAAGAAAATACTCTTTGGATCAACCAAAGAAATTGCTTCAATACATTTCAAAAATACATTTGTTGAAACTAAACATATGATTTAATGCCAACTTTTTATATTTGATATTTGACAAACCTATAATTCAAGTTGCACCCTAATTCTTTTAACAGCCAAATTACTATTCCCTTCAGTTAAACCAAAATAAATGACATAAATACAAACTAACAGACATACAACCCCGTTTTCATTTTTTTACCAAGTAGATTCTTCACTTTGGAATTACAAATCCACGTTTCTTCAATTGGTTTACCAGCAATTCAATCAACGTTCTGTTAATTAATATATTAAGTTGGTTCCAGAACATGAAATAATGACTCCAAACACATTCTTTACACAAGACGTTCACATTAATTGGTTACAATATTGTAACTAGTGATGTTACGCTTTATACTGGAGCTCCGAGGTTTGAGACGAAATTGCTAAGTTGTTTACTTTGAAGCAGTATGCCGATACTTTATCAGAAGTAGGTAATCAAATGGCGTCCAAACCTTTGTTCTGTCGAACAACCACCTGATTGGTTTGAAATTGCTTTTGTAGAAGACAAAAAGGATAGGGCGTGTGCGGTGTCGTCTCTAATAATTTGTTCTAAATTCTTCTGACCAGCAGGTACCACTAGTATACAACGTGTTGATCAAAGCCTTGAGTAATTAAACTATTTTTTTTTGACAAAACTGGATGGAAATGCTCAATGCCTCGGGAAACTCAATTTCCCCCATCCCTAAAGAAAACCCTAACGGAAAAACCTTGATCTGCCAATTTCGTTATTTGATTTCAGACAAATTGAATAGAATAGTTTAAACGAACCAAAGCGTAATATTGGAACATACCAATCAGAAAAAGCAGTGCCGTCCCACTTTTTTTCAGCACATCCTTAAGTACAATCGGCAGCGCTTTCCACACTTAGCATACATCCTCAAGGGCTATTGACACATATTGAAATAGCAGGGTGCACTCTCCTACATAGGAGGTGTGACTGTAATATCACCAAGATGTTACATGCAGGGAGAATAGCGGACCAGATGTATGAGTTGATAAAAACACCATACCCCGCTTGCAACATGTCTGTCTGCTAGCTGTAGCAGGCTGCCCAAGACGTGCGCTAACTTAGATAGCAGCAGGAGGTGGTCTAGCTAGCTGGTGTACACATGTCCAAGTCCAACACTGACCGTGGTGGAGCCAGATGCCATGATGACCTCTGGATCCTGGATCCTCTGGCACCTGATCAGCTGCAGGAGAAGGAGTGGAGAGCGGAGGAAACCTGAGAGTAGGACCAGCCTCCAGGAAAACAATGTTTATGCTGCCCTCTCTGGTTGTGTGTGTGTGTGTGTGTGTGTGTGTGTGTGTGTGTGTGTGTGTGTGTGTGTGTGTGTGTGTGTGTGTGTGTGTGTGTGTGTGTGTGTGTGTGTGTGTGTGTGTGTGTGTGTGTGTGTACGAGTTCATGTGCATGTCTCTGTTGTATTGTTTCAGATCGTTGTGTGTTGTGTTGTTGTGTGTCTTTTTTCCCCTATTCTCTTGGCCGTTGTTGAGGTTTCATGCATGGAGTGGCAGCAGGACAGGTTCACGGAGCTGTGAAGAACCAACCGAGTGAAATGCCCTTACCAAAATTCCAGGGCTGTATTTTGTAAAACAATTGTGGTAAAAAAAAAAGACAGGAAAGGGGAGAGGGAGAGAAAGTGAGAGTGGGGGAAGAAATTGAAGTGAGTTATAAAGAACAATGGAGAGGAGAGCATTTGAGATAGACAGGCAAGGAGAAGCAAGGAGACGGTTAAACATGTTTTAGGAAAAGAAAGAGGTCAGAAATGTGCAACCACAAATTATAACATATAGAGTACACACACGGACGTACAGTACACACACAGAGTACACACACACATATGGAGTAGACATACATAAGGAGTAGATGCACATAGGGAATAGACACACAGGGGGTATACACACATAGGGAGTATACACACATAGGGAGTATACGCACATAGGGAGTAGAAGCACATAGTGAGTAGACACACATAGTGAGTAGACACAAATAGTGAGTAGACACACATAGGGAGTAGACACACATAGGGAGTAGACACAAATAGTGAGTAGACACACATAGGGAGTAGACACACATAGGGAGTAGACACACATAGGGAGTAGATGCACATAGTGAGTAGACGCACATAGTGAGTAGACGCACATAGGGAGTAGACGCACATAGGGAGTAGACGCACATAGGGAGTAGACGCACATAGGGAGTAGATGCACATAGTGAGTAGACGCACATAGGGAGTAGACGCACATAGTGAGTAGACGCACATAGAGAGTAGACGCACATAGGGAGTAGACGCACATAGGGAGTAGACGCACATAGGGAGTAGACGCACATAGAGAGTAGACGCACATAGGGAGTAGACGCACATCGAGGGTAGACGCACATAGTGAGTAGACGCACATAGGGAGTAGACGCACATAGTGAGTAGACGCACATAGGGAGTAGACGCACATAGGGAGTAGACGCACATAGTGAGTAGACGCACATAGGGAGTAGACGCACATAGGGAGTAGACGCACATAGTGAGTAGACGCACATAGGGAGTAGACGCACATAGGGAGTAGACGCACATAGGGAGTAGACGCACATAGGGAGTAGACGCACATAGGGAGTAGACGCACATAGGGAGTAGACGCACATAGGGAGTAGACGCACATAGTGAGTAGACACACATAGGGAGTAGATGCACATAGGGAGTAGACGCACATAGTGAGTAGACGCACATAGTGAGTAGACGCACATAGGGAGTAGACGCACATAGGGAGTAGACGCACATAGTGAGTAGACGCACATAGGGAGTAGACGCACATAGTGAGTAGACGCACATAGGGAGTAGACGCACATAGGGAGTAGACGCACATAGTGAGTAGACGCACATAGGGAGTAGACGCACATAGGGAGTAGAAGCACATAGGGAGTAGACGCACATAGGGAGTAGACGCACATAGGGAGTAGACGCACATAGGGAATAGAAGCACACAGGGGGTATACACACATAGTGAGTAGATGCACATAGGGAGTAGACACACATAGGGAGGAGACGCACATAGGGAGTAGACACACATAGGGAGTAGACGCACATAGGGAGTAGACGCACATAGTGAGTAGACGCACATAGGGAGTAGACGCACATAGTGAGTAGACGCAAATAGAGAGTAGACGAACATAGGGAGTAGACGCACATAGTGAGTAGACGCACATAGAGAGTAGACGCACATAGGGAGTAGACGCACATAGGGAGTAGATGCACATAGTGAGTAGACGCACATAGTGAGTAGACACACATAGGGAGTAGACGCACATAGGGAGTAGACGCACATAGTGGGTATACGCACATAGGGAGTAGAAGTACATAGGGAGTAGACGCACATAGTGAGTAGACACACATAGGGAGTAGACGCACATAGGAGTAGACGCACATAGGGAGTAGACGCACATAGGGAGTAGACGCACATAGGGAGTAGACGCACATAGGGAGTAGACGCACATAGGGAGTAGACGCACATAGGGAGTAGACGCACATAGGGAGTAGACGCACATAGTGAGTAGACGCACATAGGGAGTAGACGCACATAGGGAGTAGACGCACATAGGGAGTAGATGCACATAGGGAGTAGACGCACATAGGGAGTAGACGCACACATAGGGAGTAGACGCACATAGGGAGTAGACGCACATAGGGAGTAGACGCACATAGGGAGTAGACGCACATAGGGAGTAGATGCACATAGTGAGTAGACACACATAGTGAGTAGACACACATAGGGAGTAGACGCACATAGGGAGTAGACGCACATAGGGAGTAGACGCACATAGGGAGTAGACGCACATAGGGAGTAGACGCACATAGGGAGTAGACGCACATAGGGAGTAGACGCACATAGTGAGTAGACGCACATAGTGAGTAGACTCACATAGGGAGTAGAAGCACATAGGGAGTAGACGCACATAGGGAGTAGACGCACATAGGGAGTAGACGCACATAGGGAGTAGACGCACATAGGGAGTAGACGCACATAGGGAGTAGACGCACATAGCGAATAGAAGCACACAGGGGGTATACACACATAGTGAGTAGATGCACATAGGGAGTAGACGCACATAGTGAGTAGATGCACATAGGGAGTAGACGCACATAGGGAGTAGACGCACATAGGGAGTAGACGCACATAGTGAGTAGACGCACATAGGGAGGAGACGCACATAGGGAGTAGATGCACATAGGGAGTAGATGCACATAGGGAGTAGACGCACATAGTGAGTAGACGCACATAGGGAGTAGACGCACATAGTGAGTAGGCGCAAATAGAGAGTAGACGAACATAGGGAGTAGACGCACATAGTGAGTAGACGCACATAGAGTAGACGCACATAGGGAGTAGACGCACATAGGGAGTAGATGCACATAGTGAGTAGACGCACATAGTGAGTAGACACACATAGGGAGTAGACGCACATAGGGAGTAGACGCACATAGTGGGTATACGCACATAGGGAGTAGACGCACATAGTGAGTAGACGCACATAGGGAGTAGACGCACATAGTGAGTAGGCGCAAATAGAGAGTAGACGAACATAGGGAGTAGACGCACATAGTGAGTAGACGCACATAGAGAGTAGACGCACATAGGGAGTAGACATAGGGAGTAGACGCACATAGGGAGTAGATGCACATAGTGAGTAGACGCACATAGTGAGTAGACGCACATAGGGAGTAGACGCACATAGGGAGTAGACGCACATAGTGGGTATACGCACATAGGGAGTAGAAGTACATAGGGAGTAGACGCACATAGTGAGTAGACACACATAGGGAGTAGACGCACATAGGGAGTAGACACACATAGGGAGTAGACGCACATAGGGAGTAGACGCACATAGGGAGTAGACGCACATAGGGAGTAGACGCACATAGGGAGTAGACGCACATAGGGAGTAGACGCACATAGGGAGTAGACGCACATAGGGAGTAGACGCACATAGGGAGTAGACGCACATAGGGAGTAGACGCACATAGGGAGTAGACGCACATAGGGAGTAGATGCACATAGGGAGTAGACGCACATAGTGAGTAGACGCACATAGGGAGTAGACGCACATAGGGAGTAGACGCACATAGGGAGTAGACACACATAGGGAGTAGACGCACATAGGGAGTAGACGCACATAGGGAGTAGACACACATAGGGAGTAGACACACATAGGGAGTAGACACACATAGGGAGTAGACGCACATAGGGAGTAGACGCACATAGGGAGTAGACGCACATAGGGAGTAGACGCACATAGGGAGTAGACGCACATAGTGAGTAGACGCACATAGTGAGTAGACTCACATAGGGAGTAGAAGCACATAGGGAGTAGACGCACATAGGGAGTAGACGCACATAGGGAGTAGACGCACATAGGGAGTAGACGCACATAGGGAGTAGACGCACATAGGGAGTAGACGCACATAGCGAATAGAAGCACACAGGGGGTATACACACATAGTGAGTAGATGCACATAGGGAGTAGACGCACATAGGGAGTAGACGCACATAGGGAGTAGACGCACATAGGGAGTAGACGCACATAGGGAGTAGACGCACATAGTGAGTAGACGCACATAGGGAGGAGACGCACATAGGGAGTAGATGCACATAGGGAGTAGACGCACATAGTGAGTAGACGCACATAGTGAGTAGACGCACATAGGGAGTAGACGCACATAGTGAGTAGGCGCAAATAGAGAGTAGACGAACATAGGGAGTAGACGCACATAGTGAGTAGACGCACATAGAGAGTAGACGCACATAGGGAGTAGACGCACATAGGGAGTAGATGCACATAGTGAGTAGACGCACATAGTGAGTAGACACACATAGGGAGTAGACGCACATAGGGAGTAGACGCACATAGTGGGTATACGCACATAGGGAGTAGAAGCACATAGGGAGTAGACGCACATAGGGAGTAGACGCACATAGGGAGTAGACGCACATAGTGAGTAGACACACATAGGGAGTAGACGCACATAGTGAGTAGACGCACATAGGGAGTAGATGCACATAGGGAGTAGACGCACATAGGGAGTAGACGCACATAGGGAGTAGACACACATAGGGAGTAGACGCACATAGGGAGTAGACGCACATAGGGAGTAGACGCACATAGGGAGTAGACGCACATAGGGAGTAGACGCACATAGGGAGTAGACGCACATAGTGAGTAGACGCACATAGGGAGTAGACGCACATAGTGAGTAGACGCACATAGGGAGTAGACGCACATAGTGAGTAGACGCACATAGGGAGTAGACGCACATAGTGAGTAGACGCACATAGTGAGTAGACGCACATAGGGAGTAGACGCACATAGGGAGTAGACGCACATATTGAGTAGACGCACATAGTGAGTAGACGCACATAGTGAGTAGACTCACATATGGAGTAGAAGCACATAGGGAGTAGACGCACATAGGGAGTAGACGCACATAGGGAGTAGACGCACATAGGGAGTAGACGCACATAGGGAGTAGACGCACATAGCGAATAGAAGCACACAGGGGGTATACACACATAGTGAGTAGATGCACATAGGGAGTAGACGCACATAGGGAGTAGACACACATAGGGAGTAGACACACATAGGGAGTAGACGCACATAGTGAGTAGACGCACATAGGGAGTAGACGCACATAGTGAGTAGACGCACATAGGGAGTAGACTCACATAGTGAGTAGACACACATAGGGAAGTACATAGGGAGTAAGTACATAGGGAGTAGACGCACATAGTGGGTATACGCACATAGGGAGTAGAAGCACATAGGAGTAGACGCACATAGGGAGTAGACGCACATAGGGAGTAGACTCACATAGTGAGTAGACACACATAGGGAGTAGACACACATAGTCAGTAGACGCACATAGGGAGTAGACACACATAGTGAGTAGACACACATAGTGAGTAGACGCACATAGGGAGTAGACACACACTATATGAACCACAAATGTCTTTACAAACGACCAAGTTAGTCATTGATGATGTAACAAACACACACTCCCCACTCCACAAACCCCCCACCCACCCACCCACACACAGACTACCGGTAAACGTAATTAAAGTGTCAGTCCCTATACTCTCATCAAAGGAATTGAGTGAAAAATCAATAGGGGCCACAAACAGAGGCTGTGGGCCGGAGGAGAAGTCTCCAGTATTATTAATATATAATGAATGTCTTTCTCAAGCCGAACTCTCGCCTTTCTCATCCTAGTGACTTTCCACTCACACCTCTCACTCAAGTCAAAGGTATTGTAGTGCATTACAGTCTTTACTCCTCTCTCTGTCTCTCTCTCTCTGTATGTTCTGTGTATCCCTTGCTTTCGGTTGGTTATAGCATCAGGTGTAGAGAACTTGATTGAGGATCGACTAACATGGACTTCTTCAGAGTAGTTTGTGGTATATTCTCTTCTCTTTACAGGAGACTCTCAACGGACGCTGCTCGGTAGGGTATTTTGTCGTTCTGTTGTGTTGCACATAAACACAGGCAGCACACACACATACACGCACACACAAAATGTGAGTGTGTGAAATGCAGCCCTCACAAGACACGCACATACACACAGGCACAGAAATGCAACACATACACACACTGTCCTCAGCCTCTTGAGTCACATGTGAAGTTTGAAATGTGAAGTGCTCCAAAAAACCATGTTTTCACATGTGAAATGTCATGTGAAGTGTTCCAAAAACACATTTCCCCAAAATGTGTGACCAAATTCAGAAACTAGGCGTGTGTTGCAAGTTACGACTTCACAGGAGAGCCTGTTGAAAGTATTATTATTTTTTAAATCAAAATGCATTTTTTTTTTGCCAGAAATGCCTTCTCGAACATGTGAACTTTCATGTGCTTTAATATCCAACTTGTATGCCATCTGTAAATATGATTGGCTGAGATAATGAGTGGGCTGGACATTCCCGAGAGATGAGTTTGGATTGGTCTTGCTCACAATACCTACATAATCCTTTCTACTGCAGTTTTTTTTTAAAGATATAACGTTAGCCATGGAGAATTGCAAATATGTTGCTACTGCTCTCAATAACATTGCTGCCCTGAATTTATCAGGTGCTATTGACAAAGGTCAGTGGGAAAAAGTTGGACAACTGTCACGTTATGACCATAGTTCTGTTATATTATTCTTTGTTTTAGTATGGTCAGGGCGTGAGTTGGGGTGGGCAGTCTGTTTGTTTTTCTATGTTGGTTTTTGTGTTCGGCATAGTATGGTTCTCAATCAGTGGCAGGTGTCGTTAGTTGTCTCTGATTGAGAACTATACTTAGGTAGCCTGGGTTTCACTTTTGGTTTGTGGGTGTTTGTTTCCGTGTGAGTGTTTGGGCCACACGGTACTGTTTTGGTTTTGTATATTCCACGTTTATTATTTTGTTCCAGTGTTCAGTTGTGTTTTTGAATAAATCAATATGGACACTTACCACACTGTGTTTTGGTCCGATCTTTCTACCACCTCTGAATACCGTTACAACTACCTTCTGGATGATGAATGATGACTCTCTCTCACTCTGAAAAGAACACGTTTTGAACGATCCAAATAAGCTGTGCAAACAAAACAGAAACAACACCGGATGTCTTATAATGCAGTCTGACGTGAAGCTTTCATCCATGTATACAGGTAAGAATCTAGCTACAGTTTCAAATATTTCACATTTCTAATTTTGTCAAAGTTATTTTCATTGCAAGCTTGCTGTTAGCTAGCCAGCTGGAGTTCGATGGCTGGCTTGCTAACTAACAAACCTCTAGTGACTCCCCATCCCGCATGCGGTAGCGCAATCATCGCCTGACACTAATTAGCATAACGCAACGGACATAAATATCCCTAGAAAATATTCCTATTCAGGAAAATCACAAAGGAAACATATTGAGACACAGCTTAGCCTTTTGTTAATCACCCTATCATCTCAGATTTTCAAAATATGCTTTACAGCCAAAGCTAGACAAGCATTTGTGTAAGTTTATTGATAGCTTAGCATAGCATTTTGTCCAGCTAGCAGCAGGTAACTTGGTCACGGAAATCAGAAAAGCAATCAAATTAAATAATTTACCTTTGATGAGCTTCGGATGTTTTCACTCACGAGACTCCCAGTTAGATAGCAAATGTTCCTTTTTTCCCAAAATATTATTTTTGTAGGTGAAATAGCTCCGTTTGTTCTTCACGTTTGGCTGAGAAATCGCCCGGAAATTGCAGTCACGAAAACATCGAAAAATATTCCAAATTAGCTCCATAATATCGACAGAAACACACCTTTCAAATATCTATTCGATAATATATCCATCGGGACAATTCGTTTTTCAGTAGGACCGATTGGAGTAATGGCTACCTCTGTATTTTACGCAAGAGTCACCCTGGGAGCCATCAGGTGACCACTTGCGCAATGTAGCCGCTTAAGGCTATTCTTCAACATAAATGTGTAAAACTACGTCACAATGCTGTAGACACCTTGGGGAATACGTAGACAGCGTAATCTGGTTGATAGCTCATTCACAGCTCATTAGGGACTCATTGGAACGCAGCGCTTTCAAAACCTGGGGCACTTCCGGATTGGATTTTTCTCAGGCTTTCGCCTGCAACATCAGGTCTGTTATACTCACAGACAATATCTTTACAGTTTTGGAAACATTAGAGTGTTTTCTATCCTAAGCTGCATATGCATATTCTAGCATCTTGTCCTGACAAAATAGCCATTTACTTTGGGGACGTTATTTTTCCAAAAATGAAAATACTGCCCCCTAGATTCAAGAGGGGCATAGTCTAAAATATGTTGTATTCATGCCGACCTGCAGTGGAAATGTTCCAGTTGAAGTTTTTTATGATTCTGTTGAAGAATGAAAGTGAGTATTACAATTATATTGAAAATAGCTATAAATGTAATGTATTTTTGTTCTTTGGAACCACGTGCACTTACAGTGCCTTTAGAAATAATTCATACCCATTGACTGATTCCACATTTTGTTGTGTTACAACCATAATTCAAAATTGACTACATTTATGTATTTTCTCTCACCGATCCAAACGATACTCCATCACGTCAAAGGACAAAGTGAAAACATGTCTTAGAATTTTTTATTTATTTTATTTTATCTTTATTTATACCGTTTTTTTCTTCTCATTGAGATAACATCTCTTTTCCAAGAGAGACCTGGTCCAATAGCAGCAGGGGGAAACAACGTTTCAGACTAAACAACTTACTAACACAACATTAAACAAAACACACTTACAGTACAACAACATTTTACATTAAAAACACAAACGTCTTGACTAAAAACAGCTGGCCTTAAAACAATTACTCTTCTATGATGTAGACATCGATCAAGTTTTTAAACTCCACCAACAAAACTAGATCATCACATTTTAAAATGTTCAGGAGAGAATTCCAGGACCGCGCAGCTAAGTAACTAAAACTATTTCTACCATGACCTGTTCTAATTTTTGGTACTGTTAGAAGCAAATCAGAAGGACCGTAAATTATATTAATTTACTGACCTGAATAAAAAAGAACAGAGATAAAATGGCATTTTACCCAATATGGCCTTATAAATCAGTGTATACCAGTGTTTAAGCCTACGCAAGGTCAATTACAACAGCACTGAAGAGATCACAATGATGTGTTAGACATTTCTGATATGTAATGAACCTGAGGGCTGCATAATACACTGAATCTCAGGGTAGTGGCTGAGGTCTGCATATATATAACATCACTAAAATCTAAAACCGACAGTAATGTACATCGTACCAGCTCCTTCCTGGCCTCAAAAGAAAAACAAGCCTTATGCCGGTAATAAAATCCTATTTTCAGCTTGAGATTCCTTATCAAGTTCTCTACATGCACAGTGAAGCTCAGCTTTTCATCAACCCACACACCCAAATATTTGTACACTTTAACTTGCTCTATAGTATGTCCAGTCAATGTAGCAATGACATGATTTGTAACGGGGCGGCAGGGTAGCCCCGTGGTTAGAGTGTTGAACTAGTAACCAGAAGGTTACAAGTTCAAACCCCCGAGCTGACAAGGTACAAATCTGTTCTTCTGCCCCTGGACAGGCAGTTAACCCACTGTTCCTAGGCTGTCATTGAAAATAAGAATTTGTTCTTAACTGACTTGCCTAGTTAAATAAAGATAAAATAAAATGCCTGGCATTTGAAAATACCATTCATTTTGTTTTACCCGAATTTAGAATCCGCTTTAAATCATACAGATTCTGTTGCTCTTTGGGTATTTTCAAAAGCTAAAGATAGACTAATACCAATTGAATAAAGATTAAATGTTAGCAAATTTATTTGAAATTAAATACAGACATATTTAATTTACATAAGTATCCACACTCCTGAGTCATATTAGAATCACAATTGGCAGCGATTACATTTCTGGGTAATTCTCTAAAAGCTTTGCACACATATTTGCCCATTATTATTTTCAAAATTCTTCAAGCTCTGTCAAATTGGTTGTTGATCATTGCTAAACATTCACTTTCAAATCTTGCCATAATCGAGCAGATTTACGTCAAAACTGTAACTGCCACTCAGGAACATTCAATGTGTTCTTCGTAAGCAACTCCAGTGTATATTTGGCCTTGTGTTTTCGTTTATTGTCCTGTGAATTCATCTCCCAGTGTCTGGTGGACAGCAGAATGAACCACATTTTCCTCCAGGACTTTGCCTGTGCTTGACTCCATTTATGTCATGCCTTGGTCATTGTATTTTGTGTTTTTGGTATATGTTTGGGTAGGCCAGGGTGTGACATGGGTTTATATGTTGTGTTTCGTATTGGGGTTTGTATTAATTGGGATTGTGTATGATTAGGGGTGTGTCTAGTTAGGCTTGGCTGCCTGAGGCGATTCTCAATTGGAGTCAGGTGATTCTCGTTGTCTCGGATTGGGAACCGTATTTAGGTAGCCTGAGTTCGCGTTGTATTTGGTGGGTGTTTGTTCCTGTCTCTGTGTTGTAGTCATCAAATAGGCTGTAATTAGTTTCACGTTTCGTTGTTGTTTTCTTATATCAGTTATTTCATGTACCGCGATACTTTCATTAAAGTCATGAGTAACCTACACGCTGCATTTCGGTCTGACTCTCTTCTTACAACAGACAAACGTGGTTACAATTTAGTTTTATTTTTGAACCTGAAACTCTCCAGTCCCTAAAGACGACAAGCATACATATAACATGATGCAGCCACCACTATGCTTAACATTATGGAGAATGGTACTCAGTAATGTGTTTGCATTGGATTTACCACAAACATATATTTTTTTCCTGTATAAAAAGTGTTAATTGCTTTGCCACATGTTTTGCAGTATAATTGTAGTGACTTGTTATAAACAGGATGCATGTTTCGGAATGTGATTTTATTCTGTACAGGCTTTCTTCTTTTCACTCTGTCAATTAGGTTAGTATTATGGAATAACAACAATGTTGTTGATCCATCCTCAGTTGTCTCCTATCACAGCCATTAAACGCTGTAACTTTTTTAAAGTCCCAATTGGCCTGATGGTAAAATCCCTGAGCTGTTTCCTTCCTCTCCGGCAACTGAGTTAGGAAGGACGCCTGTATCTTTGTAGTGACTGGGTATATTAATATACCATCCAAAGTGTAAGTCTGATTTATTTATTTTTTACCCATCTACTAGTAGGTTCCCTACTTTTTGAGGCATTGGGAAACCTCACTGGTCTTTGTAGTTGAACCTGTATTTGAAATTCACTGCTCGACTGAGGGACCTTACAGATGTGTGGGGTACAAAATGCCAAGCGGGGTGAATTATTTTGCAAGGCACTGTAGTCATTCAAAAATCATGTTAAACACTATTACACAGAAAGTGAGTCCCTGTATCTTATTATGGGACTTGTTAAGCACATGCACATGTACTCCTGATCTTATTTAGGCTTGCCATACTTACTGACTTCAAGACGTTTCCACTTCATTTTTAATACATTTACAAACACTTCAAAAAACATAATTCCTCTTTGATATTGTGTGTTAACCAGTGACAACATTCTCAATTTAAAGTTGGAATATGCAGAAATTGCTCCGCCATTTCCTGGTTGCTAAAATTCCAATAGTTCCCCTAATTTCTGTTTATGTGACAAAATAAGTAATTGTAGAGAATAATTGCACAATCTAAACCACTGTGAAATATCTTTTCAATAACCAAAAATATAGTATTTTCAGCTTTTTGAAGCTGGTGTACAAAACCGAATGTAAAAGATACAAAAATGAAACTTAAGAACCCGGAAGCAAAGAAAATGTGCATATAGAACATATCTACCACTTCTTAGACTTGCTTTCAATGCGAATGGCAGATCTATAACTATGATTTCCATGTGAAGTTGGTGGGGTTGCCCAAAAAGTTAAATATTGCATCCTTAATCCACTTTGAATTCAGGCTGTAACACGACAAAATGTGGACACAGGATTGTGAATACTTTCTGAAGGCACTCTGTCAGCCTTTATAACTGAATGTACAAGCATCTTCCTCTTTTTGAATGGGTTGGCAGATCACACACACAAGCTGACAAGCTGATTTACAGATACAAATAAAATATATAAAAAGCATGAATGGATAACATACAATTATAGATACCATTTGGCTACATAGGCCAACAAATATTTACACTGGATAGCAAAAACACCATGATCACAGTATGTTGAGACTGAAGGGAGCAAGTTTCTTTAACACTTTTCTGCAGCTGCTACCTACTCTCATTAAAACAGACTACCCCATTCCACTACTTTGACCCTATCTGCTCCTGCACCATGCCAACGCCCCAGGAGGACGGGACACCACCGGTCAACACACCCTGTAACTCTTCTGAAGTTAAATCTTGTGTACCCAAATATTTCTCTGCAGCTGCCACCACAACATCTATTCTTTGTGATTTACATTCCATTTCTGCAGTACAGGTGACAACCATTGATATGAACACTAAGAAGCCAACCTTAAAGAACCACAACTCACTCATTGCCCTATGCTTTTTTTGCTGGCACAAATCTACAACTCACTCAAGATCCTCTCAGGATCCCTCACCCTTGACTCATCGTCTTCCACTTTCTTCACTGCCTCAGCATACGACACCCTCAGCACTACTCGGACTCTGGCCAATTCAACCTGCCTCTCTCGCACCAGACACTTCCGATCCCCAGCAACATGAACACCCTACAGATGACACACAACTCTATCCACCAAAACCACACAATCCTCTGTCCTATGCCTTTCTGCACACTTCCCACATCTTGGAATCTCCCTCCTACACATTGCTGCAACATGACTATGAACGTTGCACCTGAAACAGCGCAGTGGAGTCACCACAAAAGCTCTAACAGGATAACTGATATATCCTAACATGGCTTTGTCAGGTAGAGACTCAAAACTCAAAAGAAAGGACAGCGTCACATCTGTTTCGTCACACTCCACGCCGGATCTGTGTCACCCCAAACGACAGGTGTCACAAACACCAGGAATGTTCAACTTCAATTGCTCTACCTACACACTTAACGCGACCCCAGAAATCATTCCCTTCAAAAGTGTACCTGTGCCCAAAGCAAGTAACAGCTCTTTCCCCAAGTTTGCGGTCGAGCTGAGTGCCTGCTCCCTCTGATCTGAAGAAATACAAACACACATCACAAGTCCACTTCGGGTTACCTTCACCGACTCAACAGCACCAACCATATTTTCCACTCAACCTTAAAACCACCCAAAATGCCTGGTTCCACCCTCTTCAAAAATCTCACTCCCACTGGACCAAATTTATCTTTATCATAATCATGTCCATCAACGCAAGGCTCAGGCTTCAAGCTCCTCTACAAACCTTCTACCCCTTCCATTTCACCTCCAGAACTCAAACTGGCATCCAGCTCACTCTGTTAGAAATTGACACCAATCTTCCTTGACATACCCCTCCCTTGTTATTGCTAGCTTCAGCATATTTAACCCATCATCTGCCTCCGTCAGTCTTTTCAATCTCCTCTTTCTTTCTCTCAATCCTCCTCCCTTAACCAATTACCTAACTTTTTCTGAAAATATTCACATTTTCCAAGCCATAATCTATTTTTTCGGCGCCTCCTCGCGAGACATGCTACTCCCTCCACTTCAAACTCAAGCCCTGTGTACAAGCTTAATGTTTATGAAGTCAGCACGCTATGACATTCCCTCTTATGGGAAACCAAAAAGAGCAGGCTGAAAGCCACTTCTAGAATAAGCCACCCCTGCACTACTCTGATAGACTGCTGCTGTTACAGTATGCTGCCAATCAGTGGCACACAGATCAGCTGTTTATTCACCTGCACCTGCCTGCAATTGATAATAACCCATCTGCAACTGCCCGACTAGATGTAATAAATGAGAAATCTGAGGCCTGCACCAGACCCTAACACACTAATATCGAAAATGCGCTGTAGGCTACAGTCAGAGACGATGGAATGATTTTCCGACAGTGGGTGCAGGATTTATTTTTCCTGATTTTTAAATCTGTTTCCGCTTATAATTTCCAATATATCGGTAGGCTATTTGTTAGTCAACTTGTCTATAATTAGATACAGGCAGCTTCTCTTATGTCATTATACTGTATGTTGCGCAAGAATCAATCAATTTAATGTATTTTTAAAGCCCTTTTTTTTACATCAGCAGATGTCCTAAAGTGTTATACAGAAGACAACACAAGCCCTTGCTCACCAGAAAAACGTCATAAATCGATAAAATGAATGCTTCAATCTAATGATATCGGTAACGTTTTCTTTGTCATCTCTGTTTCTTTCACGGAGCAAAGACGTTCAGGGGGCGGCGAAGAACATGTCAAAACGGGAAAGATTTATCTGCAAACTTTCCAAATTAGATGATTTTGACCGGTTTGTAAGGAAATAGAAAGCTGTGAAAAAGACCCAACATGTTTTCTGATAAGATTTCAGTTCCGCTTGGATGCATATTTCCCATGGTTGAAGTACTACCAGCTGTTATAAGATGCTGATAAAGATAACACCTCCACAGGCGGTATCTAACTGCGCATTTGCATTCTCTCAAGATGCTGAAAGAAAGAAATCATAATTCTCCCTCTCTGTTCTCGAGTCAAATGCTTAATTCTGCAGGAGATAACATTACGGCTATTTGAGAGGTTACGGACTTACAGTCAGTGTCCAGATTTCAGTTTCCATTGTAACCCATCTGAACAGTAGGCTAAAGTTCCCTTGACGTGCCACAGGCCTATTTGAAGTCCCTGTATTGTGTTAAATTTGTGTAGCGACTCACAATCATCATACATAACACATCAGAGATTGGAGGTCAGAGGGATTTCACATGGCCTTGCCAATCAGCCCTAACCTCCTAGAGGAGGTATTACTGCTGGCAGTGAGGTTCATTGTTGGGAGTAGACTGCTATCATCCTCCATTATCACTTCATCAAATCTTTCCAAAACATGACCTTTCTGGCCCTCCTTCCTCTTCATTTTTAACTCTCCATTTCACAGCTTTTCTTTTATTGAATTAAACTCGGACATTGTCCGTTTTGCCTCCCTGTATCCACATGGACTTTTTCTGCCCATTCCCAAAAGCATTTGGCAAGTGGCTTGTGGCCTATTTGGCACTATACAGTTAGGCCATAAAGCTTGCGCACTAATGCCAGATAGCCTAAACTAATGATATAAAAACCTAAATGTAGCATATAGATGTATATTGCACAATAATGATACATTTATGGATTTTTCAAGGTAACGTTTTCTCTTTATACAACCCGCCCGCACTTCATCCACACAATATTTTATTACCCTAAACCCGTGGATATAACCGTGGGGACTGCAGGTTTTGAGTCAATCCATGTATGACAAATGTGCAGGATGTCAACAAAGGAGTCAGTAAAGTCGCTGTAGGTTAATGGCAAGACTGCTAATAGCAGCAAGTGTCCTGTAGGTTGCTGGCAATATTTTAGCAGTAAGTTATTGTGACTTATTCAATATTTTACTGAAAAGAGGTTTCCAGTCAAGATATTGCAAATTCTGGCAACCAGTTGCCGTTTAGTTGCTGAAAAATGTACAAAAACCTCTCCACAGTGCAACTCATTACTGACACATTTCCTTACCAAGTTTGCAGAATAAACCGTGTCTAAGAATGTGCTTAACCTTCAAACACTTAAACTGTTAGAACATTTCCACTGATGGTTGGCACAAATACACATACAGTATATTTGACCACACTCGCAAATATGCTAATAGATCCCATCCGTATATTGCCCCCACCTATCAAACCACAGTGGTGATCGTACTATTTATATTCAACGTTTTGGGTAGAAAAGGGTCTCATTATACCTACAAGGTATATAAAAAAAGTTCATATGTCAGTTCATATGAGTATCTGTGAAGTGTAGTTTTGACCATTTTGTACCCCATGGAACAACATATTTACATCTGAGTAATTCAGCAGAAACACTTATCCAGACTTAGTTAGTCCATTAATCTTACAGTTTTTCTCAATTGTTAACACATGTTTATTGAAATGACATCTCAGGCACTCAAAACACAAAATGGCCAATTTCCCCAAACACCACAGAATCTTGCAAAATGAAACAATACTACAATAATACAATTCAGCAATACAAATCGTGTACTCCCTGCTCAAGATGAAACTCTGCATACAAATGAAACACACACATCAAATGAATCTAATTTAGTGACAACCGAGATCACACTACTGTGACACATTCAAAACACCACTATCAAAACCTATTTCAGTGTAAATACTAAGATGTTGTCGTTGTACTGTATATTGTTTGTGTGTACTCAAACAAGAAAGGAACACAAATGCAAAAAATGTACGTTTTATATTTCAACATGACTCAGTAAATGTCGAACAGCATACTGTAACCACACATTAAGTAAAAATGCAAACATACAATAAATACAGTGCATTCAAAAAGTATTCAGATCTCTTCACTTTTTCCAAATTTTCTTTATAACCTTATTCTAAAATGTAGTTTTTTTCCCCCCTCTCATCAATCTACAAACATTACCCCATAATGACAAAGCAAATACAGTTTCTTAGACATTTTTCCAAAGTTAGAAAAAATTATAACGGAAATACTACATTTACGTAAGTATTCAGACTCAGTACTTTGTTGAAGCACCTTTGGCGATGATTACAGCCTTGTCTTCTTGGGTATGACACTTCAAGCTTGGCAACACCTGTAATTGGAGAGTTTCCTCCACATGTAATGATTGGCGTTCAGGAAAAAGTGTTATTTTTAAGCATTGTGGTGGCTGCTTCATGTTAAGGGTATGCTTGTAATTGTTAAGGACTAGGGAGTTTTTCAGAATAAAAAATAAATGTAATGGCGCTAAACACAGGCAAAATCCTGGAGGAAAACGTGGTTCAGTCTGCTTTCCACCAGACACTGGGAGATGAATTCACCTTTCAGCAGGACAATAATCTACACTGGAGTTGCTTACCAAGAAGACAGTGAATGTTCCTGAGGAGTCCGAGTTACAGTTTTGACTTAAATGTGCTTGCAAATTAATGGTGAGACTTGAAAATGGTGATCTTGCAATGATCAACAACCAATTTGACAGAACTTGAAGAATTTTATAAATAGGGATAAGCTAATTTTGTATCATCCAGGTGTGCAAAGCTCTTTATTATATTATTATTATATGCCATTTAGCAGATGCTTTTATCCAAAGCGACTTACAGTCATGTGTGCATACATTCTACGTATGGGTGGTCCCGGGGATCGAACCCACTACCCTGGCGTTACAAGTGCCATGCTCTACCAACTGAGCTACAGAAGGACCACCTCTTAAAGACCGACCCAGAAAGACTCACAACTGCCAAAGGTGATTCTAATATATATTTGACTCAGGGGTGTCAATACACTGTATTTTTGGTTAGTTAGTTAGCTGTATTGGCTAGTCTAGCTTAAGGATATTTTTGGATATTTGTTTCTTTCCTTGGGCCCCCCTTTACCGGGTGTTTGCAAATAAACCCTGAGTGTTTGACAGTAGATATTAGGTTGTATGTGGTTATTTCGTTCTCACCGTTACTTTGTCACTTTTACACTTTGCATGAGTTATGTTACGGGTCTCGATACCATCCCCCCCCCCCCTGCCGGGCCAAAGGGATTCGTAACATATGTAAATGAGATATATCTGCATTGAATTTTTTATGAATCATCAAAATGTAGGTATTATTGTGTGATGGGTGAGATTTCTTAAATTTATTTAATCCATTTTGATTTCAGTCTGTAACACAACAAAATTTGGAATAAGTGAAGGTGTATGAAAACTTTCTGAAGGCACTGTTTTAGGCCTATTGACGTGAGGGAACCCTGTTATGACATGAGCTTGGCATTTAAAATAAAATCTGTGAGTCGTCCCCTGCTCCATTCCTCTTTTCCTCCTCCCTCTCTGCACTCCACTCTCTCCCTCTATCACCTCCCTTCTCATGTTGCGTGGGCACCCAACAGGCTCACCTACATACAGCATTACAAGGACGGGGACACACGCTTCTTGTTTGGCTTGAAATAAAGCCATTCCATGTTCTATTTTGTGGTGAGTCAGCCTCCCGTAGGGGTTGAAGTCTCACCCATTTGCTCTTGGAGAGTCAGGGAAGGAATGGAAGATTAGAGGATGGGACTGGGGTGTGGGAGGTAAAGAGTCAATCCAAAAGCACCTGTTCTTATGATGTCTCATAATTCCATTAAGTCTCTTTACCCCGCACTGTGCCTCCTTCCCCTAAGCCCGGTGCCTGCCCCCCAAATGTGATTCATCTCCTTTTGCTCAGCCCCCCACATGTAGTTCAGACACCCTACGCCCCCCCAAGGACACTGGCTGGCTATTCTCTTAATTAAGATATTCTCTTAACCTCTCTAGGGTATGTGGGACACGTCCTACCTGGCCAACATCAAGTGAGATTGCAGGGGGGCCAAATTCAAATACAGAAATACTCATTATATAAATAAAAAAAACACAACTATTTTACATAGGTTTAAAGATTAACTTCTTGTGAATCCAACCACGGTGTCAGATTTAAAAAATGCTTTACGGCCGAAAGCATTCCTTACGATTATTTGAGAACAACCCAGGAGACAAATCATTTACAAACAGTAACCAGCCAAGTAGAAGAGTTACACAAGTCAGAAATAGAGATAAAATTAATCACTTACCTTTGATCTTCATATGATTGCACTCAGAAGACATTCATTTATTCGATAAATGTTTGTTTTGTTCGGTAAAGTCTCTATTTATATCCGAAATCCTTCATTTTGTTTGCGCGTTTTCTTCAGTAATCCACAGGCTCAAACACAGTCACAACAGGCAGACAAAAAAATACAAATTGTATCCGTAAAGTTCATAGAAACATGTCAAACGATGTTAGTATTCAATCGGCTAGCTAACTAGCTAACCTTGAGCCTATTGGTTAACTTTAGCTAGCTATGACAATCGTTTTGTATTGCTAGTTAAAACTTGCTGTTAGACAGACAATTGACGTTAGATGGCTGGCTAGCTGCAGTAGCTAACATTCCCTGTACGAACTGTGTGTAGTGATATCTCAGAATTACAATTCAAATCTATTGTATAATAATGCTAAAATATTTATATCTGGAATTTGTCATTCAGCATCAATCAGTAGAACATCCCTGACTCTATTCCACCAGTCAAGCAAAGGCAGCAGCACAGTCATCAAATACATTAACCATTTCTTCAACTACGGAGTTGGGAAAACACGTGTGAACCTGAATTGAGAACTGCAGTGGCCAAAACAATAATGTGTTTGTGCTCTTATGCACAAGCTCCAGCACAATCTAGACCTTCACTGCCTGATCACAGGCCACACCAAGTTTGCCCCTGACTAGTGCTTTGGCCTCATCAAGCAGCTCTTCAGAAAGACCAGAGTGAACACTTTGTCTGAGATTGCTGGTGTCGTGAAGGTCAGCACCGTGACAGTGGTCAACATCTCACAGCTGGTTGACCTGGAGGATGGGACCGTGCTGGTGGAAAGCTATGGCTGACAACACCAGCTCTGTACTTCATGCCGCTGCCACAGATCAAGCAGTACCAGCACTTGCCGTAATTCTTATCTAAAATTGGGAGGTGAATTGATGTTGTGCAGGGTTGTAATGTCTTCTGATTTTGTTATTCCCTGTTTTACAGTGTCAATGGTGTTGTCGCCAAGGAGCGTTGGGACTGTCGGGACCAGGTTTCAGCTGCTGCGCATCCTTCCTCCAATAGATGGTCGGCCTGTAAAAGCACCACCTGGACTGGACAAATCTTTTTGACATGATCAGGGAGTTTTGGGACAAGGACGCTACGGACATCACATGCCCTGCAACAAAGTCAAGGGCAGGACAGAAACAGGCTCTCCAAATATAGATTCCCTTGTTCATGCGTGGTTGAGATGGATCGGCACTATCTGCAGTGACTCTATTCACATTACTCTCTCCTAACACACACGCCATATGTTGCTGCTACTTTTTTTTTATACTGCTGCTTAGCCACTTTACCCTGGATTGTATGCATAAACCTACCTCGTCTATCACTGATATCGTTAATTGATATTGTTCTTATACATAATGTATGTTATTTATATTGACACTATCTATTTCCGATATTGTACTTCTTTACTCAATAGATTTTCCTCGACACAAAGTACTTATTACATTTTGACAGGAAAATTGTCCAATTCACTCACTTTTCAAGAGAACATCCCTGATCATCCCTACTGCCTCTGATCTGGCCGACTCACTAAACATAAATGCTTCGTTTGTAAATTATGTCGGAGTGTGCCCCTGGCTATCGTCAATAAAAAAAGAAAAAAATAGATTTGTGACGTCTGATTTAATATAAGGAATTTGAAATTATTTATACTTTTCCACCACCCCACTGTAGCTGGGGATTATGGCATTTATTTCATATGACCCACCAATTTAGACAAGTGTGTCTAATATTTTTGTTTACCTGGAATTGCTCCTTATTGTAGGTTACTACCATTTTTAGTCTTAATCCTTACTACACTACTCACTGTTTAGCACATTTACATTTACATTTAAGTCATTTAGCAGACGCTCTTATCCAGAGCGACTTACAAATTGGTGCATACACCTTATGACATCCAGTGGAACAGCCACTTACAATAGTGCATCTAAATCTTTTTAGGGGGGTGAGAAGGATTACTTACCCTATCCTAGGTATTCCTTGAAGAGGTGGGGTTTCAGGTGTCTCCGGAAGGTGGTGATTGACTCCGCTGTCCTGGCGTCGTGAGGGAGTTTGTTCCACCATTGGGGGCCAGAGCAGCGAACAGTTTTGACTGGGCTGAGCGGGAACTGTACTTCCTCAGTGGTAGGGAGGCGAGCAGGCCAGAGGTGGATGAACGCAGTGCCCTTGTTTGGGTGTAGGGCCTGATCAGAGCCTGGAGGTACTGAGGTGCCGTTCCCCTCACAGCTCCGTAGGCAAGCACCATGGTCTTGTAGCGGATGCGAGCTTCAACTGGAAGCCAGTGGAGAGAGCGGAGGAGCGGGGTGACGTGAGAGAACTTGGGAAGGTTGAACACCAGACGGGCTGCGGCGTTCTGGATGAGTTGTAGGGGTTTAATGGCACAGGCAGGGAGCCCAGCCAACAGCGAGTTGCAGTAATCAAGACGGGAGATGACAAGTGCCTGGATTAGGACCTGCGCCGCTTCCTGTGTGAGGCAGGGTCGTACTCTGCGGATGTTGTAGAGCATGAACCTACAGGAACGGGACACCGCCTTGATGTTAGTTGAGAACGACAGGGTGTTGTCCAGGATCACGCCAAGGTTCTTAGCGCTCTGGGAGGAGGACACAATGGAGTTGTCAACCGTGATGGGGAGATCATGGAACGGGCAGTCCTTCCCCGGGAGGAAGAGGAGCTCCGTCTTGCTGAGGTTCAGCTTGAGGTGGTGATCCGTCATCCACACTGAACCTCAGCAACAACCTCATGCTCTACAACATCCGCAGAGTTCTCAACTAACGACCCTGCCTCACACAGGAAGCGGCGCAGGTCCTAATCCAGGCACTTGTCATCTCCCATCTTGATTACTGCAACTCGCTGTTGGCTGGGCTCCCTGCCTGTGCCATTAAACCCCTACAACTCATCCAGAACGCCGCAGCCCGTCTGGTGTTCAACCTTCCCAAGTTCTCTCACGTCACCCCGCTCCTCCGCTCTCTCCACTGGCTTCCAGTTGAAGCTCGCATCCGCTACAAGACCATGGTGCTTGCCTACGGAGCTGTGAGGGGAACGGCACCTCAGTACCTCCAGGCTCTGATCAGGCCCTACACCCAAACAAGGGCACTGCGTTCATCCACCTCTGGCCTGCTCGCCTCCCTACCACTGAGGAAGTACAGTTCCCGCTCAGCCCAGTCAAAACTGTTCGCTGCTCTGGCCCCCCAATGGTGGAACAAACTCCCTCACGACGCCAGGACAGCGGAGTCAATCACCACCTTCCGGAGACACCTGAAACCCCACCTCTTCAAGGAATACCTAGGATAGGGTAAGTAATCCTTCTCACCCCCCTAAAAGATTTAGATGCACTATTGTAAGTGGCTGTTCCACTGGATGTCATAAGGTGTATGCGCCAATTTGTAAGTCGCTCTGGATAAGAGCGTCTGCTAAATGACTTAAATGTAAATGTAAATGTAATGTCTGCCAGACATGCAGAGATGCGATTCGCCACCTGGTCATCAGAAGGGGGAAAGGAGAAGATTAATTGTGTGTCGTCTGCATAGCAATGATAGGAGAGACCATGTGAGGTTATGACAGAGCCAAGTGACTTGGTGTATAGCGAGAATAAGAGAGGGCCTAGAACAGAGCCCTGGGGGACACCAGTGGTGAGAGCGCGTGGTGAGGAGACAGATTCTCGCCACGCCACCTGGTAGGAGCGACCTGTCAGGTAGGACGCAATCCAAGCGTGGGCCGCGCCGGAGATGCCCAACTCGGAGAGGGTGGAGAGGAGGATCTGATGGTTCACAGTATCGAAGGCAGCCGATAGGTCTAGAAGGATGAGAGCAGAGGAGAGAGAGTTAGCTTTAGCAGTGCGGAGCGCCTCCGTGATACAGAGAAGAGCAGTCTCAGTTGAATGACTAGTCTTGAAACCTGACTGATTTGGATCAAGAAGGTCATTCTGAGAGAGATAGCGGTAGAGCTGGCCAAGGACGGCACGCTCAAGAGTTTTGGAGAGAAAAGAGAGAAGGGATACTGGTCTGTAGTTGTTGACATCGGAGGGATCGAGTGTAGGTTTTTTCAGAAGGGGTGCAACTCTCGCTCTCTTGAAGACGGGAGGGACGTAGCCAGCGGTCAGGGATGAGATGAGGTAAGGGAGAAGGTCTCCGGAAATGGTCTGGAGAAGAGAGGAGGGGATAGGGTCAAGCGGGCAGGTTGTTGGGCGGCCGGCCGTCACAAGACGCAAGATTTCATCTGGAGAGAGAGGGAGAAAGAGGTCAGAGCATAGGGTAGGGCAGTGTGAGCAGAACCAGCGGTGTCGTTTGACTTAGCAAACGAGGATCGGATGTCGTCGACCTTCTTTTCAAAATGGTTGACGAAGTCATCTGCAGAGAGGGAGGAGGGGGGATTCAGGAGGGAGGAGAAGGTGGCAAAGAGCTTCCTAGGGTTAGAGGCAGATGCTTGGAATTTAGAATGGTAGAAAGTGGCTTTAGCAGCAGAGACAGAGGAGGAAAATGTAGAGAGGAGGGAGTGAAAGGATGCCAGGTCCGCAGGGAGGCGAGTTTTCCTCCATTTCCGCTCGGCTGCCCGGAGCCCTGTTCTGTGAGCTCGCAATGAGTCGCCGAGCCACGGAGCGGGAGGGGAGGACCGAGCCGGCCTGGAGGATAGGGGACATAGAGAGTCAAAGGATGCAGAAAGGGAGGAGAGGAGGGTTGAGGAGGCAGAATCAGGAGATAGGTTGGAGAAAGTTTGAGCAGAGGGAAGAGATGATAGGATGGAAGAGGAGAGAGTAGCGGGGGAGAGAGAGCGAAGGTTGGGACGGCGCGATACCATCCGAGTAGGGGCAGTGTGGGAAGTGTTGGATGAGAGCGAGAGGGAAAAGGATACAAGGTAGTGGTCGGAGACTTGGAGGGGAGTTGCAATGAGGTTAGTAGAAGAACAGCATCTAGTAAAGATGAGGTCAAGCGTATTGCCTGCCTTGTGAGTAGGGGGGGAAGGTGAGAGGGTGAGGTCAAAAGAGGAGAGGAGTGGAAAGAAGGAGGCAGAGAGGAATGAGTCAAAGGTAGACGTGGGGAGGTTAAAGTCGCCCAGAACTGTGAGAGGTGAGCCGTCCTCAGGAAAGGAGCTTATCAAGGCATCAAGCTCATTGATGAACTCTCCAAGGGAACCTGGAGGGCGATAAATGATAAGGATGTTAAGCTTGAAAGGGCTGGTAACTGTGACAGCATGGAATTCAAAGGAGGCGATAGACAGATGGGTAAGGTTGAGAAAGAGAGAAAGACCACTTGGGAGAGATGAGGATCCCGGTGCCACCACCCCGCTGACCAGAAGCTCTCGGGGTGTGCGAGAACACGTGGGCGGACGAGGAGAGAGCAGTAGGAGTAGCAGTGTTATCTGTGGTGATCCATGTTTCCGTCAGTGCCAAGAAGTCGAGGGACTGGAGGGAGGCATAGGCTGAGATGAACTCTGCCTTGTTGGCCGCAGATCGGCAGTTCCAGAGGCTACCGGAGACCTGGAACTCCACGTGGGTCGTACGCGCTGGGACCACCAGATTAGGGTGGCCGCGGCCACGCGGTGTGGAGCGTTTGTATGGTCTGTGCAGACATGACTTCACATGTGAATCCTTAAATAGGTGGGTGGGGCTGGCTTAAGAGGGTGTGAACAATGCTGAATGGGTGCAGGCAAAGGAGAGCTCTCTAGGTACCAAAACATTAAAAAGCCCTTTTCTCAAATGTGAGTTTCCAAGTTGATGAACTTTCAAAGTATACTTACTTTCCATTGTTCCTCAATTACAGTGTATGATATACCATTTTGTAGCTCTGAGTCTCTACTTTTATCCAATATAAAAACATTTTCAAAAAAATTATACATAAGACCGATTTGAGTTGGTCAGTCACATTTTCTGATATCATTAAAAAGCTTATGAAGGAAATACTCTACCTTGAAAAGTATATACACTACATGTATGAAGTCTCCATCCTTAACATTGTATTTAAAATATGAAAAATGATTTTTGTTAAGGTAGAAATGTGATTTTATAGGAGTTTATAGGATAATCTATCTCCTATAAACTGTGCATAGTAAGTAGCCACGCCCCGAGTGAGGTCGGAGACCGTATCAGCCTGACGGAACCGCCCCCTTCGGCCAGAGTGCATAAAAGGATTGGTAAAGAAATTAACATTAGACCAGAAAAGGGTGAAGCGGTAGCTACACGTTTGAAATGGTTGGAATTTTGAACCTCATCACAAGGTGAAGAAAATTAATCTCACCTCCCAGACCAGGAAAGATGGGGAGCTGCAGCCCATATCTAAAGTGGTTTGAACTCTAAATATCAACACGAGGAAGAGGCACGAACCTCACCTCTCAGACAATCACTGGTACAGCTGATTAGCTGTCCTAAGAAAACTATCTAATAAAGCTAATTTAAGTGAGACCACTCTACTATTCATCTCAAATCACCGTTGTACGCTGCTCTCATCACCCAAAGGGAACCATCGACACGGCTGTCAAGCCTATCGTCAAAGGATCATGGTCCAGAGTGAACAACAGTAGAAGAGACTGGTCCGGTTCCCTTTTGGGATAATGAGAGCTTACAAGCGTGCCGCTGAAAGGCCCATCACCCTTCCTAAGGAAGGCTGGTTCCGACTGAGATCCACGGCAAACGAGGGCATTCACATGTAAATACATGAATGATTTCTTACTCCAATAATGTGGCGGTTCATGTGGTGAGTGGGAGTTTGGTGCCAGGAAAGTAACTAGGACCGAGAGACTGAAAAACAGCTTCTATCTCAAAGCCATTAGACTGTTAAATAGCCACCACTAGCACATTAGAGGCTACTGCCCTATATACATAGACTTGGAATCACTGGCCACTTTAATAATGTTTACATATTTTGCATTACTCATCTCAAATGTATATACTGTATTCTATCCTATTCTACAGTATCTTAATTTATGCCGCTCTGACAATGCTAGCCCAAATGTTCATATATTCTTATTTCCATTCCCTTACTTTATATTTGTGTTTATTGTTGTGAATTTGTTAGATATTACTGCACTGTTAGAACTAGAAACAAAAACATTTCACTACACCCACAATAACATTTGCTAAACATTTTTGATTTCAATTTGAAAGTATATGATTACTGTGAGAATAGTTTCTAAAATGTATCAATGATAAGTGTGTCTTTCTCTCTCTCCCTCTCCATGACGTTGTGTAAAAACCACCATATAGTGTCAGTCCTTTGGGGACCTTTTCCTAAAGTATTAAGTGTGTATGTTAATTCTGCGTTATCATTTAGTTAGCTAGTCAATACATAATTAAACCAATTTGTGTAGTACTGAATTGTATTGAGTATTGATGTTTTTTTTTTGCAGATGCAGGAGGTTACGACTGTTCAGAATGATTATATGATAAGAGATTATGATAAATAATTTGACTGTTTTATGGATGTGATAGGTAAATATCATTAGAGTTTAATTCGGGACAACCACTTTAAACAACCACTCTCGTGGTTCCCCAAATTCCTAATGAGTTAAATGTTATATTATTCATTTAATTGGGTAACAATTAAAAATAGTTAGTTGATTTGATAAATAACAGTCATCAGATTAATAAAGTAAAGTCACAAAATTAAACATTTTGCAAAAAGGCTAGGTGGCGCTATCCTTGCAATGCGAGGGTGTCGGAGTATTGAAAACAGGGGTGGCAATAATTTTGACACCTATCTTTTCGAAACAAATAAATATTACTTGTTAATCAAAATATATTCCTCTGAGAAATTGAATTAGTATAAATTAATATAATTTTTCATTTTATTTGAGAATATGATATTGCTCAGGATTTGCATTATTTATTTCATACAGTCTTTTTGCTCATCTTTATCAAGGGCACCAATAATTTGGGACCTGCCTTTAGATGTATTCCAGCAGCCACATATGAACGGGTTTGGATTTTTGCCTGTCAAAACAGATACACATCAAATAACACTATTTGATGTGTCAAATAACACTTGATTACACTATCACTCGTATTTCATATGTGACAGTGATTCACCAATATGCACGCTATGGTGCTGGTAAAGTTTTCTTTCTTGCCGCACGTGTGTGGTGGTTAATTTCTTTACTATCAAATGAAAAGAGACAAACTTATCACACAAGTCAGAGTTATACTTAAACTAAATCTTGAATCACTTATTAATAATAGAGCAGGTCAATACAACGCACACATATAAAGTGAATCGATTGAGTGCTCTACGATAATGATGGCTGATCATGGCTGGTCGCCAATTAACGATCAAATAATAATTCGTTGAGAGCCCTGAGACAAAGTACAAAGGTATTTTATAGCCAAGATACACTCCTTTCAAAATACATGACAAAAAAACAGATATATAGAATGGGTCACAAGGTTAAGAATTATATGAAAGACACCTATAATACATAGCAGACAGTATTTGCCGTGTCAACAGTTTTCATTGTATAGTGACCAGTGTCTGTCCCTCCGACTCCAAACTGGAACCATCTCTCTCTGGTATGGTATAGAACATAAACATTAACTCATGCTCTGGAATGCTCTTTGGGTTTTATCATCCAAAAGACATCATACATCTCCTGTCAGTGTTATCTCCCAGAGACCCATCCTCCGTAGAACACACACATAATAGTTAACAGAGTACTCTATTCAGTTGCATAAAACAACCATTTGATAGTAGTATTATAACATAATCTTGCAATTTTATCTCACACGTGGCAGTCACACACTCTTCCCCAAGCTCTGGGAAAAGTTAGCTAGCTGATTGATGCAAACAATGTTCTCCCTCAAAAACGTAGCAAAATTAAATCATGTGTTTCAGTATCTATAGTTAGCTAGTAAACTATCTAGCTAGATCCCATCATCTTAAATATCCCTAATTTATAAGACAGTTTTTGGTTGATGATGGTCATACCCAGTCCTATCAAGCCACACTAGCCAGATGAAGCTAGCTAGCTGCTTACAAAGTTAGATTGTGGCCACAGGGCAAGGTATCTGGCTAGCTGGTTTAGTTTGTTATTTAGCTAGTTAGCTATATATGTTTATGAACTGAAGTTCTATTTCAATAGAACAACAAAGTGGCTGCCTGGCTAACACTTAGACAGAAGGAGTACTAAATCATTGCTAAGAATATTGAAAATGATTGCAGTTTCTGGTCAGGTTGGTTATATTGGTTCTAGTTAGCGACCAAGCTAAAGCTATCTAGCTAGTTACCCCAGAAGATGCTAATCATTTCAAACATATTTGTGACTGACTTTATCATACAGCAAACCGTAGTCAATGTAGTAGGGACACAGCCTACCTACAGTTTCCAAACTGACATCAATGTCTGACAAAATGCTTGACATTTATCCTGTATTTTGACTAGCTAGCTAGGATGAATCAGGTGCAAATGCTTGGGATGTGGCTGGCTGGCCAGCAGGGAATCTCGAAGCAACAGGCTCACCATCCTTTGTCTCCTGTCTCTGGGATGGTTGCATGTCAGGGAAAATGTTGGATTACCTAGCTAAGATTTTTCATCCTGACAGTTTGATCCTGACCTTGTTAAAAATTCTCACACAAACCTTTTCCATTTATTTAGTCAAATAAATAATGGTATATTACTGTTGTAATGAGAGCCCACGAGCAGACAGAGTCCCACATTCCAGGCAAAGATCTACAGTGCTCCCTTTCAACCCATCACAAGACAAATAAACTGCTCTCCCCTTCTCCCTTTACAACCCTGAATGGCCCTGAGCAGGTCAGGAGACATAAACCAGACCTTTCTGCAAGTCAGCAGACTGCCTGCATGTCTATCCCAAGAGGAGAGTCAGGAATTGTTACTCTTTATAACACAGGGAAAATGGTGCCAAAAGCGCAAAGGACATTTACACACGTTTTCTTCACTATTGAAACTAAAGGACTTATGACATGTTGATACTGTATAAAATGAATATCTTTTTTTCGGATTTGTCAGTCATTAAAATAGGATTTTGCTGTAACATACAGAGTGTGTAAAGGAACCATGGTCATGTTTGTACTTTACAGGCTACGTTTTCATCATGGGTAATGTGAAACTGTCTTCCTGACAAGAAAAACATGCTGTGAACACTAATAATTAAGTCTCAAGTTTATATCATATGAACATTGCTATGCTGCATCCTTACAATAAACGGGGCAGTCCTAATGACAATGTCCGGCCATTAGATCCCGCCTTCTGTGAGTTTCCCTATAAATTAGAGCGCTTACTAAACAGAAATAAGATCAAGTTAAACAAGGCGAGTCCATGGCCGTGTGATGAATGATCCCATCTCCTTGGAAACCCAAAACAGAGATCAAGGAAGCCTTATCCAACTCAACGGAAGAATCACCTGAGAGGAACTTTGCAGAACAACACACTCTGCTCACTCTCGACGAACCACTGAGTTGTATCGGTCCCAAAAGGGGAACCAAACATTTTATTGCACTATTGTGCTTTAACAAACTTTATCTCTTCGGACTGAACGGAATTGAGGACTGAGACAGAGAGAGAGCAGGTCCCTGCTAACTCTTAGCAACCTATGGGTCGATATCTTTAAGTCTTAGAAAGAACAACAGGCTCATATGTGTGTGGGCTCCGACTGGGGAAGAAGCTTCTTTGGTTGCAAGCTCCAACGCCAGGACCACTGACCATTTCCCTGTTTCATCTCAGTCAGAACAGAAATACAACTGATCCAGACGACACGTAAATACATCATCATTGCGGGGACGGGGGCCTGGTATTTAAAATAAATACAATATAAATATAGGACAAAACACACAACACAACAAGAGAGACAGAACACTACATAAAGAGAGATCTAAGACAACAACATAACAAGGCAGAAACACATGACAACACAGCACGGTAGCAACACAACATGACAACAACATGGTAGCAACTCAATAAGGTAGCAGCACAAAAACATGCTACAAACATTATTGGGCAAAGTCAACAGAACAAAGGTCAAGAAGGCAGAGACAACAATACATCATACATTCGGAAAAGGAAAATGCAAGAAATATATTTACTCTGAGCTGTGCTTCGATAGATTGGTCGAATATGTAAGGCTGGTTTGTCCAGTAGAGATCTCCCCTGTCCTTTGAAGAATATGGTAGAACAGATACATTGTAGTGCCCTGTTGTCTGGTGGGAGAATGGATACGATGTAGTATCCAGTTGTTCTGAAGAGATTTTCTGTCTTTTCCTAGGCCAAGCACGTTTACAGCTGCTGCTGATAACTCAACGTACTATAAGCTCATGCTATATTCTAGCTGGTATAGTCACATTCATCCTTCCAGTGGGACGATCACCACATCCACTTTGAAATTCGCCCTTCTAAATGTATGGACATCAGCATTAGTTGTCACTTCATCGTGAACACAATGTTAATTTTGTGGGGTCGTAGTAGTTCAAGCATTCGCAACCAGAGCTCACGCTGATGTTGGCTTAGTTCTGTAGTTGATATTAGCCATTTTAAAAGTATGTATAGCAGTCCTCACGTCATCGGGAACATAAGAGGTTGACTTTCGTCAATGATCTTTTGTAGTGGGGGAGGGCATGTTTCATAATTCACAACCAATGCCTGTTCACTTGGGCGGGGCCGTAGAGTGAGCATAGTTCCCTTATGAAAATAATTATCTCATTTAGAAGCTAAAATTAAATTGAATTTTATTTAAACATTTAAACGTTTAAAATTGTATCATATTTAAACATTTCAATTGCACAACAATTCCATGTTAATCTGATAACTAGAATGTGTAAACCTTCCAACATACAGTTCATGTCATCCTATCATCAGTAATAATGTCTCAGACGACAACTGATCTGACATCATATTTTTTAAGTACCAACGGATACTTTCAGCTGGTTGGATTATCTAAAGATTGTTCTTTTCCCCAACCTTTTGATGTTACAATACAATGTATTTGTTATTAACAAAAGGGCTTTCCAAGAGTCAATTCTGTAGAGTGGAGAGAAAAAGGGGGAAAGGTATTTATGGGAGGTCATAAACATCCCCCAACAGGGCAACGTCATGACAGGGAAGTGAGGTCTAAGTGGCTTTTATAAATAAGCATCAACCAGTGGGTCTTGCGACGGGTGTACAGAGATGACCAGTTTACAGAGGAGCATAGAGTGCAGTGATGTGTCTTGTAAGGAGCATTGGTGGAAAATCTGATGGCCGAATGGTAAAGAACATTTAGCTGTTCGAAAGCACCCTTACCTGCCGATCTATAAATTATATATCCGTAATCTAGCAGGGGTCGGATGGTCATCTGAACCAGGGTTAGTTTGGCAGCTGGGTTGAAAGAGGAGTGATTACAATAGAGGAAACCAAGTCTAGATCTAACCTTAGCCTGCAACTTTGATATGTGCTGAGAGAAGGACAGTGCACCCTCTAGCCATACTCCCAAGTACTTGTATGCGGTGACTACCTCAAGCTCTAAAACCTCAGAGCTAGTAATAACAACTGTGGGAAGAGGGGCATTCTTCTTACCAAACCACATGACCTTCATTTTGGAGGTGTTCAGAACAAAGTCAAGGGTAGAGAAAGCTTATTGGACACTAATAAAGCTTTGTTGTAGAGCATTTAAAACAAAATCCAAGGAGGGGCCAGCTGAGTATAAGACCGTATCATCTGCATATAAATGGATGAGAGAGCTTCCTACTGCCAGAGCTATGTTGTTGATGTAAATTGAGAAGCATAGGGCCTAGGATTGAGCCTTGGGGTACTCCCTTGGTGACAGGCAGTGGCAAAGAGCATTCAACAAAGAGCTATTTGAAAGTTTAATGCTTAATTACAACCAGCAAATCCAATTGTTTGGGGACAGACTTGGTAGAGACAACCAAGCACTGAAGGTGATCCCTAGTAAGATTGCCAATTCCCCACCTTTGGAAGATCTGTCTTGCCGAAAAGGTTATAACCAGAATGGTTAACATCAGTATTCAAAATTGTATAAAGTTATATAAAATCAAACACATGTAAGATACTAAATTAAAGCTACACTCATTGTGAAATAGCCTATTTGAGGCTGTGAGGGGAGGGCAGGCCCACAACAATGGCCAAAGTGAAATGGAGACAGCAGATACAGCTGGTCTATTGTAATATAATAAAGACAGTAGATCTAGCTTGTCTGTCATAATATAACAGAGACAGTAGATCTAGCTGAAATGTCATAATATAAATGAGACAGTAGATCTAGCAGGTCTATAATAATATATTCAACCTTATGTTCCCTGTACTCTATATATATCTGTGTATTATACTTGTTGATACAGGGCTCATATGTGAAACTATTCTAACTGAACATTTTCTTTCACAGTGACACTGACTCCGAATGGGAGCCCCCAGTGCCAAGGTGTCCATCCCCCACGGAAGCTGGTTCATCCAGCTCCTGCCACAAGTGGTGTTCATCTGCCCAAATGCATTTCTGCAGGCATTGATGTGCTATGGCACCTGGCATCAGCAGCACAATATTGTGTAGAGGACTGAGGGTCTTCCAAATATTGAAAGTCTTATTTTGTAAATGTATATATAAACGTATGGTTTTTTAATTGTATTGTCTAAACCAGATCTATTGTGTTATATTCTCCTACATTCAATTCACATTTACACAAACGTCAGAGTGTTTTCTTTCAAATGGTACCAAGAATAAGCATATTCAGCAGGGTAGCCTAGTGGTTAGAGCATTTGACTTGTAACCGGAAGGTTGCAAGTTCAAACCCACGAGCTGAAAAGGTACAAATCTGTCATTCTGCCCCTGAACAGGCAGTTAACCCACTGTTCCTAGGCCGTCATTGAAAATAAGAATTTGTTCTTAAGCTCTTACTCCTACCCCCTACTTTTTCGAACATTCTGTTAAAAATCGTGCAACATTTCAGCACCCTGCTACTCATGCCAGGAATATAGTATATGCATATGATTAGTATGTGTGGATAGAAAACACTCAGACGTTTATAAAACTGGTTAAATCACGGCTGTGACTATAACAGAACGTGCGTTTCATCGAAAAGCGCAGGAAAATCTGATCACTGAAAATGGGAAAATATATCCATGCGCCACTTGAACGTAATGTTGAATAGAAACCACATTAAATGGGGCCGAGGTTGCAATACCTACAGCTTCCACACGATGTCAACAGTCTTGTCATTTGCCTAGGATTTGTTTCTTGGTCAAACGGACACGAGGCAGCGCATTTCTTCCTGTCTCCGACCGGATATTTTGGTTGAGATTTACCCGGACATTATTTCAAGACGTACAGCTATAGAATATACATCGCCTCGTGATCAATTTGATCGATTATTAACGTTTACTAATACCTAAAGTTGCATTACAAAAGTATTTAGAAGTGTTTTGTGAAAGTTTATCGTCGACTTTTTTAATTTTATAAAAATGACGTTACGTTATAAAACTGTGTTTTTTTCTTTGATCACACAGTCTTCATAGATCGATATCTAGGCTATATATGGACCGATTTAATCGAAAAAAAGACCCAATAGTGATGTTTATGGGACATCTAGGAGTGCCAACAAAAAAGATGGTCAAAGGTAATGAAAAAGATGGTCAAATTTTGGTAATGAATGTTTTATATTTTTTATTTCTGCAGTACCCTTTGTATTTTAATTAACGTTTGAGTTTTAACAAGTGCTATTAGCATTTAGACATTTACATTTGACATTTAATTATTTTGTTTACAAATTGGTGCAAACACCTGACACCCAGTGGGCATCTATTTAGGGGGTGTTGCATGCTATCAGATGAAGATGGGGCAGGTTCTCATGCTGTCCTTCGTGAGGGAGTTTGTTCCACCATTGGGGGCCAAAAGCATTTTAAAAATCTGACTTGTTGGCTGGCCCTTGTTTTGTAGGGCCTGATCAGAGCCTGGAGGTGTGCCGCACAGCTTAGGCGAGCACCATGGTCAGTACCCTGCCAGTGGAGAGAGCGGAGGAGCGGGGTGTACTTTTAATTAACGTTTGAGTTTTAACAAGTGCTATTAGCATTTAGCGTAGCGCATTTGCATTTCCAGATGTCTAGATGGGACGCATGCGTCCCGGGTCGACCTAAGAGGTTTGCCTGGTTAAATAAAGGTCAAATAAAAACATTAAAAAATAAATATACTTGTTTCTGGGCCTGAGCTACAGGCAGTTCGATTTGTTGTCTTCCTGTATTGAACACAGATAGACCCGTCTTCAAATTGATCGGTTATTAATGTTTAAAAAATACCTAAAGTTGTACAAAAGTAGTTTGAAATGTTTTGGCAAAGTTTACAGGCAACTTTTGAAATATTTTGTAGTGACGTGGCGCAAATTGGAAGCTGTTTTTTTCTGGATCAAACACGGCAAATAAATGGACATTTTGGATTATACATGGACGGAATTAATCGAACAAAAGGACCAATTTTAATGTTTATGGGACATATTGAAGTGCCAACAAATGAAGCTCGTCAAAGGTAAGGCATGTTTTATATTTTATTTCTGTGTTTTGTGTAGCGCCTGCAGGGTTGAAATATGCTACCCTCTTTGTTAACTGTTGTTCTATCATCAGATAATAGCTTCTTATGCTTTCGCCGAAAAATCTGACATGTTGCCTGGATTCACAACGAGTGTAGCTTTAGTTTAGTATCTTACATGTGTGATTTAATGAAAGTTTGATTTTTATATAATTTTATTTGAATTTGCCGCCCTGCATTTTCCCTGGCTTTTGGTCAAGTAGGACGCAAGCGTCCCCTATACCATAAGAAGTTAACATAGAAGCACAAGTCAGAATTGGGGCTAGCAACAGTAGGTGGGCCAGGGTGTACGTGCACATTTCCAGATATCATCAACAGTAATACAATCAGGGCACGGCAAAGTACAGGGAGAGCTCTGCAGTGCTATTTATGATATCTGAATGTGCATCAGATGGCAACAGCCATCATATTGTACAGCAATTTCATCAGATAACATGAATACAAATCCAGCGAGAGGTGGTTAGAATAGGTTGGGAGGCCAAAAGTCCATGTAACCAGTAGAGAGTCAGAGTGGGAACAAACAGTCTGTCCCCCAGGTTTGACGAAGAAAAATTGTTGTCAACAAAGTATGCAGGAGTCATGAGGCAAATGGCAAAATAGCAAGATGCACAATAAAAAAATGAAAAATATAACGACTTGAGGATAGCGATTGTAAGTTCAGAGTCACTCGCCCCAACAGCATGTGTGCTAGAGGTTAGCGAAAGCTTGGGAGAGAGAGAGGAGTGAGTGTGGTGGGGGTACCTGTACCAGACCGGGGAAGACAGGCCAGGGCAGACAGTGAACAGATCGCCAGGTGGAATCCAAGCAGCAGTGCAGCAGGCAACGGGAGTAGGTATCACACCCACATGGGAGAAGCTTATATTTCTGGAGGCAGATTACTTGTAGAAAATGCCAGTGAATGGTCTTTGAACAGCAGGAGGGGTCTTCAGAGAACGCTTCAAAGACTCATGACACTTTTTGGGCCAACTTTACTTCACACCTTAATGCTAATTGAATTTGTATCTGGTCTGTTTTTTCAAGCCTGTGAGTTCAGTTCCAGGTTGGAATGGTGTCCTCAGGTCTCTCCTGTTTGTTTGTGTATAGCTTGGAAAAAGAAAACCTTGGAAGCAGTAATCTCTCCGGTTAATTTTGGTCAAAATTAGGTTGTAGGTTTGGAGTTTTGATCTAATGTGAAGGCCATGCTATAGAGAGTAGAATCCTGCATATATATATGCCAAAAATCCAAGATGATCTAACTCCAAATCTATCCTTTTGTAAAAAAACATGTTGAAAGATGTGAGAGCTCCCATTTAGCTGTGTCTATCTCTCTGAGGGGGCATGCTGGGTAGTACTTTGAGATCACTGGTGAAGAATGGACAAATTAGATTTCTTTCCTAGGAGATAGGGCATGTTGTTCATCTTCTTCAGCGGGTGAATGGCTGTATGATGTTATTTTTTCTGTAGTCCCTCTGACAGCCAACTGTTTCATTTTGAGTAAATATTTAGAATTTAGAATGATTTTTTTCTGACTTTTTCTGCTGACAGAAAGGAGCCATGGCAGGTTATCTAGCCAGACTGGTGTCACGCCTTGGTCATTGTATTTTGTGTTTTCGTTATATGTTTGGTCAGGCCAGGGTGTGACATGGGTTTATGTTGTTATATTTCGTATTGGGGTTTTTGTATTATTGGGATTGCGGCTGATTAGGGGTGTTGTATAGGCTTGGCTGCCTGAGGCGGTTCTCAATCAGAGTCAGGTGATTCTCGTTGTCTCTGATTGGGAACCGTATTTAGGTAGCCTGGTTTCGCTGTGTATTTCGTGGGTGATTGTTCCTGTCTCTGTGTAGTGTTTACCAGATAGGCTGTAATAGGTTTCTCGTTCCGTTTGTTGTTTTTGTATATGTAATAGTTATTTCATGTTACGCTCTTCATTCATTAAAGTCATGAGTAACTACCACGCTGCATTTCGGTCCGACTCTCTTTCCACAAACGAAGAATGCAGTTACAACTGGGGTCAGTGGTACAGATAACCTATTTAGAAATTGGATGGGGCATGAGGGTGTGTGACACAAACCAGCAGAGCACAGAACTCCCATAAACACCTCTCTCAACGCTCTCTACTTGGGCCAGAAGGGTAATGGCACCTCCAATTTTTGGGGAACAGCATACCAGCTCCTCTATAAAGCAAAGTGGGATATCATCAGCCTGGATTCACACGATAAGGTTGATCAAAGCAGAATGAAGGCGGGATCTGCCATGGAGTGTGGGCATTCATAACCTGATTCCACTTTGTTTAAGTTTAGAGTTTGAGAGTTTGAGAGTTGGCAAATTGAGAAAGCGCCACACATTGAGCGCTGTTCCAAGTTGTCAAATGAGGGTTACGGTCATGAAAATCCTATTGTGTTTTCGACATAACAGCCATGATCAGAATTAGGCCTACCCTTCGATGAGTGTCTGTGTGTATGCTCTGCATCATCTGCATGTGTGCCAGTGTGAGTAGGCCATTGCCCGAGGATGCAGTGCGAAGTGTTGTGTTAGGCTTCATGTGGTGTGTGTTGTGTGTTCATTCATGTTGTTGCAACGGCATACTGCATATTTCTAAAGAGATGTTTCAATTATGCAAAAGGGTCTTTCTTGTGTGCACCGTTTGTATTTATAAAAGACTGAACTCATAACTGCAGTTGAGGCAATAACTTATGTGTTTGTAGCTCAGAGGTACATCATCTGTTACTTTTAAGGTGCTCTCTCATTTTGGTTCACACTGTGTCGCTGCAAGTCACACATTGACATTCTCATAATTAAATACATGTGATTTATGCAGGGCCTGAGCCTTGATCATATCTGCAAACAATGAACATGTTTATTAATGTGGCTTGTGAAGCAAGAGTCCCCACTTTAAATCTTCAACATACTTAATATCATTTGGAACGCTATTCCTTTTACACCGTTTAAGATAGAAACGTGGTTCAAACTTTAAAAAGGGTAGACCAGTCTGAGTTGTACAGATGCCCTGAAGCCCAAGGCGAAAAACCCCCCACAACTTAGCATCTAATTTGAATGACTTAGTATCTCATTCAAACCATTTAGTATCTATTTGTAGTTTGAACCATGTAATGGTTGCTGCAGTTACTTGACAGTTCTTTGATAGCCTTAAGCAGGGCTGCTTTTGAATGCCAGAACATGTACGTGGGCAAGTGTGGATAGTAGGAGCAGAGTGTAATTCGGGCATGCTTGAGGCTATCACTCCAATTTCCCTCTGGTACTACTCAGCCACAAGTTCTGGGCATGCTCTGCCTAGCATTTTTCATTTCCTTTATCACTCATATTTTTATTATTCTATTGTAATTATTTAGCCTACCCACCCACTGCCTATATGTGGCTTATGTTCGACTTTCTAACATTAGGATATGTAGTTTGTATTTTGAAGGACTTCAAATGTTTTAGGTAGGCAATACATAGGCTACTGTAAAATGTACTTACATTTTTCTTGGAATAGAAACACCATAATATAAATTATAATATACACCTGTGTGGTTTGTAGTGAGCCTCTTATAGAACGTCTGATCATTCAGTTGCCAGACTACTTCAGTCCTATAGACAGTGTAGTCTTGTACAGTAACAGCGCCTCCCTTCTCAGCTGGGCGGATGACTACAGAAGTGTCATTTAGTGGCTTGTTTTTCAGAGAGGGTATAGTTTTTCCTACATAGGGACTAGAGAGCTCGAGCTTGGATATGTCTTTATGCACCAGTCTGTCATATGTATCCGGAGTTGGGTCAATAGGCCCAGGTGGAATGAACTCAAATGGAGCCTGAAAACACACTTTTTTTGGGGGAGACACAGGGGTTGCAATGTGTGTATGAATTAGCAGTCAAATTGTGTTGCAGTTATGTGTCCTGATGATCAGGCTGATTTGTATTCTTTTGCGTGTATTTTCTGTAAATATTCCACAAGGTTTATTGTACCTTACTGGCCACCTACTTGTTTCCTTTCTCCAAAGACATTTTAATAAAAATGTCCACAATAGACACTGTAAAATAAGATTTTGCAAAAAAAAAATGAAATACCATTCACACATGGAGGCAGCTTCATCTCAATACAGTTTTTATGTTAGGCTTTTCAAATATACCCCACTCTCCTTCCTCTTGTTTAGATTATGGCTTTATTCCCACCAATATTCCTTTATCTAATACAGTTTTTATACATGTATTCTTCTGCCTTTATAATAATAATTATAATATTTCATTTGTAGAGCGCATTTTAACTTAACTTAATGCACAAATGTATTGTGCGCAAATCATTTGACCGCTGCAATTTGAGATACATATTCCTTCAGACGCTGATACTGGCCTTTGTTATTTACGATATATTTCTGATATTGTACCTTAATTAAATTGATTGATATTATGGTATTTCTATTCTAAGAAAATGTACATTTTACAGTTGCCCACTTACACAATTACATGCTCTGGCATTAAAAAATAAGCCCTGCTTTAGGCTATCAAAGAATGGTCAATGAATAATCATATCAACAGCGTACCTAGGTCCTTTTTCCAGATGAGCCCTATATTGCACCACAATACACATCAAAATACAATAAACACATTAAAATATAGATTCATATACACAATAAAAAACACATTATAAACAACAATAGATGAAAAGCAAAACACAATCATAAAAACCAGACACATTCTTCAGTAAAAAGGCCCCCTAACAACCATTTGAAATGCCCAAGAGGCACCAGTTTTAAGGTGTATTGTAGATCATTCCACACGTAAAGTGTAATGACAGTACAGGCTGATTTACCTAACTGTCCAGACACCTAAGGAGTCTCCAGAGTTAACCAACCCTTTGAACAGTAACGTTAGGTAAGTCGGAAGTTTGTGGAACAGGGCTTTTTAAACAAAAAGAGCATAATGTGATCTACGTGATGTCAAAGGGGTGGCAGTGTCACGACCTCAGCCGAAGTTGGTGCTCCTCCTTGTTTGGGCGGCGTTCTGCCTCTGACTCAGCATTACCCACGTCACTTAGACTCTGACAGGCAGGTAGCCTAGTGGTTAGAGCGTTGTGCCAGTAACCGAAAGGTTGCTAGCTTGAATCCCCGAGCTGACAAGGTACAAATCTGTTGTTCTACCCCTGACCAAGGCAGTTAACCCACTGTTCCTTGGCTGTCATTTAAAATAAGAATTTGTTCTTAACTGACTTGCCTAGTTGAATAAAGGACACATTAAAAAAAGGTGTCCAGCTTACCTTTTGGTAAAGAATACAGTGATGAGTAATAAAACTGTCTCCTAAGATAAAACGAAGGGCGCTATAAAAAATGGAATCCACGGGTTTAAGATTAGAGGCAGATGCAGTTTGATAAATAGTAACATCGTAACCAAGAACAGGTAGAAAGGTTGAATGCACAATCTGCTTCCTGCTGACTAGTGAGCGACAAGATCTGTTTCTGTAAAAAAAAGGCAACTTTAAATCTTAGTTTCTTAACAAGCTCAATCATATGTTTTTTAAACTGTAAGTAAGGGACTCGTTCGACTATGGAACCATCTGATGAGTAAAGATGTAATCCATCTGAGACAATCTTACGAGAACTGGAAAGCAACATGTATTTAGTTTTTCCTGTATTTAAGTACTAGTTTTAATTCAGTAAGAGCTTCCTGCACAACAGTAAAATCGGACCATAGCCTTGTCACTGCTAGGTCAGCAGTCAAGGCAACTGCATACATAATAGTATCGTCTGCATATTGATCAAATGTAAATCTTTTACAGAATGACCAAAATTACTTCTATATAGTGAAAGAACAGGTCCTGGTATCAACCCATCTAGAACACATTCATGTACTTCAAGAAAGTCGGACTTAATACCATCAATCACGATGGACTGAGTTCTGCCACTAAGATAATTATGAAACCATGAATCAGAGCTCAGGCCTACCGAGGACAACTCATTCAATAAAATAGCATGATCAACAGTATAAAAAGCTTTTGACATGTCCACAATGGAAACAGCAGGGCTCCCGGGTGGCCCAGCTGTCTAAGGCACTGCATTTCAGTACTAGAGAGTACTAGAGAGTACTAGAGGTGTCACTACAGACCCTGGTTTGATTCAAAATAGATTTTTGAAGCTTATCATGGATTCAAGATTTATCATGGATTCAAGAATCTTAGCTAAACAAGAAAGCCTTGAAATGGGGTGGTAATTTCTAAGATATCTACTATCTCCGCCCTTATGGAGTGGCAGCACAAGAGCTGATTTCCAAACTTTTAAATATTTCCTAATAGCAATGTTAAATATAAAATGTGTGAAATTGAGCCAACAATGATGGGCGCTGCATACTTAAGCAGACCGGGATCCAATTTTTCAGCCACTGTGGATTTCTTGTCGTCTGGCAAAGCATCCAGTACTTATTTTTCTGTAAATATCCTAAAAGAAAAGCTTTGACTATCATTTCTCTGATCATTTAGCAAGTTTCCCCTATTAGCATACACCCCAATATCATTGTGAATAGGCTTAGAAATGAGGCCTGTGTCTGAATTAATATGTTGTGGCAGACGAGGAAGACGAGGAAGTAGAACCCTTCATGGATTAGAACGTTTTCCAGAATTTAGCCGGTTTCCCATTACAATTCAAAAGAGTGGTAATATAATAATCAGATTTAGCCTTTCTGAATTGTGTTACACAATGATTCCTCAGTTGCTTAAAAGCTTAAAAGCTTGCCAGTCCGAGCCTAAGCCTGTGTTCCTGGCCTTGACCCAAGCATCATCTCTTTTATGAATGACTTCTGATAATTCCAGAGCGTACCAGGCATTTGATCTACCTTTAACCCTTAATTTTTTCAAAGGGAGTATGAAGGGAATATGATTATCCATCCTTTGAAGGATCTTTACGGTTGCTTAGTTTAGATCATTACACATGTCTTACAGATTGTCCGAAGCCTGCATTTCCTAATCATAATGTATGTCAACCAGGATTATAACTTCTGATTTAGTAAAAGAAGACAATAACTCCTCGAATGCACAAAGGTTAGCCGAGGGAGGACGGTAGACCCCTAAGACAGTTATTGATAAATGTTTCCCCAAACACAAGCTTAAATATAATAGCTCACATTTTTTTTGTCAAGGGAAATGGATTTCAGTAAAGAGACAGAGAAAGTATATTTTTAATAGATTTTTAAATTTAATTTAACTAGGCAAGTCAGTTAAGAACAGATTCTTATTTTCAATGACAGCCTAGGAACACTGGGTTAACTGCATGTTCAGGGGCAGAATGACAGATTTGTACCTTGTCAGCTCGGGGGTTTGAACTTGCAACCTTCCGGTTACTAGTCCAACACTCTAATCACTAGGCTACGCTGAACAGATTATAACACATTATAACCCTCAAAATTGTCAGAGTCCACAAGTATTTCGGTCCACAAGTATTTCGCTACACTCGCATTAACATCTGCTAACCATGTGTATGTGACCAATACGATTTGATTTGATTTGATTTGAATGTCCCCAGAAATCAAGTTTCAGTCAATACCAGAATTTCCGGATTCGTCTGCATAGCCCAGCTCTTGATGTAATCCACTTAAGAAAATAAGCTCCTAATGTTCAGATGCATCAACCCAAGTCCTTTACCATTTTTAAAGTCACATGGAGTCTCCAACTCAAGCAAGCTATGTTCGATAGGCAGTTGCAGACCCTGTCTGATGGTTGATATTGATATAGTTGGTATGGCTATTTCATAACCCTATTATTAATAGTGGAAAGAGTTGAAATTAGAATTACTTTTCCAAGGTTATATAAAGTGTTAAAAGCCTGCTGAACCTTTCACATCCGTGACCCAAAGGCAGTTCGGGACAGAGATAATTGGCTGCTTTTGAGAGTATTTCAGGGTGTTGATCAGCTCAATTAACATTCTGTTTCATTAGCTCTGAGTTACCCTTTTTGATATCATTTGATCCCACATGCGCTACGACAGCAGCGTCCTTGGCTGTTGATATAGGACAGACCAAGAGAATATCCAGTGATATCCTTCACTGTAGTTGCCGGGTAGCACAGGGTTTTGCTCCAGGAGCTGAGATGTGTGTGTGTGTGTGGGGGGGCTGATGTGAGAGGGAGCCTGGGGGGTACAGGCCTGTAGTGGAAAGTCCCTCAGCTGGACCCTCAGGAGGATATGCAATGTGCCTCCACTGAGTTGCAGGATCGAGAACCGCGGCATCCGACAGTTCCTTGCATCTTTATTCTTTCTCTCGCGTTATCTCTACCTAGTGTGTGTGTGTGTGTGTGTGTGTGTGTGTGTGTGTGTGTGTGTGTGTGTGTGTGTGTGTGTGTGTGTGTGTGTGTGTGTGTGAATAAGTGTGCAAAATCAGTGTTTATTTGACCTTATAAGTGATAGGGAGCAGTTCATTACACCTATTCTCTTTTATAGCGTCGCTCATCTCTGCTTTTGCATTTTTGGTGAGCCTCCTGGCTTATTGGTTTGAGCGTCTCTTTAGAGCTGTCAAATGCTGGCTGTGAACAAAGGAACTCCGGCGCCAGGAGCATGATCTCTGCCAGAGTGGCAATCAGCAGTGGAGATGCTTCCCTTTTTTTGTAGGTCGCAAGGACCTTCTTGTACCTTTTTGCTATGTCGTACATGGTTTTGTCCATTATCATACACAACACAAATCAATGTATTAATGTGCTTGCTGAAATCTGAACACAATAGCACTTATTCTAGACATACATATTTATATTTTTCCTTATTCCATAACTCAAATAAAGCTTAAGCTACAAAACCAAATCGACTTCCACGTATACAGAATGACTGCGTATGTTTAATTAGAAAACATGATATTACTTATCCTGAAGTTGATATTAAATATTGTAACTACATAGTAATGTTCTTAGTAATGTAGGTAAATAGTAATTGCAATGTAAATACAGTTTGACAGATTATTACAGGGCGCCTCCCTCTGAGTCCTCCCTCCCCATTCCTTGTTCCACCTTGGTAATGCTGATTGGCGGACAGCCATGGTATATCAGACCACGGGTGTGACAAAATATTTATTTTTGCTGCTTTAATTATGTTGGTAACCAGTTTATAATAGCAATAAGGCACCTCAGGGGTTTGTGGTATACGGCCAATATTTGTATTTATTTAACCTTTTTTTAACTAGGCAAGTCAGTTATGAACAAATTCTTTGCCTCCCGGGTGCGCTGTGTTTAAGGGCGCTGTACTGCAGTGCCAGCTGTGCCACCAGAGACTCTGGGTTCACGCCCAGAGAGAGAAGGACAGTGCACCATCTAGCCATACTCCCAAGCACTTGTATGAGGTGACTACCTCAAGCTCTAAACCCTCAAGTAGTAATCACACCGGTAGGGAAGAGGGTATCCAGGCACTCTGCGTTGCGTCATGCATGAGAAGAGCCCTTAGATGTGGCATATTGGCAATATACCCCTCCCACTCCCCGTGCCTTATTTCTTAATTACCATGTAATTACAGATAGTTGAAATTGCAATAAAACAAAACATTTGTTAATAGCATAATTACTATCTCGTAACTAATACTAAGTACTTACTAAGCCCTACTAAGGTCATTTGTTCATTTTATACTTTAAGCTATATAAAATATGCCATGTGGCTTTTGCCAGGGGGCTTTTGGGCCCTGAATTGTGTAGAGTAACCTTAATTAAGGTGTTGGAAAACTGGGTGGTAGTAGTAATGTAACCTGCCAACTGGCTCCACTTGTGCACAGGCGTAGAACAAGCTGTTAAATGATGTGATAGATCAACGTTAGGGCTGTGTGTTTGATTTTGTTGTTAGCTCTCGTCTGCTCTATGTGAAGTGAGGAGCAGTCAGCCAACCGTCCAGTTGGTGCATTTAAGCCTTAAAGTGACAACAGCCCATGTGCATTATGCCTTAAAATTGTCCTTGGAGACAAGGTTCCACTCTAAAATATCCACAAAAGTAACAATGTCTTACATAACCCCTAAGCTGTTAAAATTTCCCAAAAGTACACATTTATTTTTGTGTTTTATAGGTCAAATTTAGATTGTCCATAAGGTTTCGACTGCATCTGGACCTTGTTTCAGAACTTACCCATAATGCTCTATTTTATGACAGGAGGGTAACCCAAGCAACGAAACTATGCAAACTCATGCTAGCTCAGAGTTTACCATCTTACGTGCCTTTGCCCGCTATCCTGTGCAGGAGAGAGCTAGTTGCACTTCAAACTGATTTTAGTAAATGAACAGGAATATGTGTTGACATAAACAGTAGGATCTGTATGCACTGACATGTATGCAGCCTATTATATGCTTTTGTTGAAATCGCTGACAGCAATTCAAAGACGTATGACCTTAGTTGTAAGACGTAGTCATTTTCCTTGCAGAGAGAGGGAGCTGGCCTCTTTTGTTCCCCTTACAATCATCAGGCCTTTCCTACGTGACCTTGGGATTTTCCGTGGGCGTGGCCAATTATCTTTGAATTTCTATTCTATGGTAGGACTTTAAATTGAAACTTTTTTTCGTTAGTGTTCCATAAATATACATGCCATATGACAGCTTGACTGTGCTGGCTTGCCTTTAAACACTCAAAAAGTGTCTAATGTTCATTGACGCCAATGAATCCATTATTTACATTTGTGCAGTGTCATGACACAACCTCGGCATTGAGCCATTTCCTTTTTCAGTCGTTTTTCCTTCTTCGGCTTATTCTTTTATTCATCTCACTGTCAGTGGGTGATGAGCTGTCTGAGCTTGAAAAAAAAATCGGCGCTATTGTCCGACTCGCACACCCTGAAACATAAAGGGAGAGAGAGATATGTTACAGAAAAACACTTTTCCAGTTACACGTAATGTAATCATTGCTGAGCCTGACTGTGCGGCGCATGCAGCCCGACAACGACCCGCCACAATCTGTTAAACAAGTAATTTTTCCCCATGATCTGTGTAATAATACGGGTATCAAAACATAGAATTGAATCCCTCCATTTCCTACTCACTGGCACTCACACACATGCTACTGTTTGGTATTGATAAGATTTAATCAATTCCTATACCTAACGATCCAATATCCTCAACGATTATGTTAATGGTCCTAATTATTCATATTATTTTTTTTTATTTTAAAGACACTTAAAAGCTCTGGAAAGATTAATGGAGTCTCTTGCTTAAACAATGAGCATGTGCCGAATTAAAAGCATATCTCCCGTAGAATTCTGTTCATTAGTAGTTGGGGTATTTAGAGTATTTGGGGCAGTCAGAGTATTTGGAGTAGTTATAGTAAGAAAGAAAACAATTGGTATCAAAGTGGGAGTTAAGCGGCCCTTAAAGTACTCAGGAGCTCTTTTACTTTGAAATGAGAAGAGAGAAAACTCAGCAGACGTAACAATGGCCAGTTTGGAAAGCATAGGAAATTGAATAGGAGTCCATGTGTCACAATAGTTTGCTTTGTATGTTTCTATGTTTTGTTTGGTCAGGGTGTGATCTGAGTGGGCATTCTATGTTGGATGTCTTGTTTGTCTATTTCTGTGTTTGGGCCTGGTTCTCAATCAGAGGCAGGTGTTAGTCATTGTCTCTGATTGGGAGCCATATTTAGGTAGCCTGTTTTGTGTTGGGTTTTGTGGGTGATTGTTCCTGTCTTTGTGTTTGTTGCACCAGATAGGACTGTTTTGGTTTTTCGCGGTTCTTGTTTTGTAGATTGGTGTGTTTTCATCTTTATTAAAGATGTACAAAAATAACCACGCTGGATTTTGGTCTGTCTCTCCTTCCCAGGAAGAATCCCGTGACACCATGGGAGCTTTTGGGGTATATACAGGTCTGTAGCATAAGAAGTAAAAGTAGTATCAGGAAGAAAAGTTATAGTTGGAAGTAGCATGTAACCCTGGACTGAATACAGTTTAATTTGTGATAATAGTTTAATCAGTTTTTAGTAGATAAGGAGCGCAGGAAGTGGGTGGAAGAGGAATACACATATTAAGTATGCAGAATAACAAGTGTTCTTGCTTTCAGCGATATATGGAGACAGACTACTGATATACAACTGGTTAAACGTTTTGTGGAGGAAGTCCCACTTCTTATAAAGCCTCCATCTTGATCTTCATCTTCAGCATCTCAATTTTATCACCTTTTCAGTTGTATGACCAGAGGAACACTAAAAATAAAACAAAGGGCATCGGTCACAAAGTTAAGGTATTCTACAGAACAATTGTTTAGATGTTATTGAACAATGCAAACACACTGACCAACATATGAGGCATTGTCCTAAAGGGAGAAACAAAGAGAACTTTCAGGCTAATATCAGCCAACAGATCATTGGTTACAGCAGTGATTCCCAACCTCTAGGCTGTGAACCGGCCTGCCCTTTTTATAGTTTATGCACAAATCTGTGATACACACAAACAGGTCGGATAACCGTTCGTTCCTCCACAATATTCAAAACACAATCAAGATGGATTTAGGGCCTGCCTAATAACACATGTACAACATGGGTGAGCCGTTAGTCTGCATGGGTCGATTTGTGTTCATTGACCCGTAGTCAGTAATGTCCAAGTGCAACAGCACTACTTGTGTGAAGAACAGATATGTTCCATGAACTGCCATGCATGCTTATTACCGGTGTCATAGGTTTAGTATGAATGGGTCTGACACGGGTTAAACCAACTTCAAATATAAAGGGTAAAACTCTAGTTCTTGGTGTGAAATGGGTACAAGTAATTCTGCCTTCTATTTTTTTGGGCCAAATGCCTTTTAATTGGGCTGTTTGGTGTAGCTGCAGCTAACATGTGCTATGTTGTGCTACTTCTTTGTTGGTGGTAAAACAGGAAATAGAAAATGATGTAGTTCAGCCTCATTGTTGTAAAATAGCGACGTAATACTGCAGTTTAACTTCTGACCTCCATCTTGTTAAAAAACCTCTTAAGACTCTAGGGGCAGTATTTCATTTTTGGATAAAAAGACGTGCCCGTTTTAAGCTCAATATTTTGTCACAAAAAGATGCTCGACTATGCATGGAATTGATAGCTTTGGAAAGAAAACACTATGACGTTTCCAGAACTGCAAAGATTTTCACTGTGAGTGCCCTAGAACACAAGCTTTAGGCAAAACCAAGATGTTACTGCAACCAGGAAATGAACAGGATTTCTGAAGCTACGTTTTGCATTGTCTCCTTATATGGCTGTGAATGCCCCAGGAATGAGCCTACCCTTTCTATCGTTTCCCCAAGGGGTCTGCAGCATTGTGACGTATTTGCAGGCATATCATTGGAAGATTGACCATAAGAGACTACATTTGCCAAGTGTCCGCACGGTGTCCTGCGTGGGAATTGGTGCGCAAAACTCAGCTGCTGGTATTTTTCCATGGGATTCTGAGAAAAACCATGCTTCCACGAACGGCATATCAATGAAGAGATATTTGACAAAACACCTTGAGGATTGATTCAAACAACGTTTGCCATTGTTTCGGTCGATATTATGGAGTTAATTCGGAAAAAAGTTTGACGTGTAGGTGACTGAATTTTTGGTTTTTTGATTTTTCCTGAATTTTTCAGGAAAAACTGGACATCTGCTATGTAACTGAGAGTCTCCTCATTGACACATCTGAAGTTCTTCAAAGGTAAATTATTTTATTTGATTGCTTTGCTTTGCTGGTTTTTGTGAATATGTTGCGTGCTAAATGCTACGCTAAATGCTAAGCTAGCTATCAACACTCTTACACAAATTATTGATTTTCTATGGTTCGAAAGCATATTTTGAAAATCTGAGATGACAGTGTTGTTAAGAAAAGGCTAAGCTTGAGAACAGGCATATTTATTTCATTTCATTTGCGATTTTCAGAAATCGTTAACGTTGCGTTATGGTAATGAGCTTGAGCAGTAGTCACGATCCCGGATCCGGGATGGGGAGTTCTAAGCCCCCGTAAAGCATTGCCCGTAAGTACAAATAGTTTCTAAGATGTTCATCTTTTAGTATTTTCTGTCGGTTATGTTTTAATTCTGAGTTAACTCAATGACATGTATTCCCTCGCTTGCCAAGCCTGCCTGTTAAGAGCTGTTTTGCAGCTAGCTTCTCTCTACATGTGATTTCTCTTCACACTTATTTTAGCTTACATGTTATATAGATAGTAATCCTGTTTAGAACAATATTTAAGCAGGATACATACGTTTTGGTCAAGTACTGTATTGTTCACTATGTGTCACGTCCTGACCCTAGTTCCTTTTTTATGTCTCTATTTTGGTTTGGTCAGGGCGTGAGTTGGGGTGGGCATTCTGTTTTGTTCTATGTTTTCTATTTCTGTGTTTGGCCTGGTGTGGTTCCCAATCAGAGGCAGCTGTCTATCGTTGTCCCTGATTGAGAACCATACTTAGGTAGCCTGTTCCCACCAGTGTTTGTGGGTAGTTGTTTTCTGTTTTGTGTGAGTAACAGACAGAACTGTTGCGTTTTGTTCCACTTTTGTTTTTGTTTCAGTGTTCAGCTTATAATAAACATAATGATCATGATCATAAAGATCAGCCTCTTTCCATCAGGGGTAGCCCTTCTCTCGCAGATTAAAATCATGCTTAACCATATACACTTGTAAGACAACTTCATTATTCATTATTTTTGTCTAAACTAATATAATTATTGCTAATATTAAAGTAATATTTCATGACTAGGGTGCCAATTGCATTTTTTTGCACGTCATTACTGCGAGCCATCATGACACTCAAAAGCCGGAACAGCTGCAGTTCACTTTGTGAAGCTAATGTTAGCGCAGCCCTAAATCCCTCTTCAAATTCGACACAAACCTTCAAACAGGTATGTGATGAGATATTACATAAACTCTTTATGTTTTATTAACATTTTAAAGTTGATTAGTTGTACTAATCGGGTGAAAAAAACTGTTTCTTCACACAACATATTTCCCCCTTTCAAGATCACTTCGTAGCCTTCGCTCCCCGCCCGACATTTAAAAAAATACCCGACGGAGCTCATTGCATTCTTGAATTATGCAGAGATGGGCATCATGAAGGTCTCGTCATTAATTTCGTTGGAAAGGGGACAAATAGTGCTTTACATTGATATTGATATTACAGTTGATCTGGAAGTATTAAGTTGTTTGGGCGCAAAAATAAGGTCAATTGTACGGACCAAGGCGAAAGTGAGTGAGTTTACGTTACTAGCTAGCACTTGGCAGTATATGTATTGCAGACTCGTCACATAATCAATATCAAACACCCAACAGAGTCTGGTGCTTTGGTCGTGTCAGATATTTAATTTTCTCCCCAAAATAATTGTTTTGTTGTTTCTACTGAAACCAAAAATGATGATGAATCAAGCAATATTTACCCTCTATGGGGGGTATATCATCATCTATAGTAACCACAGTTGGTTCCTGTACCTCTTGCTTCGGGATCTCAACATCTACCACTTCGGTTATGGCATCATCCTCATCCTAATTAGCTAGCCATCAAAAAGTTAGCTGACAGTTGGGTAACCAATGTAAGCTGGCTAGCCTAACATTAACAACCACTGTCAGACAACTGGCTTATCCTGCTATGGAAACGATTAGCATGCCTTTTGCGTCTGTTATATTGTTAGCTAAATAATAAATCAATTGAAAATAATAACTCGCAAAATACAACTAGCTAGCTACTGCTTGTGTAAACCAGCTGTGTCACTTAACTTAGTCCTTAGCTAACGTTAGCTAGCTATGTTGCTAAAGACAGGCTGGGACCAAGAAGGAGATGGTCCCACATGGCGCCTCATTTGCACTGAGTTGTCACATGAAATCCACCGATTATCAAAACAAATTCAATTCGAAATATGAACTACATTAATATCTTACTATTTATTTACCTTGGTTGTCCTTGGTCAACGTTGGCTTTCACTGCGCTTCTGTTCTCGATGTCGTTCAACAACGTGAACAAGTGAACATCTTGTTTTTTTGCTGAATAACGTTCCTACAATTTCCTGCACGTGGGTATTTCACAACACTTTCTACAATGTCCAGCTGGATATACATTTTAACTCTGAAAGTGCACGCCCAAATCCAATACGGTTTACACCTGACCAAGGGATTTTTAATTGAACATGGATCATGTGCTAAGTGATATATTGTCGGCAAAAAAACAGCAGAAAAATAAAAAAGAAGGTAACTTCTACCCCCAAACCATGAGACTGCTATTAACATGCATTGAAGAGAATAATCAAAGCTTTCCAGTGGCCAATGTCCTTCATAATTGTGTATGTGCTGTTCTCTCCTCTGTGTCCAGGCTGCATTCAGACTCTTGGACACTCTGGACTGCAAGCCCATGTAGAGCAAGTGAAGGGCTTAGGAGACGCACACCCTTCTGGTCAACCTTTGGCCTGCAGCCTCAAAATATTTAATGCCTGTCTGGAAAACGTTTCTTCTCCTATTTCCAACAATGTGGATGTATTCCTACTGCTACTGAAAAAGTTAATTAATAATCATAGTAGAATGGAACTGAATGTAATAGTATTACTTGGCCTATGTTGCATTCCAATTATCACTTAGTGTCGGTCTCTAAATCTGCATGTTTCCTTCTAGGATTTGTCAAAACAAGAGGAGGCATCCTCAGACTCCCTTCTGCACCATTCAGAAGGTTTTCAATGTTTAGCCATTCTCGGGTTCCGCTTACAGTTCTTCATCGGTAGGTTAATGAATTCGACATATGACATTTTTTAGAAAGTTGTTCACAATCAGGGGCTGCATCACCCAAAAGAACTTCCAAAAATCACTTTTGTGTTGTTTTTATACGAGGATGGCATGCTTATATGATGATTAAATAGTTGGACTGGTGGTAGATCTGCCAAGGTAAAAGAAAAATACATACAATTGACTTCCTTTGTTAATAGCTGTCCCCCACAGAAAGTGGAAAAAGTCAAGGGGTCGGAATACTTTCCAAACACACCGTATTTACACTTCTCTCTCTCTCTCCACTACCTCAAACTTTTAAAGAGCTAAATAAAGCCCCGCAACTTTACTTAATGTAAAACTACCATCTAGTTATGTTACAGCAAGAGGGAAGAGAATGTGTCATAATGCATGAACATATGACCAGATTGCATGACTCTAAACCACATAATTCTGCTAATGAAATGTGGTGGGGGAAAAACATCTGGCTTGTCTCCATTCTATTCCCTCCCCTTCCCCTGCCACCCCCACCTCTACAGCCCACAACCCCTGCTGGCCATTTATTAACATAGTCTTCTGTGTAGGGCGTGAAAGAACTCAGCAACACTTTGTCACAAATATATATGTCAAGGGGTGTGTATGTGTGTTGTCAAGGGGCGTGTTTTTTTTGTGTGTTTGCGTGTGTGTGATAGTGGGGTGGGTGTCCTCACTATGTTCAGTCAATTACAGAACTGTTCTCTCATATCATATTCATTCCAGGAGGATAAGCCAATTATCCCATCTAAAGGACGGGCGTGCCTCCTCCAACCCCAAATAAGCAATATTCTCTGAATGTTAAGAAAGAGAAGTAGCTTTTAACATGAGACTAATAATTGCTCCAGGGGCCAAACTCAAAAAATGGAATTGCCAAGTAGAGAAAAAAAAAAACGCTTGAGAGAGAAAGCTGATTAACAAATTACTTTCACTGGATTGTTTTTGAGAATGAGGTTTTGATGTAGTTGGGAAGTAAATGAAAAGTTGGGAAGCAAGAGAGGGAGCGAGAAAGAGTAAAAGTGTGTGTGTGCGCACGTGCATGCATGCGTGTTTGTGCGTGTGCATTCATGTGTGTGTTTTCACACTATTGTCTGAGTGTTTGACTGAAATCGGTGTGTCCCTAAAAGTCATGTGTGTGAGACTATAGTTATATGTCTTTGATCTTCACCAATTATACAGTTATTAGTGAGACTCCCACCAACCTTCACAACACTGTCTAGTTTCAGTCAGTCTCAGGAAACCACCAGACTACTGCCACGCAACTGCCGTCTCACAGGCCATTTCTGCTGCTTAAGGCCCCTCCAATGCCCTGTATCGGGAAATCAAATCAAACCTAAATAAGACAAACAAGCAAACTAATATTCCAGTAAATAAAGTAAGGCTGACATAGCACCAAAATGAGTGATCTGCAGCTGCTGGTCAGGGAACATCAATTAAGAGCAGTCCTGTGGTTGCTTGTGTTTTTGTGTGTATGTCTGCCTGTGCATGCGTGCACGCATGTTTACTTGGGTGTGTGTGTGTGTGTGTGTTTGTGTGTGTGGCAGATCAGTGGGTGTTTTGGGGAATCGTCTGCTGTTCCCTTCTGATAAGAACATTTGTGCTGTTTTTATTCAGTTATGGTAAGAGGAGATTATGGTTTGGCTGAGGCCAGCGATAGGGCCCAACTCATTAAGCGGTGTGTTGGTGCCAGTCCTTTGTGCCCTGTGCCAGAATCTTAGTACATTCTAATAGAGGGCTGGTAATAACAGCAGCTTAACACTGTAACTGTGTGAAACCAGGCCCTGTTTTAGTCACGGCAACAGAACGATTAACATTTGGCCTCCAGTGGACATAAAGTGTGTTTGTTTCCTTGTTTGAACCTGTTGTGTTGTGGTATTGTAGTGGGTGAATGTGTGTGATGTTACTGCTGTTGACAGTAGTGGGATGTTGGGGGAGTGATGGAAGGATGCATTTGCGGTTTTATTTTTACAAGAGGACATTGCATAGGTCATCGCATGGGTCCCATGTACGCTGCAAGTTAAAGGAAAGATTCACCCATATTGAATGCTTTATAGTTTTTGGTCATCTCTGGGTGATGCTTTATCGATTCCCGGGGAAATGTAATGGTTTCATGTGCATCTGAGATATTGCCTTTCAAGCAGGCAGACATTCTGTCGGTATGACATAGCATTGCGATAAAGCCGCTCTCACTACACTGGAAGGTAATAGGAATACAACTTTTTGACCACGAAAACATCTATCTTACTCTATACTACCGTTCAAAAGTTTGGGGTCACTTAGAAATGTCCTTGTTTTTTGAAAGAAAAGCACATTTTTTGTCCATTGAATTGGCAGATATTTTATGGAATATCTACAATGGCGTACAGAGGCCCATTACTAATGTGTTCCAATGTCATATTGTGTTAGCTAATCAAAGTTTATCATTTTAAAAGGATAATTGATCATTAGAAAACCCTTTTGCAAATATGCTAGGACAGCGGAAAACTGTTGTGCTGATTAACCCTTGTGTAGTCTTAACATTCTATATACTCCCCTTGTTCAAAGGGTCAAAAATGACCCGCCTTCACTAAACACCTCAAATAAAGTAGCTTAATTGAATTTTAAAACCCAAATATATTTTGCATGAAGAAGCAAATTGTCATTCATCACAAACTTTGTGAATATCTGAGTTTTCCCTCTTCACAATACAGAAAGACTGCATTTAATCAGTGGACACCCCTGTTTTTATTACAATACAATTGTTTTCTTTACTAAAGTAGAGGTTCATTATTATTATTATTATTATTATTATTATTATTATTATTATTATTATTGCTATAGGTACTGCATAGGTGTAAACATACATTTTTAGCGAAAGATAGCACTTGAACTTTTTGGCAACATAGTGATATATTCTTATATATACTGTACAATGAGGAATTCAAATACAAAATTATTGTCTTCTCCCATTTATTCAAAATTTTCCCCCCACCCACAAGGTGTATAAACATCAACAATAAATAAGAATAAAGTAAGATAATGGATACAAAACAAAAACGTGAAGAACATAAAATCGATCAACTCTAATTAGCACATGTAGGACAGCATGCACGTGTGTGCGCATGGACTTTGCAGACATATTGCTCACATGTGCAGCAGAACAACAGTTCTCAGCTGTCCTAGTATAATTGCAAAAGGGTTTTATAATCATCATTTAGCCTTTTAAAATTATACATTTGCATTAGCTAAGACAACGTGACATTGAAACACAGGAGTGGTGGTTGCTGATAATGAGTCTCTGTAGGCCTATGTAGATATTCCATAAAAGATCTGCTGTTTCCAGCTACAATAGTCATTTACAACATTAACAATGTCTACGCAGTTTTTCTGATCAATTTGATGTAATTTTAATGGACAACAAATGTGCTTTCTTTAAAAAACAAGGACATTTCTAAGTGACCCCAGACTTTTGAACGGTAGTATATATATATAATGTCTTACAGATCCATAAGTCCACTGCAGTTTCTTCAACTCTCTTCTGACTGTGATTAGAGTGATGTTGATGTTGTGCGGTGATGCCAGCAGATTCCAGATTACTTTTGCCGATTGATAATCTTCAACCATCAGTGAGTCGATGGCTTGAATGGTCTCGCTTGAAATGGAATACCACGGTAGATGCTGTGTTTTGCTTGAGGGCCAATATTAAAAACAATCAAATGCATTTGTGAATTCAATCGCTTTATTGTTTAATTATTTAAGGCTCCTTTCTCTTCTCTGTGTTGGAGTTCTTTTAAGAATAAAGTGAGCCAGTGAAGGCAACACATGGTCGCTTACCGGAACACCCAAAGTCATTTAATTGTTATAATAGGATTTGAAGCAATGGCCCACCCATGTGTGGTCAACTATTTCATCGCCATTTCACACTGAGACAAGCATGGGGACTGGTATTGATAAAATCAATGAGATTTTTATTTTCACGGAATCTCTGTTTGGGTATTGGTTAGTCTACATTTACGGTGTGGAAATGTTAGGATTATTTTTCCCTTCACTCGCAGTCACTTAGTAGCTGACTCCCGACCGGTCACGTTGTACAGAGCCAATTTTTGAAATCCAGTCACTGCTCCCCTGTGACTAGGAGGGGGCATTCTATGTTCATTTGTCTATGTTATGGATTTCTTTGTTGTTTGGCCGGGTGTGGTACTCAATCAGAGGCAACTGTCTATTGTTGTCTCTGATTGAGAACCATACTTAGGTAGCTTTTTCCCACTGGGTTTTTGTAGGTAGTTGTTTTGTGTTGAGTGTTTGTATCACCTGTCAGAACTGTTTCGGTTATTCCTTTTGTTATTTTGTATTTAGTGTTCAGTTTCGAATGAATAATATGAACACATACCACGCTGCACCTTGGTCCTCACCTTCTTCCACCAACGGCCATTTCATCCCCCCAACCCCCCATGTTAACAAAACTTTCTCTGTTTCTAATTCTCAAAAAAATTCTCACTAAATTAAAGGTGCTGTAGTTACCCAGATACTTCCCACCTTTCCCTTACCTATACTCCCATGGCTCTTCCTATAACATCTGCCTCCATCTAATCCTTGTTAATTGTTACTGAATCAGACTGTCTGTCAGATGTATGATGTACCGTTTTCCTGGAAAAGAAACAGCATGATATTAATCAAACTAATTAAGCAACATTCTTAAAATCAATCCCATGTACTATATTCTTACAAAAATAGGTGTTCTCTAGTACAGACAATTTTAAAGGCAGTCAAATGCTTCTTAAAAATGCCCTCTGGTGGTGAAACTAGCACTAACTAGCATTAATGGCAGCAATGGCTGATACTTAAATAACGTGCCATAGAATTCTGCGGCACCCCACAAGCTGTGCTGCAGTATGACGCAACTTTTAAAGGAAGAACCACCTGAGTCGCATCAACCCGGCTACCTATCGCCTCCAACTTCCAAGGTCCATGAGGGTCAGTCCATCCATTCATGTCTCCCGCCTCAAGCTGGTATGGACCAGTCCATTCAATCCCCCCACACCTGCTCCTCCGCCCCCTCAACTTGTGGATGGCCGCCCAGCCTACATGGGCTCGTCGGGTTCGAGGGACCCTGCAGTACCTGGTGGACTGGGATGGCTATGGCCCCGAGGAGCGGGCGTGGGTGCCTGCCCAGGACATCCTGGTTCGGGTCTTGTTAGAGACTTCAAACTACATGGTGGTCTTCGTGGCTCCGGGGCGAAGCCGCTCCTAGAGGGAGGCAGAGGGCGGCTGAGACCACCCTAGAGACTTTAATTGGACAGATGTGTCTTATTATTTCATGATTGTGTCCTTGTTAAGGAGGTGTGTCTTGTGTTCCTTTGCAGAAGCTTGAACTGCTTAACCGCTCGAGGGTACGTGGGACACTAGCGTCCCATCTGGCCAACATCCAGTGAGGTTCCAAATTCAATTACAGAAATGCTCATTATAAAAATTCAGAAAACAAAACATATTTTACATTGGTTTAAAGATTAACTTCTTGTTAAACCAACCACAGTGTCATATTTATAAAATGCTTTTTGGCAAAAGCATACCTAGCCCAGAATATACCTAACCCAGAACATAGCCCATTTGACAAATGATTACAAACAGTAACCAGCCAAGCAGAAGCGTTACAAAACTCAGAAATAGAGATAAAATTAATCCCTTACCTTTGATGATCTTCATATGGTGTTAATCAGAAGACATTCATTTACTCAATAAATGTTCCTTTTGTTCAATGAAGTCTCTTTATATCCAAAAACCTCAGTTTTGTTAGCGCCGTTTTCTTCAGTTATACACAGGCTCAAACTCAGTCAAAACAATCAGACAAAAAAAAATCTAAATTGTAGCCGTAAAGTTCATAGAAACATGTCAAACGATGTTTATATTCAACCCTCAGGTTGTTTTTTTGCCTAAATTATCTATAATATTTCAACCGGACAATATCGTCGTCAATATAAAAGGTAAACAAGAAATGCAAATGCGCCTGAAAAATCTTTGCGTCACGTTAGGGTCCTCTCGTTCAGACTGGTCTTACTTCCTCATTTATAAGAATACAAGCCTGAAACTATTTCTAAAGACGGTTGACATCTAGTGGAAGGCATAGAAACTGCAAATTGAGTCCTAAGTCAATGGATACTGTAATGGCATTGAATAGAAAACTACAAAACCCCCCCAAAAAACTACTTCCTGAATGGATTTTTCTCAGGTTTTCGCCTGATAAATCAGTTATGTTATACTCACAGACACTATTTTAACAGTTTTGGCAACTTTAGAGTGTTTTTTATCCAAATATGCATATCATATCTCCTGGGCCCTAATAGCAGGCCATTAAATTTGGGCATGCTGTTCAAAATCCCGAATGCTGCCCCCTACACTACAGAGGTTAACGAGTGTGTTCATTTCCTTAGTGGTTGTTGTTTTTCTGGTGTACTGTGATCCTGTAACTACTTTTTGAAGTATTTATGTTTATCCCTAACCACTGTTTCCTCGTCTGGTCTCTTCTCTGCACCAGGGTCCAACCTCACCACGTCACAGGACTAGGGAGTTTTCAGGATGGAACATAAACGGAAAGGAACAAAGGACAAGCAAAATCTGAGAGGAAAGTTCACCTTTCAGCAGGACAATAACCTAAGACACAAAGCCAAATATGCACTGCAGTTACGTACTAAGGTGATCGTGAATGTTCCTGAGTGGCTGAGTTACTTTTCTGACTTAAATCTACTTGAAAATCTATGGCAAGACCTGAAAATGGTTGTCTAGTTATGACAATCAAGATGGCGCTGACAGACAGGGCAGCTCTGCTTCTAGTTCCTAAGCAACTTGTCAGTATTTTTTTTTTTTTTGTGTGTAATTTCTTACTTTACTAGCCCAGGAAATGTAAAGTGTAATTACATACAGCCGGAAACTTTTGAATATCAGAGCAGCGGTTAAGTCACCAGCATTACAACCAGGAATACGACTTTCCCGTATTGGATCGTTTGTTCGCACCCCCCAGGACGACTGAACTCTTTCCAGAGGCTGATCCAAAACACAGCCGACAGGGAAGAGGTATTCGGAATGGACTTCTAGTCTAACTCAGGAGGCGTGCACACCATCCACCGCTTTCGAGTATATTACCTGCTTATGTTCAGTCTCTGGATAATAAAGTCAACGAGCTCAGGGTGAGAATCTCCTTCCAGAGAGACATCAGGGAATGTAGCATATTCTGTTTCACGGAAACATGGCTCTCTTGGGATATACTGTCTTTGTCCATACAGCCAGCTGGGTTCTCAGTACATCGCGCAGACATGATTAAAATACTCTCTGGGAAGAAGAAATGTGGGGGTGTATGTTTCAAGATAAACTACTCATGGTGTGATTCTGATATCATACAGAAACTCAAGTCCTTTTGTTCACCCGACCTAGAATATCTTCCAAGAGAATTCTCTTCAGTTATAGTCACAGCCATGTATATTCCCCCTCAAGCCAATACCACGACGGCCCTCAAAGAACTACACTGGACTTTATGCAAACTAGAAACCACATATGCTGAAGCCACATTTATTGTAGCTGGGTAATTTAACAAAGCAAATTTGAGGAAAACGCTACTGAAGATCAACCAACACATTGACTGCTCCTCCCTTCCTATAGGCAGGAACTCAAACAGGAAGTTCCCATGCTAAAGACTATTCAAAGCTGGTCATACCAATCGGAATCAACGCTTCAAGATTATTTTATCACGCGGACTGGGATATGTTCCAGGTAGCCTCTGAGAATAACATCGCTGAATACACGGATATGGTGAATGAGTTCATCAGGAAGTGTGTAGGAGATGTTGTACCCACTGTGACTAATAAAACCTACCCTAACCAGAAACCATGGATAGATGGCAGGATTCAATAAAAACTGAAAGCAACAACCACCGCATTTAACCATGGCGCGGTAACTGGGAATATTGCTGAATACAAACAGTGTATTAGTTCTCTCCGTTAGGCAATCAAACAGGCAAAACATCAGTACAGAGATAGTGGAGTCACAATTCAACAGCTCAGACACGAGACGTATGTGGCAGGGTCCACAGACAATCACGGACCACAAAGGGAAAATCAGCCACGTCGCGGACACCAACGTCTTGTTTCCAGACAAGCTAAACACCTTCTTCACCTGCTTTGAGGATAACACAGTGCTACCGGCGCGGCCCGCAACCAAGGACTGTGGGCTCTCCTTCTCCATGGCCGACGTGAGTAAGACATTTAAGCGTGTTAACCCTCGCAAGGCTGCTGGTCCAGGCGGCATTCCCAGCCGCGTCCTCAGAGCCTGTGCAGACCAGCTGGCTGGAGTTGACGGACATATTCAATCTCTCTCTATTCCAGTTCTGTCCCCTCAATGCTTCAACATGTCCACCATTGTTCCTGTACTCAAGAAAGCAAAGGTAACTGAACTAAATGACTATCGCTCCGCTCCGTAGCACTAACTTCTGTCATCATGAAGTGCTTTGAGATGCTAGTTAAGGATCATAGCACCTCTACCTTACCTGGCACCGTAGACCCACTTCAATTTGCTTACCGCCCCAATAGCTCCACAGACTGTGCAATCACCATCGCACTGCTCTATCCTGTATAGACAAGAGGAATACCTATGTAAGAATGCTGTTCATCGACTATAGCTCAGTATTCAAAACAATAGTAACCTCCAAGCTCATCATTAAGCTTGGGGCCCAGGGTCTGAACCCTGCCCTGTGCAAATAGGTTACGAAATTCCTGAAGGATCACCCCCAGGTAGTGAAGGTAGGAAACAAGACCTCTTGAAAAATAAAGGAGAGCCGCACACCCTAGAAGCTCAGATGCAAAAATATAATGTCCAACGTTTCGACAGACAAGCTGTCTTCATCAGGGTATAACAACAAACACTGCGGGGTGACTCATTTATATCGTGTCAATGATGGCCTGATATCATTGGTTAATTATCATATATTAAAATAGCATGCAAAAAACATAAATGGATAGCTTACTATCATAGATACAATTTGGCTACATAAGCCTACAAACATTTACAAAAGCACAATAATCGCAAGAATGTCTTCAGATCAAAGTCTACGATGAGACCAAAAACAAGGAAACAAGACCTCCACTGTGCTGATCCTCAACACATGGGCCCCACAAGGGTGTGTGCTCAGCCCTGTCCTGTACTCCCACGCACGCCAACTCAATCATTAAGTTTGCAGACGACACAACAGTAGTAGGCCTGATTACCAACAATGACGAGATAGCCTACAGGGAGAAGGAGATGGCACTGGGAGTGTTGTGTCAGGAAAATAACCTCTCACTCAACGCATCACAGGGGGCAAACTACCTGCCCTCCAGGACACCTACAGCACCCGATGTCACAGGAAGGCCAAAAAGATCATCAAAGACAATAACCACCCAAACCACTGCCTGTTCACCCTGCTATCATCCAGAAGGTGATGTCAGTACAGGTGCATCAAAGCTGGGACCGAGAGACTGAAAAACAGCTTCTATCTCAAGGCCATCAGACTTTCCTAGTTAAATAAAGGTTAAATAAAAAAGAAATGAAGACTGTTTAATAGCTATCACTAGGCGGCTTCCACCAGGTTACATAAACCTGCACCTTAGAGGCTGCTGTTCAATACTTAGACTTTAAAATCACTGACCACTTTAATAATGGAACACTAGCCACTTCAATAATGTTTACATATTCTCTTTACTCATCTTATACAGTGCCTTGCAAAAGTATTCACGCCCCTTGGCGTTTTTCCTATTTTGTTGCATTACAATCTGTAATTTAAATGGATTTTTATATGGATTTCATGTAATGGACATACACAAAATAGTCCAAATTGGTGAAGTGAAATTTAAAGAAATTAAAACAGAAAAGTGTTGCTTGCATATGTATTCACTCCCTATGAAGCACCTAAATAAGATATGGTGTAACCAATTACCTTCAGAAGTCACATAATTACCTGTAAGGGTTTTCCTGTGGTGAAGGAGAAGCGGACCAAAATGCAGCGTGGTGGTTATTCATGTTCTTTAATAAAGGAACTAGACATGAAATAACTAACAAAACAATAAATGTACGAAAACCTAAACAGTCCTATCTGGTGCAAACACAGAGACAGGAACAATCACCTACAAACACACAGTGAAACCCAGGCTACCTAAGTATGATTCTCAATCAGAGACAACTAATGACACATTTACATTTACATTTAAGTCATTTAGCAGACGCTCTGCCTCTGATTGAGAACCATACTAGGCCGAAACATAGAAATACCCAAAACCTAGAAAAACAAACATAGACTGCCCACCCAACTCACGCACTGACCATACTAAATAAATACAAAACAAAGGAAATAAAGGTCAGAACGTGACACCACCCCTGTGTAATCTAAGTTTTACATGATCTGTCACATGATCTCAGTATATATACACCTGTTCTGAAAAGCCCCTGAGTCTGGAACACCACTAAGCAAGGGGCACCACCAAGCAAGTGGCACTATGAAGACCAAGAAGCTCTCCAAACAAGTCAGGGACAAAGTTGTGGAGAAGTACAGATCAGGTTAGGCTTATAAAAAATATCCTAAACTTTGAACATCCCATGGAGCTCCATTAAAATCATTATTAAAAATGGGAAGAATATGGCACCACAACAAATCTGTCAAGAGATGGCCGCCCACCAAAACTCACAGACCAGGCAAGGAGGGCATTAATCAGAGAGGCAACAAAGATACCAAAGACAACCCTGAAGGAGGTGCAAAGCTCCACAGCGGAGATTGGAGTATCTGTACATAGGACCACTTTAAACTGTGCACTCCACAGAGCTGAGCTTAACGGGAAGAGTGTCCAGAAAGAGCAATTAATTGAATAAAAAAATAAGCTAACATATATATATATATATATACATTTATATATATTTATATATTTATATATTTTATTTATATATATAAATATATGGAAGAAGGTACTCTGGTCAAATTAGACTAAAATGTAACTTTTTCGCCATCAAGGAAAATGCTCGCATCACCCCGAGAATGGTGGTGGCAGCATCATGCTGTGGGGATGTTTTTCATCGGCAGGGACTGGGAAACTGGTCAGAATTGAAGGAATGATAGATGACGCTAAATACAGGGAAATTCTTGAGGTAAACCTGTTTCTGTCTACCAGAGATTTGAGACTGGCAGGGAGGTTCACCTTCCAGCAGGACAATGACCCTATGCATACTGCTAAAGCATCACTCAAGTGGTTTAAGGGGAAACATTTAAATGTCTTGGAATGGCCTAGTCAAAGCCCAGACCTCGATCCAATTGAGAATCTGTGGTATGACTTAAAGATTGCTGTACACCAGCGGAACCCATCTGAGATAGAGCAGTTTTGCCTTGAAGAGGGGGGGTGAGGGGGGGTGAATAGTTGTGCACACTCAAGTTTTTAGTTAACACCATTAACACCTTTGTTTCACAATAAAACATATTTTGCATCTTCATAGTGGTAGGCATGTTGTGTAAATGAAATGATACAACTCCCCAAATATACATTTTAATTCCAGGTTGTAAGGCAACAAAATAGGGAAAATTCCAAGGGGTTTGAATACTTTTTCAAGCCACTCTATCTCATCTCTGTACCCCACACATACAATTATCTGTAAGGTCCCTCAGTCGACCAGTGGATTTCAAATACAGGTTCAACTACAAAGACCGATGAGTTTTCCCAATTTCTCACAAAGTAGGGCACCTATTAGTAGATCGGTCAAAAATGTAAAAAGCAGACATTGATTATCCCTTTGAGCATGGTGAAGCTATTAATTACAATTTGGATGGTGTATCAATACACCCAGTCACTACAAAGATACAGGCGTACTTCCTAACTCAATTGCCGGAGAGGATACGTAGAATGTATGCACACGTAAGTCTCTTTGGATAAAAGCGTCTGCTAAATGGCATATTATTATTATTATAGGAAGGAAACATCTCAGGGATTTTACCATCAGGCCAAAGGGGATTTTAAAACAGTTACGGAGTTTATTTGTTGTGATAGGAGAAAACTGAGGATGGATCAACGACATTGTAGTTATTCCATAACACTAACCTAATTAACAGAGTGAAAAGTAGAACGCATGTACAGAATAAAAACCCATTCCAAAATATTAATCCTGTTTATAACAAGGCACCAACGTAATACTACAAAACATGTGGCAAAGCAATTCACTTTTTGTCCTGAGTACAGAGTGCTCCAATACAACACATACTGAGTACCACTCTCCATATTGTCAAGCATAGTGGTGGCTGCATCATGTTATAGGTATGCTTGTCATCTTTAAGGACTGGGGAGTTTTTCAGGATAAAAAAGAAATGGAGTGGAGTTAAGCACAGGCAAGGTCCTGGAGGGAAATGTGTTTCTTTTTTTGTCTTATTTATTGTTTGTTTCACAATAAAAAAATATCTTGCATCTTCAAAGTGGTAGGCATGTTATGTAAATCGATTGATACAACCCCCCCAAAAAAAAAATATATTTTAATTCCAGGTTGTAAGGCAACAAAATTGAAAAAATGCCAAAGGTGTGAATACTTTCGCAAGCCACTGTATGTATATACTGTCGTCTATTCGACTGTGCTTTAGTCTATGCCACTCTGACATTGCTCGTCCTAATATTTATATATTATTTAATGCCATTTCTTTTACTTTTAGGTTTGTGTGTACTCTGTGTATTGTTGTGAGTTCTAAAATGCTGCTGCAATGTTGGAGTTAGAGAAACAAGCATTCCGTTACACCCGCAATAACATCTGCTACCAACCTTATTATAATACCAACTGAAACATTTGTTGGCAAAAAAAAATTGTTCTAACAAATGAGTGTAACATTACACTGTAACTTAAATCATTTGCAGTGGTTTGGATTTTTCCATTAACACCCTTTTAAGAAGTGATAATGGACTGCCATCTTACTGTCTGGATTTTCACTTAAAAAAACAACTATTTTTGGAACTGTGAAGAAGGAACCTGAGAAGCTTTTAATCCCACAGCGTTGATGGACAAATATACTTTTAAGCGAAGTTACAAGACTGTGCCTTTTACAGCTGAGTGGCTTCCGTCTGGCTACTACCATAAACGTCTGATTGGTGGAGTGCTGCAGAGATGATTGTCCTTCTGGAAGATTCTCCCATCACCACAGAGGAAGTATGGAGTTCTTGGTCACCTACTTGACAAAGGCCCTTCTCCCCCGATTTCTCAGTTTGGCCGGGTATCCAAACATCTTCCAAAATAATAAATGTTATAATAAGGCTATAAAGGTCAAGGGGTCTGAATACTTTCAGAAGGCACTGTATATACAAAAGTAACTAGCTAGCTAGGGACACCATGTGCTAGCTAGTGATGGGAAACCAAGGCTTTCTGAAAGCTTCAGATCTTTAATTGATGTGAATGTGTAATTTCTTAAAGGTCTTGAGTAGTCATTCTGACAATAAATGTATTTCTCGTGGCTGATACAATGAAATATGTAAGGACACGGTGAGTAGGCGGGGAGCTTATACTCATGAGCTTTCCTTGACTGACCCGGGCTGACTGTTGCGAATATGCAAAAACTAACCATATGTTACAAGTTTCATTTTTGGCTTAAGTAACCATCTGTCTCATGTAACAATACCAAACGCAATATATCATACTAATTTTACTATGTTATGTCTAGTCTATGAGACCAGGCTGTGCCACTAGACAGAGCGAGGGAAAGAAAGAAAGAAAGAAAGAAAGAAAGAAAGAAAGAAAGAAAGGGAAAAAAGAGAAATAACAGAGTGATGATGCACAAAGAGAATCATTACAAACAACATTTCCTCATGGAGAGGGAAAGGAGGAGGAGGAGGATAGGAGGAAGAGGATAGTTATGTGTAAAATCAACCATGCCTGTCTTATGGACTATTGATGTAGCAGCCAGACATTGTGTACAGCAGGTATAAGTATTCACTCCCCTTGGATTTCTTCACATTTCATTGTGTTAGAAATTAGGATTAAAATTGATTTAATTGTCATTTTTTTATGTCAAGGTGAAAAAGAAAATCGTACATTTCTTGAAGATTTATGCGAAATTAAACACTAAATCGCCTTGATTAGATTACGTATTCTACCCTCGAGTCAATAAATGTTAGAAACACCTTTGTCAGCGATTACAGCTGTGAGTCTTCTAAGGTTAGTCTTTAAGAGTTTTGCACACCTGTATTGTCCTGTCAAGGTGTTGGGGAGCATGACTAGACAACAATTTTCAAGTCTTGTCATAGACTTTCAAGAAGAAGTCAAAACTGTATCTTGTCCATTCAGGAACATTCACTGTCTTCTTGGTAAGCAGCTCAGGTGTAGATTTGGCCTTGTAATGTAGGTTATTGTACTACAGAACGGTGAATTCCTCACCCAGTGTCTGGTGTAAAAAATAACGAAGCAGGTTTTCCTCTAGGATTTGGCCTGTGCTTAGCTCCATCCCAATTATTTTATATATAGTTTTTCTTAAATCTTTGCTGATGTCAAGAATACCTATACTATGATGGAGCCACCACCATGCTAAAAAATAAGGAGGCAGTTACTCAGTGATGGCTTTGCATTTAGGCCAAAAAGTGTATTCCTTTACCATGTTTTCTTGCAGTATATCTTTAGTGCCTTGTTGCATGTTTTGGAAAATGTAGATTCTAATATATTTGTATTCTTTTTTCACATTGTCACTTAGGTCATTATTGTGGAGTAACTACAATGTTGTTGATCCATCAGTCTTCTCCCATCATAGCCATTAAACTCTGAAGCTGTTTCCTTCCTGTCCTGCAGTTCATTTCAGATGGACGACTGTGTCGCTATTGTATCTGGGAGGTCAATAATACATAATCCACAGCATAATTATTAATGTGACTATGTTTAAGCTATTCAGTGTCTGATTTACTGGAAAAACCACATGATATGTAAATGTAAAATGTTATTTCACAAGAAATGTGAGACCATGTCATTTTGGAACACTTCACATGTGATGATAATTCACATGAAGTTTCACTTGTGGATTTTCCATAAGGGTCGTTACTCATCTACCAATCCCTGCCCTTCTTCATGAGGCTTCATGGTCTTTGTAGTTGAATCGGTGCTTGAAATGCAACACTTGACTGAGGGACCTTGCAGATATTGTATGTATGGGGGATACATTTTTCTCGTGGACTAATTTAGGCTTGCCTAAACAAAGGGGTGAGAATACTTATAAAATTACCATATTTTAGTTATTAAACTTGTATTAATTTGTAAACATTTGTAGAATTTTCTTTTCACATTATGGAGTATTTTGTGTAGATCAATTACAACAACAAAACAAATCACAATTGAATACATTTCCCATTTTGTAAACCAACAAAATTTGGAAAAAAAGCCAAGATTGGTGAATGCTTATGATGCCCACTGTTGCTCTGAGCAGTTGATAGTAGTGCCAGTCGTTTTTCTCTCTTCTGACTCCAACCATATGAAAATGAATTGTTAGCCTGCGCTGCTGTGTTTGAGGATCTGTTTTCCGTCTTCTTGTTATTTAATAGTCTGGGATGTGGTGGAGCGTTTATTGTGCAATCAGTCTCCTCTCTAAATGAAATTGAGGGGAGGACGTGTATCTATGGATTGAGGTGGAGACAGGAACAGAGAAAGTTAGTCATAAACAGTGTGAGACAGAAAAAATAACATAAGAGTGTGGGGGGTTGTTAACAGTGAGATAAACGACAGAGTGCAAGAGGGGGAGAGTGCAAGAGAATGAAGGAGCGGGAGAGAAAATGAAAGCGAGCGAGATAGAAGAGAAAGGGACGGCTGTTCATTCAAGTGTAATTCCATTACAGCTAGAACGTATTGTGAAGGGGAACCATTAGAAGTGCAATCAGGATGGATGTGTCAAGATGAGGACAAAGATGGAGGATGGAGAGAGAGAACGAGGAAGGCTGAGGAAAGATCTACAGCTGACTGGCCAAGATAGAGCCCCGAAATCTGACCCCCACCCCCTCGTCAGCCTCAGGAAGGGGAGGCAGGAGGCACTGATGGAAGAAGGGCAGACACCTGTCATCGATAAGATAATGGTGTCAACACATGAGCTCTTTGTCAGCACATGAGCCCTCGCCCTCTCGCTCTCTTTCGCTCTCTTTCTCTCTCAGTACAGGACCATCTCAGTCACATAATATAGTTCCAACAAGCCCCAACCCTGACGATCCTGCATTGTCTTTATTATTTTGTTCCTGTATCAACAAGTCCATTAACTAATCAGAAATATAATTGTCTAGTCCTGAATCGTCTTGTGCACTGTATCGTTGAGATCGTGATGTCTGCCTTACAACAGACCTACAAACCCTCAGTCCAGCCTCTCTGAGCCTATTGCGGACAGTCTGAGCACTGATGGAGGGATTGTGCATTCCTGGTGTAACTCGTGCAGTTGTTGTTGCCATCCTGTACTTGTCCCGCAGGTGTGATGTTCGGATGTACCGATCCTGTGCAGGTGTGTCTACATGTGGTCTGCCATTGCGAGGACGATCAGCTGTTCGTCCTGTCTCCCTGTAGCGCTGTCTTATGCGTCTCACAGTATGGACATTGCAATTTATCAATCAAATGTATTTATTAAGCCCTTCTTACCTCAGCTGATGTCACAAAGTGCTAAACAGAAATCCAGCCTAAAACCCCAAACAGCAAGCAATGCAGGTGTAAAAGCACGGTGGCTAGGAAAAACTCCCTAGAAAGGCCAGAACCTAGGAAGAAACCAAGAGAGTAACCAGGCTATGAGGGGTGGCCTGTCCTCTTCTGGCTGTGCTGGGTAGAGAGTATAACAGAACATGGCCAAGATGTTCAAATGTTCATACATGACCAGCAGGGTCAAATAATAATAATCACAGTGGTTGTCAAGGTTGCAACTGGTCAGCACCTCAGGAGTAAATGTCAGTTGGCTTTTCATATCCGATCATTCATAGTATCTCGACCACTCCTGCTGATTCTAGAGAGTTGAAAACAGCAGTTCTGGGACAGGTAGCACGTCCGGTGAGCAGTTCAGGGTTCCATTGCCGCAGGCAGAACAGTTGAAACTGGAGCAGCAGCACGGCTAGGTGGACTTGGGACAGCAAGGAGTCATCAGGCCAAGTCGTTCTGAGGCATGGTCCTAAGACTCAGATCCTCCGAGAGAGAGAGAGAATTCGAGAGAGCATACTTAAATTCACACAGGACACCGGATAAGAAACGAGAAATACTCCAGATATAACAGACTGACCCTCAGAGTCAGTAGAAAGGCCTCTGTAGTCTCTTAAAGGTTTCATAACTGTGACCTTAATTAATTGCCTACCGTCTGTAAGCTGTTAAGTGTCTTAATAACCGTTCCACAGCTGCATGTTCATTAATTCTTTATGGTTCATTGAACAAGCATGGGAAACAGTGTTTAAACCCTTTACAATAAAGATCTATGTAGTTATTTGGATTTTTACGAATTATCTTTGAAAGACAGGGTCCTGATAAAGGGACGTTTCTTTTTTTGCAGAGTTTATATACTGTATTGACTGAGCTTTCTTGTATCTCCGGACAGACATTTCAAAACCTTATTCCTTATGATTTATTATTTTACTGTCTTTTTTGCCATTCACAAATGTGTAATTCAATGTGTTTCTATGGGCTATAGTAGTAAAGGCCAAATTCAATATATTATCAAATAGATTAAAAAAATATCATACTTAAAGGAGTCCTATGTGTGGCTGTGTGCAGCTGTTCGGCCATGGAAACCCATTTCATGAAGCTCCTGACGAACAGTTATTGTGCTGAAGTTGCTTTCAGAGGCAATTTGGAACTCTGCCGTGAGTGTTGCAACCGAGGACAGACAGTTTTTACGCGTTACTTGCTTCAGCACTCCGTGGTCCTGTTCTGGGAGCTTGTTTGGCCTACCACTTTGCAGCTATGTACAGCTGCAGCTGTTCAGATAGCTGTTGTTGAACATTTTATGGCTGCAGGGGCAGGATTGAGTAGTTTGGATGAAAAGGTGCCCATTGTAAACGGCCAGCTCCTCGGTCTCAGTTGCTAATATATGCATATTATTATTAGTATTGGATAGAAAACACTCTAAAGTTTCCAAAACTGTCAAAATATTTGGATAGGTATTGCTTTTCCCTCTCCTACTGTGAAAGACATTTGCGGTTGATATATTATCGATTATATATTTTAAAAACAACCTGAGGGTTGATTATAAAAAACATTTGACATGTTTCTGTGGACATTATGGAAACTATTTTGAATTTTCGTCTGCATGGTCGTGAACGCTATTTCCTGTGGATTTGTGAACATAATGCGACAAACAAACAGAGGTATTTTGGATATAAAAATCATCTTTATGGAACAAAAGGAACATTTGTTGTGTAACTGGGAGTCTCGTGAGTGAAAACATCCGAAGATCATCAAAGGTAAACTATTAATTTGATTGCTTTTCTGATTTTCGTGACCAAGATTCCTGATGCTAAGTGTACTTAATGTTTTGTTGTGCGATCGATAAACTTACACAAACGCCTGGACTGCTTTCGTTGTAAAGCATAATTTCAAAATCTGACACGACAGGTGGATTAACAAAAGGCTAAGCTGTGTTTTCCTATACTGTACTTGTGATTTCATGAATATAAATATTTGTAGTAATATATTGAATGTAGCGCTATGCTATTCTGCGGTTGTTGATTACACTTATCCCGACAGGGGGATTGCAGCCATAACAAGTTAAAGTATAGTCTCCAACTTCAGCCATTTTTGCAATTTGTTCCAGTCATTGGCAGTAGAGAACTGGAAGGAATGGCGGCCAAAGGAGGTGTTGGCTTTGGGGATGGCCAGTGAGATATACCTTCTGGAGCGCATGCTACGGGTGGGTGTTGTTATCGTGACCAGTGAACTGAGATAAGGCGGACCATTACCTAGCAAAGACCTGGAGCCAGTGGGTCTGGCGACAAACATGTAGCGAGGGCAAGCCGACGAGAGCACACAGGTCACAGTGTTGGTTGGTATATGGGGCTTTGGTGACAAAACGGATGGCATTGTGATAGACTGCATCCAGTTTGCTAAGTAGAGTGTTGGAGGCTATTTTGTAAATGACATCGCCGAAGTCGAGGACGGTAGGATAGTCAGTTTTACGAGGGTATGTTTGGCGGTGTGAGTGAAGGAGGCTTTGTTGCGAAATAGGAAGCCGATTCTAGATTTAGTTTTGAATTGGAAATGTTTAATATGAGTCTGGAAGGAGAGTTTACAGTTAACACAGTGTCCAAAGAAGGGCCAGATGTATACAGAATTGTGTCGTCTGCGTAGAGGTGGATCAGGGAATCACCAAGCAAGAGCGAAAAGGTTGATATTTACGGTACAGAGAAAAGAGTCGGCCCGAGATTTGAACCCTGTGGTACCCCCTTAGAGACTGCCAGAGGTCCGGACAACAGGCCATCCAATTTGACACACTGAACTCTCTGAGAAGTAGTTGGTAGTTGGTGATTGACAGAGTCGAAAGCCTTGGCCAGGTCGATGAAGACGGCTGCACAGTACTGTCTTTTATCGCTGGCGGTTATGATATCGTTTAGTTATTAATTATATATTGGATAGTGTATCAATACGCCTAGTCACTACAAAGTTACCGGTGTCATTCCTAACTCATTCGCCGGAGAGGAAGGAATCCGCTCAGGGATTTTACCATGAGGCCATTGGGAATTTTAAAACAGTTACAGAGTTTAACCTCTTGACGCACCCATCCCGTTAGAGGGAATATTTTCATCAACATCCGCTCAATTGCAAAGCGCCAAATTCAAATTAAATTACAAAAAATATTACATTTTCATGAAATCACAAGTGCAATATAGCAAAACACAGTTTACCTTGTTGTCAATCCACCTGGCGTGTCAGATTTGAATAAAGCTTTTTGGTGAAAGCATAACAAGCATTTATGTAAGACCATCTCTCTCAGTATACAAAATATTACAAACAGCTAGCAGCCAAGTAGCTTGGTCACGAAAGTCAGAAAAGCAATAAATTAAATCGCTTTGATGATCTTCGGATGTTTGCACACACAAGACTCCCAGTTACACAATAAATGTTCCTTTTGTTCTATAAAGATTATCTTTATATCCAAAATACCTCCATTTGTTTGGCGCATTATGTTCAGAAATCCACAAGCTCGAGCGGTCACGACATCGCAGACGAAAATTCCAAATAGTATCCGTAAAGTGCGTAGAAAGATGTCCAATGTTTTTTATAATCAATCCTCAGGTTGTTTTTACAATATATAATCGATAATATGACAACCGGAATGTAGCTTCTTTCATAGGTGAGAGAGAGAAAATGGCTGTTGCACATGAAAAACTCGGCTGGCACCCAGCCATCCACTGACGCGATGGGTTCTGTCTCGCTCATTTTCAAAATAAAAGGCTGTTCACATCTTGAGGAAGCCATTGGAAACGGAATCTGGTTGATATCCCTTTAAATGGAGGCAAGGCATCCAATGGAACAGAGAGCTTTCAGGAAAAACAGCACTTCCTTGTTGGACACAAATGACAGAGTGAAAGAAGGAACCCTATATGTTATTTTTTTATATTTGATTTAACCTTTATTTAACTAGGCAAGTCAGTTAAATAACAAATTCTTATTTACATTGATGAGAATACAAAGTGTTATGTTTGGGGAAAATCCAATATGACACGTTACTGAGTACCACTCTCCATATTTTCAAGTATAGTGGTGGCTGCGTAATGTTATGGGTATGCTTGTAATTGTTAAGGACTGGGGAGTTTTTCAGAATAAAAAAAATCAAGCACAGGCAAAATTATTTGCTGGTGACACTGTCAGTGATTTATTTAGAATTCAAGGTACACTTAACCAGCATGGCTACCACAGCATTCTGCAGCAATACGCCATTCTATCTGGTTTGCGCATAGTGGGACTATCATTTGTTTTTCAACAGGACAATGACCCAATACACCTCCAGACTGTGTAAGGGCTAATTGACCAAGAAGGAGAGTGATGGAGTGCTGCATCAGATGATCATGCTTCCACAATTCACAGATTGGCTGCAAGTGACTAACTAAGGCAGTTACATCTCCGACTCCGTTACTGTATTTGGGTGTCGGCTATTGTGTGTTTACGCTTGATCTGATTGAATCTAGGCCTGAATGTCAAGCGTCCCTGAGCACTGTTATTTTTTTGTTGGTGTTGTCAGATAATCACACAATTATTGACTTGATTCCGGATAACCTTTTGAAGAGTGCAGAAATCTATTCTTACCAATAAATCTGTGGTCAGCCTCCTTCTCCACAGATCTGGTGGCGAAGCAGGACATTTAGGTTGCTGTCATTTCAGAGGATGTGATGGGTGTGGGGGCTAACCAATGTTTAGGTCAATTCCATTTAAATTACAGTCAAATCAGAAAGTAAACCAAATTTCAGTTTCTAATTTTTCCAGTATTACAAATATTTGAATGAGAATTTCTGTGTACTTCCTGAATACAGTTCGTTGTTGTACATTTACTGACAAAATACAGTTCAGTTGGTTGATCATGGTCACATGATGAGGTAGCTCTGTCTGCAAACTTCAAAACCAGCATCTGCTGGTCTATTTTTTTGAACCTTTATTTAATTATGCAAGTCAGTTAAAAACAAAATCTTATTCACAATGGCAGCCTGGGAACAGTGGGGTTAACTGACTTTTTACGAGGCAGAACAACAGATTCCTACATTGTCAGCTCGGGATTTGATCTCATAACCTTTACAGTTAGTGTCCCAATGCTAACCACTACGCTACCTGCTGCCCCAAACAATGGTCTAAGATGTTGGTTTCTCCCAAACAATGGTCTAAGATGTTGGTTTCTCCCATGGAAGACCCAGCTAACAACTGCAAATTTAAGAGCAATGAACCAAATGATTTCACTTGGAATTTTACATGTGAAAACTTATTTTTGGAACATTTTACAATTCCATGTGTTATCACTGTTCAGATTAAATATGACCCCACCAGGGGGTTTGAATTCACAACTGCTTGAATTGAGGTTCGCTGCTACGTTCCAAAGTCTGTGGCATTCCCCTAAACATCCAGTAACTTTAATACATCTCTGCACTTAGCAAAAGAGTGCCATCTGCACTGGTATTTTAGTTTATTCTCTCATCCTTTTATTTCAGCAATTTGAGGGTTTTATGTAGTTGTCTAATGTTGGTGGGGCATATTATTCTGTTGTAATGTCACTCCTGATTCACCATGATAACTATAATAGTTTTTCTTGAGTGTATTTTAATAAAGCTGAGAATTACATTGAAGTCCAACGTGTTTATTTAAAAAATATATATATTTCACCTTTATTTAACCAGGTAGGCTAGTTGAGAATAAGTTCTCATTTACAACTGCAAAGTGGCCAAGATAATGCAAAGCAGTTTGACACATACAACAACACAGAATTACACATGGAATAAACAAACATACAGTCTGTCACGTTCTGTCCATCGTTCGTATGTGTTTTCCTTGTTTTAGTGTTGGTCAGGACGTGAGCTGGGTGGGCATTCTATGTTGTGTGTCTGGTTTGTCTATTTCTATGTTTGGCCTGATATGGTTCTCAATCAGAAGCAGGTGTTAGTCATTGTCTCTGATTGGGAACCATATTTAGGTAGCCTGTTTTGTGTTGGGTTTTGTGGGTGATTGTTCCTGTCTCTGTGTTTGCACCAGATAGGACTGTTTAGGTTTTCACTTTTCTTGTTTTATATAGTCTGTTCATGTATAGTCGTCTTTATTAAAAACATGAATAACCACCACGCTGCATTTTGGTCCGCCTCTCTTTCACCAGAAGAAAACCCTTACAGAATCACCCACCAACCAAGGACCAAGCGGCGTGGTAAACAGCGGCAGCAGCAACAGCAGCAGCAGGAGAAGCGACAGGTGCAGCAGGAGCAACAGCAGCAGCAGCAAAGGCAGCAGCAGGAGAAGCAACAGAGCCAGAAGCAGCAGTGGGAGAGGCTGCATTATTTGGATAAATGGACTTGGGAGGAGATCCTTGACGGAAAAGGACCCTGGGCAGAGCCAGAGGAATATTGCCGCCCCAAAGCCGAGCTGGAGGCAGCGAAAGCAGAGAGGCGGCATTATGAGGAGCTAGCACAGCAGAGCGGCTGGAAGCCCGAGAGGCACCCCCAAAAATGTCTTGGGGGGTGGCACAGGGAGAGTGTGGCAGAGTCAGGAGTCAGACCTGAGCCAACTCCCCCTGTTTACCGTAAGGAGCCATGGATGGAATTGGAGCTGTCGGCGAAGCAGAGTGCTGAGTCTGAGAGTGTGGAGGATGTATTGGACAGAGTAGAAAGAAAGCTGTTGGTTTGGCATAGTATGCACGGCATACCAGTGCCAGCACCACGCATCAGGCCTACAGTGCGTCCCGCCTGTCCAGCGCTGCCGGAGCCTTCCTCCTCTCCAGCGCAGCCAGAGTCTCCCGCCTGTCCGGCGCTGTCAGAGCTACCGCCCCTCATGCCAGAGGCGCCAGAGCCCCTCATTCCAGAGGCACCAGTGCTCCTCAGTCCAGTGCTGCCAGAGCCTTTTTCTCCAGTCTGCCCAGCGCCGTCTGAGCTACCCGTCTGCCCAGCGCCGTCTGAGCTACCAGTCTGCCCAGCGCCGTCTGAGCTACCAGTCTGCCCAGCGCCGCCAGTGCCGCCAGTCTGCCCAGCGCCGCCAGTGCCGCCAGTCTGCCCAGCGCCGCCAGTGCCGCCAGTCTGCCCAGCGCCGCCAGTGCCGCCAGTCTGCCCAGCGCCGTCTGAGCTACCCGTCTGCCCAGTACCGCCTGAGCTACCAGTCTGTCCAGCGCCACCAGTGCCGCCAGTCTGCCCAGCGCCGTCTGAGCTACCCGTCTGCCCAGAGCCGCCAGTGCCGCCAGTCTGCCCAGCACCGTCTGAGCTACCCATCTGCCCAGCGCCGTCTGAGCTACCAGTCTGCCCAGCGCCGCCAGTCTGCCCAGCGCCGCCAGGGCCACCAGTCTGCCCAGCGCCGCCAGGGCCGCCAGTCTGCCCAGCGTCGCCAGTACCGCCAGTCTGCCCAGCGCCGCCAGTGCCGCCAGTCTGCCCAGCGCCGCCAGTGCCGCCAGTCTGCCCAGCACCGCCAGTGCCGCCAGTCTGCCAGGATCCGCCAGTCTGCCAGGATCCGCCAGTCTGCCAGGATCCACCAGTCTGCCAGGATCCGCCAGTCTGCCAGGATCCACCAGTCTGCCAGGATCCGCCAGTCGGCCAGGATCTGCCAGAACTACCAGTCAGCCAGGATCCGCCAGAACTGACAGTCAGCCAGGATCCGCCAGTCTGCCAGGATCCGCCAGTCAGCCAGGATCCGCCAGAACTGCCAGTCGGCCAGGATCTGCCAGTCAGCCAGGATCTGCCAGTCGGCCAGGATCCGCCAGTCGGCCAGGATCCGCCAGGATCCGCCAGTCGGCCAGGATCTGCCAGTCGGCCAGGATCCGCCAGGATCTGCCAGTCGGCAAGGATATGCCAGTCGGCCAGGATCTGCCAGTCAGCCAGGATCAGTTAGATCCGCCATTCAGCCAGGATCCGCCAGTCTGCCAGGATCCACCAGTCAGCCAGGATCCGCCAGAAGTGCCAGTCAGCCAGGATCTGCCAGAACTGCCAGTCGGCCAAGATCTGCCAGTCGGCCAGGATCTGCCAGTCGGCCAGGATCTGCCAGTCGGCCAGGATCAGTTAGATCCGCCAGTCTGCCAGGATCCGCCAGTCAGCCAGGATCCGCCAGTCTGCCAGGATCCGCCAGTCAGCCAGGATCTGCCAGAACAACCAGTCAGCCAGGATCCGCCAGAACTGCCAGTCAGCTAGGATCCGCCAGTCAGCTAGGATCCGCCAGTCAGCCAGGATCCGCCAGGATCTGCCAGTCGGCCAGGATCTGCCAGTTGGCCAGGATCCGCCAGTCGGCCAGGATCCGCCAGATCTGCCAGTCGGCCAGGATCTGCCAGATCCACTAGTCAGCCAGGATCCGCCAGTCAGCCAGGATCTGCCGGAACCACCAGCCAGCCAGGATCTGGTAGATCCATCAACCTGCCTGAGCTTCCTCTCACTCCCGAGCTTCCTCTCGGTCCCGAGCTTCCCCTCGGTCCAGTGGGGCCCGTTGTTAGGTTTCCTAGGCCAAGGTTAGCGGCGAGGGTCGCCACTCAAGGGACACTAAGGACGTGGACTAAGACAATTATGGAGTGGGGTCCACGTCCAGCGCCAGAGCCGCCACCGCGGACAGATGCCCAGGTTGTGCGTTCGGTGTCCGCACCTTGGGGGGGAGGGGTTCTGTCACGTTCTGTCCATCGTTCGTATGTGTTTTCCTTGTTTTAGTGTTGGTCAGGACGTGAACTGGGTGGGCATTCTATGTTGTGTGTCTGGTTTGTCTATTTCTATGTTTGGCCTGATATGGTTCTCAATCAGAGGCAGGTGTGAATCATTGTCTCTGATTGGGAACCATATTTAGGTAGCTCTGTTTTGTTCATCACGTTTGACTAAGAAAAAGACCAGAAAATGCAGTCACTTACAACGCCGAACTTTTTTCCAAATTAGCTCCATAATATCGACAGAAACATGGCAAACGTTGTTTAGAATCAATCCTCAATGTGTTTTTCACATATCTATTCGATAATCTATCAGTGGTGGCAGTTGGCTTCTCATCAGAAGCAAACGGAAAAATACTGCAGCTGGAGATTACGCAATAATTGCGATGGAGGACACCAAGCGACCACCTGGTAGATGTAGTCTCTTATGGTCAATCTTCCAATGATATGCCTACAAATACGTCACAATGCTGCAGACACCTTGGGGAAAAAGTGGAAAATGTAAGCTGACTCCTAGCTCCTTCACAGCCATATAAGGAGTCATTGCCATGAGGCGTTTCAAAAAATGCGGCACTTCCAGATTGGATTTTTATCTGGGTTTTTTCTGTAACATCACTTCTGTGGCACTCACAGACAATATCTTTGCAGTTTTGGAAACGTGAGAGTGTGTTCTTTCCAAAGCTGTCAATTATATGCATATTCGAGCATCTTTTCGTGACAAAATATATTGTTTAAAACGGGAACGTTTTTCATCCAAAAATTAAAATAGCGCCCCCTATATCCAAGAAGTTAAACACTGGAGTGATAGATGTGCAAGATAAATAAATAAATACAGTATGGGGATGAGGTAGTTGGATGGGCTATTTACAGATGGGCTATGTGCAGGTGCAGTGAACTGTGAGCTGGTGCTTAAAGCTTGTTAGGGAGATATGAGTCTCCAGCTTCAGTGATTTTTGCAGTTCGTTCCAGTCATTGGCAGAAGAGAACGGCTAAAGGAGGAATTGGCTTTGCGGTTGACCAGTGATATATACCTGCTGGACCACATGTTACGGGTGGGTGCTGCTATGGTGACCAGTGAGCTGAGATAAGGTGGGGCTTTACCTAGCAAAGACTTGTAGATGACCTGGAGCCAGTGGGTTTGGCGACGAATATGAAGCGAGGGCCAGCCGACTAGAGCATATAGGTCGCAGTGGTGGGTAGTATATGGTGCTTTGGTGACAAAACGGATGGCACTGTGATAGACTGCATCCAATTTGTTGAGTAGAGTGTTGGAGGCTATTTTGTAAATTACATCGAAGAAGTCGAGAACGGTAGGATGGTCAGTTAAATGAGGGTATGTTTGGCAGCATGAGTGAAGGGTGCTTTGGTGCGAAATAGGAAGCCAATTCTAGATTTAATTTTGGATTGGAGATGCTTAATGTGAGTCTGGAAGGAGAGTTTACAGTCTAGCCACACACCTAGGTATTTCTAGTTGTCCAGATATTCTAAGTCAGAACCGTCCAGAGTAGTGATGCTGGACGGGAGGGCAGGTGCGGGCAGCGATCGGTTGAAGAGCATGCATTTAGTTTTACTTGCATTTAAGAGCAATAAGAGGCCATGGAAGGAAAGTTGTATAGCATTGAAGCTCGTCTGGAGGTTAGTTAACACAGTGTCCAAAGAAGTGAAATCAGTTGCTGACACGAACTTAGTGGCTTAAAAGAAACATTTGAATGCTTTGATCCAGGAGGTTGTGAGTTCAAATTCCAGGTAAGGACGTGTTGACTAATATTTACTGTATAAATAAACTTACACAATGTAGTAAAATATGTAAATTGAAGACACTATGTATGGAAATTTCACATTGAAATCATATGATTTTCCTCATGTCTAATCATGTGGCTTTCCCGTGAGGGAATTGTCTGTAGTGCTATATTGGCATCTAGGTATAGCTTGAGAGTTCATCATTATTTAAGGGAGACAGGCAAACAAACACCAAATTACACAAATGGGCAGAACCTAAAGGGGTCAAGCGAGGGTTACTCTCATTTGTCTTACATATTGATTAGAAGGGGCTTGTGGGTAACCGGAGGTCAGAAGGTGTTGGAGTAAATCAAAGCTAAATAGTAATGCTGAGAAAAGGGTGGGAGATCCAGCTTCCTCTCTCTCTGGATGTTTCCCAAGTGGAACCATTTCCTTATATAGTGGACTCCTTTTGGCCAGAGCCTTCTGGGTGCACTTACATAGGGAAAAGGGTGCAATTTGGGACGCATGCTCTGCCTCCCCTGCTGCCATGCTGACTGGCTGTTAGTTAGGTGGATTGAATTATAATAAGGATGTGTCCCAAAAAGCACCCTATCCCCTATATGGTGCACTAGTTTCCCACAGGACGGAAGGACCAATTAGGCCCACAGCCTCTGGGTACGAATGGGAGTGAATATACACATCAACAAGACCCTCTCAGGAGCACACATCAGCATTGCAAATAAAAGCTACTTTTGAGCCCTTACATATGATTTGGAGATAATACAGGCACACACATGAATGATTATACCGCTTCTAATGATGCTTATGATTAATTTAGCATGACTTGTAATGAGTTTGAAGTGAATCAATTATGAATATGTGTACACTGGAGCCGAAATATGAGGAGGATTTTTTTAACACGTTTCCCATGGTCCACAGCTTCTGATATATATCATATTAAATTAAGCCGGTTAATTAATTTGCATGCACAGTAATCTTAAATCAGATGCACGGTTGACAATCCATCTGTAATTTTCAAACATTAAATTAATAATTTGCCTGTTCAGAACTATTTGTTTAAGCATTCTATTTTCAACAGTTTTTCACTTAGGCTGTGTTATCTATGTTCGATGGGGCTCATACAGTGTGTGAATGTGAGAGCCTTGCCTGATTTATCAATTCAAAATGTAAGCCTCGAGTTAGAATTTTGTCCGCTTGTGATTGTCATGCTGATGTCACAGTAATTGAATGTTATTTAACATAAACACATTTAGCATCTCCTGGCTTCTACACATAGCATACAAGCCTTTGGAACATCTACATTTTACAAGTCAAATAAATCCATTTAATATAACCTACACCTTCACAATACATTTATAATTTATTTAAGGCAGATTTGAAGAAACATGATATGAAGAAAATTGAGCTATTTCAGAAGAACAGAATAGCATATTGTGAGTCCTCCTTTACAGCCCTGATCTGGCTATGCCATAATGGCTGTGGGCTACACACGTTAATTTATCAGACAAGATTTGCTTATAATTCCCGTGGCATTCTTTTATATTATTTTGTAGTAAGAATAATGCAATTGAACATAGCTGAATAGAATAGAAAAGGACCTCTGCGGCTATTCTGTGTTAAGCAGCTATTAAAGAAACAGGTCATTCTATATGCTTCATTTAGAGTTGTTTACGCATCTTTAGCTGTGATACAGACGTTAGGCTATATCTTTAGAATTGTTATACATTCTAAGGCTGCATGATGTGACTCTTAAGGATGATTTGAAAAATGTTTATAAGGCAGCAAAGGCATTAGCTCTGTTGTTTCTTGTGCAGGCTGCACATACAGTATCATCCGTCTCTCACTCACAATTCACTCACAAGCATTTGATAATATTCTCACCCATCAGACTCTTCTCAATTTAATCTGGTCTTTACATACTGTATAGTCTACTAATATACACTACTGGTCAAAGGTTTTAGAACACCTACTCATTCAAGTGTTTTTCTTTATTTTTTTACTATTTTCTATATTGTAGAATAATAGTGAAGACATCAAAACTATGAAATAACACATATGGAATCATGTAGTAACCAAAAAAGCCATCACTCTGTTTTCTCACGCATTTACGTAGCCGTTAGAAATGTTGCGCAACATGGGCTTACGGGCTCTCATGAAGTGTTTGATTTGATTTCAATTGCATTTTGTGGTGGTAATGTGGTCACCGTAACAGCCCTAGAGGTGACAGGTTTGCATGTGGGCTAATGGGGAAGTAAAATATTGTGTCAGAGTGTTACACCCTGACCCGTTTCACCTGTCTTTATGATTGTTTCCACTCCACAACCAGGTGTCGCCCATCTTTCCCATTATCCCCTATGTATTTATACCTGTGTTCTCTGTTCGCCTGTTGCCAGTTCGTCTTGTTTGTCAAGTCAACCAGCATTTTTGCCTCAGCTGCTGCTTTTCGCAGTCTCTCTTTTTCTCGCCCGCCTGGTTTTGACCCTTGTCTGTCCTTACTCTGAGCCCACCTGCCTGACCACTCTGCCTGCCCCTGATCCTGCCTGCCGACCTGTACCTTCACCCACCTCTGGTTTACTGACCCCTGCCTGTCCTGACCTGTCTATTGCCTGCCCCTGTTGGATTATCAAACCATTGTTAAATCGACATTGTCTGCATCTGGGTCTTACCTTCATACCTGCTACTGAGAGAGAGGGAGATAGGGATATCCTACAATGCAGGATCAAATAGTAATCATAGCCATGTGAGAGGTATTATGTGCATATGTACTCATTGGAAATGTACTTTAAAGATAATGGCAAAGATGATTGTCTATATCCCTGCAATATCATGTAGCAATGGCAATATAGGGCACCTAAGCACTCTAGTTGGAGCCCATTCATGTATTGCATCCACTTCAGAATAAAGTGAACACAAACAGTTTGTAGCAGCCAGATACTGAATATCAACTCCAGCAGCACGCTACGAAGGTCCTGGGTATAACTGCCAAATTTGCAGCCTATTTCCTATGTAGTGCACTACTTTTGACCCGGGACCATAGAGCTCTGGTCAAAAGTAGGGTGCCATTTGCGATGCCCTGGTTGTGCTCATAAATCTTCATTATGGACTCCGCAGCACTATGACTAACAGATACTCATAAGTAGTCTACTCCATCAATTAGCCAGAAAACACGTTTTGGCCGGGGAGCTATTTGGACGAATTTGGGGCTAATTTCCTCTCTTGGCTTCGAGTTCAATGAGGGATATGCCATTAGAGAGAACCTCCTAACCAGAGTACATCCTAAATGGCACACTATTCCCTTTATAGTGCACTACTTTTGACCAGAGCCCTAGTCAAAAGTAGTGCCCTATATTGGAAACAGGGTGCCATTTGGGACACAGTTCAGCTGATGGAGAGAGAATGGCATTCAGCTAGTTTGGTTTGAGGAGAGACATTTTTTATATTATCCACAGATGAAGAGGTACATTAGCATATCATTAGGACTGTTGGTAAGCAACTGTGTTCGTTGGTTAAAGGGGTTCTTCTCATCATATTCAGAAACATGTAACATAGCCACTATCAATCTCCATTATAGATGAAGCCACTGAATAAGCTGCATGAATAGCTGGATGATAGGTTTGTGTGTGTGTGTGTGTGTGTCCTTTTGTGAGTTTTTAGCAAGTGAGATGTTAACTGCAGTATTACGTAGCATTTATCTACACTCGTCAATCCTAAATAAATGGAAAATACTTCCACCGTGACAAACTTTGGTTTTCCGAGGATAACTATCTCTTTGAAGCGGATCAGTGTTTCTGAGCAGTGTGTGTCAGCCAGTAAGGTAAAATTTGCAATATGGATCTAGCTTTTCTCTCCAATGTGTTATCAATGGGAAATGCGTAATCCAGTTGGAGTACACAAGCTGAAAACTTGTGGATATCTAAAATTGAAATAGCCACAGTAAAAACAGTCTAAATGAAATCCCAGTGTCTCCCTCGGTCTCTCTCTATCAACTGTTTGGTAATAATAACCAATAATGTTGTTTGCAACAAAAAGTTTCCATAATCTTCAATCGGAACAGTGTATGGTGATGTCTACCCCATTCATAGGCGCTATCTATCTTAAGCGGCTATTGATAAAGGTATCTTCTTCTCGAGGAACTGTTGTTAAGAGCCCCGATAAAAAATTTGTAAAAACTATTCAGACCCCTTGACTTTTTCCACATTTTGTTACATTACAACCTTATTATAAAATGGATTAAACACACAATACCACACAATGACAAATCAAAGAAATGTTTTTTAGAAATGTTTGCACATTTTTGTCTTTTTTTTTTTTACAGAAATACCTTATTTACATAAGTATTCAGACCCTTTGCTATGAGACTCAAAATTGATCTCAGGTACATCCTGTTTCCATTGAAATCCTTGAAATATTTCTACAACTCGATTGGAGACCACCTGTGGTAAATGAAATTGATTGGACATGATTTTGAAAGGCACAGACCTGTCTATATAAGGTCACAGAGTTTATAGTGCATGTCAGAGCAAAAACCAAGTCATGAGGTGGAAGGAATTGTCCGTAGAGCTCAGAGACAGGATTGTGTTAAGGCACAGATCTGGGGAAGGGCACCAACACATTTCCGCAGCATTGAAGGTCCCCAAGAACACAATGGCCTCCATCATGCTCAAATGGAAGAAGTTTGGAACCACAGAGACTCTTCCTAGAGCTGGCTGCCCAGCCAAACTGAGCAATCTGGGGAGAAGAGCTTTGGTCAGGGAGGTGACCAAGAACCCGATTGTTACTCTGACAGAGCTCCAGACTGAAGCCACTCCTCAGTAAAAGGCACATGACAGCCCGTTTGAAGTTTGCCAAAAGGCACCTAAAGTCTCTCAGACCATGAGAAACAAGATTCTCTGGTCTGATGAAACCAACATTGAACTCTTTGGCCTGAATGACAAGAGTCACATCTGGAGAAAACCTGGCACCATCCCTACGGTGACGCATTCTGGTGGCAGCATCATGTTGTGGGGATGTTTTTCAGTGCAGGGACTGGGAGACTAGTCAGGATCGAGGGAATGATGAATGGAGTAAAGTACAGAGAGGTCCTTGATGAAAACCTGCTCCAGGGCGCTCAGGACCTCAGACTTGGGCGAAGATTCCAACAGGACAACGACCCTAAGCACACAGCCAAGACAACGCAGGAGCTACTTCAGGACAAGTCTCTGAGTGGCCCAGCCAGAGCCCGGACTTGAACCCAATCAAACATCTCTGGAGAGACTGAAAATGGCTGTGCAGCGACGCTCCCCATCTAACCTGACAGAGCTTGAGAGAGTCTGCAGAGAAGAATGGGAAAAACTCCCCAAATACAGGTGTGCCGAGCTTGTAGCGTCATACTCAAAGAAGACTCGAGGCGGTAATCACCGCCAAAGGTGCTTCAACAAAGTACTGAGTAAAGTGACTGAATACTTATGTAAATTAAATATTTCAGTTTTTCTAACATTTCTAAAAACCTGTTTTTGCTTTGTAATTATGGGGTATTGTGTGTAGATTAATGAGGGGGAAAAAACAATTTCATCCATTTTAGAATAAGTCTGTAAAGTAACAAAACGTGGAATAATTCTAAGTGTTTGATTACTTTCCGAATGCACTGTATGTGCAGCACGTCATTGCTCTCTCTGTCGCTCTACTGTGTGTGTGTCTTTCCAGCTGTCACTCGAATGGTGAGGGGCTGAAGCTCACTGGCTGAAACTCAAATTGCTAGGGTGCTGGACCACATTGGCGTACATGTAGGGAAAATGGCGGCACACAGCTTCCAGAAATTAGCCGCTTTCAAACTGGAGATTTCATGGGATAATTGAGGTAAGACAGTAAATATGCTCATAGATTATGCATGTGTGAGCTACACATTGACACCTCCAGCCAAAAGTATGATGTTTAAAAAACACTTGTCAGCACATCGTTTTCACATTTAGATGGTGGTTTTTTTGGCCGCCAGAGCCAATCTACATCTGACAATTAGAGGACATTCTTGGGCTAGGTGAAATCATGCACATTTCCACTTATCATGCACCTGCAATTTTTTTTCACCGGTAATGGGAAAACAAAACGAGGAAAAAGGGGGAAAAAGAAAGGCCTGCATACACACTTAAACAGGAGGGTTCCTCGGGAGTTCTTTGGGAAGGGTGAAGGTTCTATGTGGAACCATGACTAAAATACCCCTTTGAGCCCTTCAATGTTTCTTTGCATTTCAGAAAAGGGTTCTTTCCTCCTTTAAGTAACAGCTGCAAAATGTCAGTCTGATTATATCATTCCATTCGTTGGACAGAAGACGCAGAGGAATACTTTTTAAAAATAATTTTCCTTCAAGTTGGATAGAAAAGGTGAGTTTTCATGAAATCTTTTGGTAAGTTATTTTGTTAAAGGTATGCAGAAATTGCTCTGCCATTTCCTGGTTGCAAAAAAATGTAGTAGTTTGCCTAATTTCAGTTTATGTGGCAAAACATGCATTGTACTGTATAGTGTGGAAAATCATTGTACAGTCTAAACCGCTATTAGATACATTTTCTATAATCAAAACTATAATATTTTCAGCTGTTTGAAGCTGGTGCACAAAACGGAAAGTAAAAGATGCAAAAACGAAACTTAAGATCAGGAAGTATAGATTTAGCGCAAATGTAAGAGATCTACTGCTTCTTAGACTTGCTTTCAATGAGAATGACAGATTTATAATTCACATTTCTACGTGAATTTGGTCTGTCACCCAAAAAGTTACATATTGCAGCTTTAAACCATTGAAAAAGTAACTAACCAAGCTTAGTTTTGTTGCTTTGCCAATGACGTGTGCCGACACACCTGAGCAAATCATACACAATTATTTCCTGGTGATCTTCGGGTTTCTACGCAATACATACAGTATCTTTCAAATATGCTGTAATGTTTAACGTACAATTTCAATCTATCTAATCGGATATAATCCAGATTGAGTGATGAAGATTAATACTTTTACTAAGCGTATCCGTTTATTAGTATTTGAATGACAAAGTCTCTCTAGATCTCCTAACAGTACAATTTCTAGGGTCAATTTTAAATCAATGCCATGCATTTTCAGCCATTCCTCAAACTGAGACCAGAAACAGGCTACCTGAGGGCAATACCAAAACAAATGGTGTATTGACTCTGTATCCTCACAGCAAAATATGCAGAGCTTTGATGATTTTATGCCCCAAATATTCAACATTTTGTTGGAGGCAAGAATTCTATATAATAATTTTTGCTAGTCTTGAATCTTGCGTTGTTTTATATATCAACTCATGGAATCGGTACATCAAAAATCTCTTCCAAACTCTTTTGCGATCTGTATGGCACAGCTGTCAACATCCTGGTCCTCAAAGGAAACTGGTATACTTTTCTATTTATGATATTTGCATTAATCAGTAAGTTTTAATCCTTTATATTGGGCAGACAGACCAGTTCCCTACCTCCTCCCGCTGCCACCTGCCTCCTCCATTTTTGGGGTAATGCTGTAATCAATTGATTGTACTCTTGGATTGAGCAGACCTTCCAGTACAATTCTGATAACACAATGAAGGACACAACTCTAACATTCCAATGTACAATATAATTCAAGAACAAAATACCCTTTTCAAACATCTTCCCCATAAATCCAGGTATTTTATCAACCAGCACATTTGAGTTCAGCCATAATATTTGTTCTATATTTTCAGGGATGTGAAATTGAAATTGTAGCCAGCTCTGCAATGCTTGTTTGAAATAGAGAGATACTTTGAAAAAAAGTATCATTTTCAATCAATCAAAAATAAAGGCAAAAAGGCCATTTTTAAACAATGTATGCACTTGAAAACCATTTTGGGTTCAAGTAAAACTTTTGAATAAGTGAAGCTTTTAGAGATAGGTTTAATGCTTTTACATTTCATAATCTCATCCCACCCAATTCATATTCATTATATAGAAAGGCACGCTTTATTTTGTCTGGTTTACCGCCACGGATAAAGCAAAAATATTTTTGAAAACGAATCATCAGGAGGAGGCAGCACCATAAGTAAGTGAGTAAACTGAGATATGACTAAAGAGTTAATCAGGGCAAATTTTCCATAAATAGACAGGTATTTACATCTCCGTGGTTAAAGGATCTTGTCTATTTTTACAAGTTTTCTATTGAAATTCATTGTGGCGAGCTTATTTATATCTTTTGTGATATGAATACCAAGTATGTCTACTTCACCATCAGACCATTTTATAGGTAAATTACTGGGTAATGTAATAATTGTATTTTTTAAAGATCCAATACCTAATATTGCACAGTTATCATAATTAGGTTTTAGTCCAGAGAGTACAGAAAATGTATCTAGATCTTCAATGAGACATTGCAGGGATCAAGCTTTCGGACTTACTATAAAACTTGAGTCATCGGCATACATGGACACCTTTGTTTTTAGATCTTGGATCTTCTAATCCTCTAATGTTGTTATTGGATCTGATGGATCTGATTTTAATAGCTAGCATTTCGATAGCCATAATGAATAGATATGGTGAAAGCTGACACCCTTGTTCATGCCAAGACAAACCTGCTACATACAGACAGGCAAGCAGGCAGGTGGGTAGGCGTTCGGACAGACTGCAGTACCATGTCACAATCATTTACATTTGAAAAATTAACGGAGATAATTAACATTATCTTCCAGATAACTGGCCACAGAGACCTGAACAAACAGACTGACTTTCACTGACAGACAGACATGCTACCATGCTACATCTTTTAGCATGAACATTAGCATATTCTGAAAAAAAACCTTCACACACAGCTGTCAAATTTAAGGTGTGAGGCTGATAGGAAGTGGAGGAGACGGAAATCCCCAGAGGCATTTTAACGATGTGTTATAAAGCCATCACCTAGCACTGTGTCACCACTCTAAGCAGACTATTTTATCCACTGAGACAGTCCGTACACCGTGCCTGTTAAACTTTAATGTATTGATCATTTGTCTCGTCTTCACCATCTGATCCGACCCTCTGTTTTGGACTAACTGACAACTGTCTGACAGGTGTGTAGATGGTTCTGGTGCATGGTTGGAAAGGGGAGGAGAGGACATGAGATGAGAGGAGAGTCCTTAAATTCATGTAAATCTCTCTCTCTCTCTCTCTCTCTCTCTCTCTCTCTCTCTCTCTATCTATCTCTCTCTCTCCCCCCAACCTTCACAAAGCTCAAAGCACAGCATTTTCTTGTTAATTACAGCATAGATCATCCTCGCCCCAAATCAAAAGCCCTTTGTCCTCCTGTACTCGCTCCACTTTTTCTTTTTCTGGAAAAATTGCACTCTCACGCGATCATACATCTTAGAGAGGAGTCCCATTCATATTGATATATGATCCCGATCAGCTCTGGTTTCAATAATGAAGAGCCTGGCCATTACACTGTACTCTAATAAACACAAGAGACCGTACAAGAGAGACAGTACACTGAAAAGGCTTTTTCTAAATTAAATGACAATATGTTGGACAATCGAAGTATCACAGAGGCTCAATGTGTAGCAAGTGGAGTGAGAGTTCACCATGCAATGCAATATTAAATAAAATGACAGAATTTAAAGTTTGATACAACGAGCAACCAACAGGTAGACTTTTACTTTATCTGAATAGGGGTTGGGGAGAAAGCACTTCATGTATCCTTAATTAATTAGCCTAGCCAGCTACTGCTAGCTAGGTAGCTAGCTATATTCTCTCGGCTACTCCAGTCAAGACAGGCACTCTTATCTGGAACGATAAATAATAATGTGGCTGCTACTAGTTAGCTGGTCTTGGCTGTAGCAGAGTTGCCTTGGTGTGTCTCTCTCTATCTGTTTGCTCCCATCTCACACACATCGTACCTCCGCAGCTGTAGAAATAGCTCGCCAGACTCTTAAAAATGTAAGTAAAAAAAAACAACACATTTAGATTATCCAGATATGACAAAAATGCTAATCACTGTTCGAATAGTGAAATTATTTCTAATCCCCATCCCTACACAGCAGAGCATTTGACATAATAGGTGGGACTATATCTTCATACTGTGTAACGCGGTTCACATTTCTTAATGCCATTAATGCCCCTCTCCAACCTGTGTATCCCTTTGTGTACAAGTTACACTTAGATTCCCCCATCCAGGCTGTCATCCAGCCGCTCAGCTAGCCTCTTATCCAGCCTCGAAGCCAGCCTCTCCACCTATTACTCTATTGACTACAGCACAGGAAGCCACTCAGTTAGTCAGTCAGTCAGTCATCTCAATGCAGGGTCACCAGGGTTAACCCACCAATCAACACCTCCTCTCCTCCCCCTAGCTGACACTTAAAGAGGAGGCTTTTAAAAGCAACACACTCACCCGTATGTGCACACAGACACGCCTTGTCAGCGTGGCAGCTCCATTTGAAGCACATCCTTCCTTCCTGACTCTTCTCTTCCCTCTCCACTGTGAGTGAGTCAGTGTCACACCTGACTGATTGAACATCCCCTCGGAATAAAGAATAAGGCCCCTACGGGGAGTCGCACTGAGCTATTAGCATATTACACATGTATGTGCAATACATAGACAGAACAAAAAAAGATCAAAGCCAATATACACACATAATTTCACACATTAAATACTACACACATACATACGCTCTTCACATGCAAGTATATACATAAACAAATTAATTGCAATTATATCCAATTTGCCTAATTTGCACACACACACACACACACACAGAAAATCGACATTGTACCAGATAGGGGTTCTTTGGCTTGTAACCATAGCAGAACCCTTTTTGGTGCAATAAAGAACCATACCATTTGGTTACATATCTTTTTGGGGCTATATAGAACCTTTATGGAGAGTCAGAAAGGTTCTGCATAGATCATTTTGAATAATCATACGTTTGTTATTATATGGTTAAAATTCCATAGGTGTTACTATTGTGTTAAACTTTAATTAACTAAGCTACCTCTGGAACAACTGGGAGTCTATGAAGAGATAATTGAGATCAACTGACTGATTTAATCGGTGATTTTCAAGTAATAATAATAATATATGCCATTTAGCAGACGCTTTTATCCAAAGCGACTTACAGTCATGTGTGCATACATTCTACATATGGGTGGTCCCGGGAATTGAACCCACTACCCTGGCATTACAAGCGCCATGCTCTACCAACTGAGCTACAGAAGGACCACGTGACACTAGCTCACACATCAACCTTTCACAAGACAGTATTAATGGCCAATATCACATGTGATGTTCAATGGAATAACACAACACATTAGATCAACTGGAAGGACACTCTCACTCACAGTTGCACAAAAAGAGCTGTGCGCAAACCACACCTCAAAATATTCTAATGAGCTGTCTACCACAAATTTAAATGATCACTAAAATACGGTGGGGCAAAAAGTATTTAGTCAGCCACCAATTGTGCAAGTTCTCCCACTTAAAAAGATAAGTGAGGCCTTTCATCATAGGTACACTTCAACTATGACAGACAAAATGAGAAAAAAAATCCCGAAAATCACATTGTAGGATTTTTTATGAATTTATTTGCAAATTATGGTGGAAAATAAGTATGTAATAAGTACTGTAACCAAGAACCCCTTTGTGAACTGTAAGAGCCAATTCATGCTTAATCTGTAAATGTGGTTGGAGACTCCGTATGGAGGTTGTGACGCAATTGCGGAGCCTCTGGAGGCAAGCAGAGGCCAAATTGAGCTCCGCACAGCATTGCTGTGTGCCTCCCAAATTGTGTAACAATAGGGAGGGCTCAGCATTGACATGATTGGTTGACAGTAGGTGAGGGCGGGAGGTCCAGTATAAACACAAACTAATTTCCTTGACAATTTCCTTCACAAGTACTCCAGCGCAAGAAGTATGAATGCACTGACTTCTGCAGAAGCCATGTCACCACACATGCTGGAAGTACATGCTGCACGGAGCAGACTAGACGTTTTCACCCTTTTGTGCATTTCTTTTCTCTGCACTTTCATTCACAAACAGATCAGATGCTATGACACAATTACTATAAAAACATGTCATCTATATTGCTTTATACACTAGCTAAACACATGCAGATCAGGAATAGAAGGCATAGGTATGTAGGGATGTAAGGAATAACATAGGATTGGAAGCAGGAAATTCAGAGGGGTGAAGGGAGAATGATAGAGAGTAAGAGAGAGAGATATATTTAAATAGAAAGAGAGTGGGATGGAGACAGGTAGTAACATGGGTACACTGTAAAACACATCCTGTTGTTTTTACAGTAAGTTACTGTAAAAAAAGAGAACAGAACGGTACATACCATATTTTACAGTATCCAATACTGTTACTGTAATAAAAAAAGTATAAAAAATAAATAAAAAATAAAATATATATATATAAACATATATATATTGTTTGTTTTTGGAAGGAATTTTCATTGTTGGACATAAAATACAAAAAAAAACATTAAATATACTCCAAGTGATTTTAATTTAACAAATCTATTCCCAAGTATAATAGAGACACACGACGTGATCGTATACAAAGGTAAGCAAATAGGTCCGCGGCTGAATCTAGTTGATGATCCCAGTTATAATGTCCAGTGTTCCCCAAAATTCAGGTGGCTTTCCCAAAATTCCCTCCCATTTCCAAGATTCTTCCAACAAGGAATTGTGGACAAACTGGGAATTTTCAGAATTTTGAAACTCTGCTTGAAGGCCTGATGTGGCCTCTAAACCAACATAATAATTTCAACCTTGCTTACATGTATACAGTCTGGCTTGCCGTTTCAAGTAAAATGTTATCCTTAATTATATGAACAAAAAATATAACAAGTACCTAGGTGTAGGCAAGGCCATAAGCAAATCGGTAAACTGGGATATGACTAAAGAGTTAACTTTTTATTCAAATATATTGTAGTGAGAATTTCTTTTGGGATATGAATACCGAGTATGTCCACTTCACCGTCAGACCATTTTATAGGTAAACTACACGGTCATATAAAGTTGTATTTTTTGTGTGTGATCCAATGCATAATATAGTACACTTATAATAATTTGGTTGTAATCTAGTGAGGTTAAAAAAAGGATCTAGGTCCTCAATGAGGCTGTGGAGGGATCAAAATTGTGGATCAAAACAATCAAAAACACAGATATTACTTTGAAAAATCTACATGCAGTAGAGCATACTCAACTGGCGGACCGTGGACAGGATGCGGACCGCAGGTCGCTATTTAAAAAAATGACTAATGCGCTTTGGAACAGCAAAACAAATCTCTGCCCCATGCAAAATTTGTTTTAAAACTGCAATATTTTTTCTCTGCCAACAAGAGGGGTGTGAACAGTTTGGGGTCGCATGGGTTGTGAGGTGAAGGTTCGTTACGAGGAAATTTGTGTGATAGGACCTTCTCAAATAGTAGTTGAGTACCCCTGCAATAGAGCATGCTGGGAAATATGGTTATAATAATGATTATCGTTGTTTTATAGTAACTTTCAGGTAACTGGTTGCCAGTAACTTAATGTCAACAAAACAGTTTTATGGTACACTGTAAAAAAAAAAAAACGGTTTGTTTTTACAGTGCCTTACTGGCAGCCAGTTACCTGTAAGTTACTGTAAAACATTTAAATTTAAAAGAAGCTTTGGTTTAACAGTACATACAGGATTGACAGTACATACAGGATTGTTTTACAGTGTACCAAGGCCGTTACTGTAATCAATTGACGATACCATTACTGGTACTGTAATCTATTGTAAGGGATGGGGGAGGGGGGAGTTGTTTGTCGCCTAATTTCCACAAGGGGCCTGCGTTTTATATGTAGCTCCTACTTTGTATGTACTTGGTTTACCTTTCACTGTAATAAAAACAGCATGGCCACAAAAAAAGTAATTAATATAAAACAACAAAATAGGTACCAATTAACTAAGAATAAAATATTAAATTTATAAAAAGAATTAGCAAAAATGTTCTCTTTTTTCAGAGGATTTTGCTTTGATTTTGTTGGTCGTGCACTTTTAATGTGGCATTCGTTTTAGAATGTTAACAAATACAGCAAGTGAACTGCTACTGTGTTTTACTTAGCATTTTTTTTACGATAATGTCCAGAACACATTAAATATTTCCTGACCATGTAATTTCTTCTCACAATGCAATGTAATTTATGGTCATCTAATGTATTCAGTTTATGGAATATGTTTACTGTTGATTATACAGTAATTTACTGGGACAATTACATTATACATTTTTTACAACGTAGATGAAAGACTATAAAGGAGATTGTGTGAGAGTGAGGGAGAAGTATTGAGAGGAAGGAAGGGAGGAAGTTAAGATGGTAAGAGAGGGGTTGCAGATGCCACCACTAGAAAACTGATAATGTCATAACTGTTAACATGTTTTATTGTCTATGCTGGCAATACAAATACCCATACTTTTCCCTTGTGGATATAATTTTTTTCTGGTGTACACAGAGCACAGGGCATCACAGGTTAATTATTATTGTATGTATTACTATGTGGTGCTTACCAGGTATCCAAGCTAGGTCCATGTGTGGAGCTTCTGTGAGCTGCAGACTGGCAGGGGTCAGTGGCTCTGTGGGCGGTGTGGCAGTCTGGGTTTAACATCTTAATTTTCCAGGAGTTCAGAGAACAATGAGAGGTGCTAAAATATATCAAACAGCCAATTAGCCTGCTGAACCAGGGGCCTGGGTCACAAAACACAAAACACAGTTAGCTTCATTATTATCCCCAAGAGGACAAGTGACTTATTATGCTACGGTGCAGTTTGTCACTGGGCTCTGAGTCAGGTACTAGGCTGTGTGGGTTTGGATCCGTTTGAAAGGCCTGAAACGTTGCCTCACACCAAAGTGCTTACCACACATAATTAAAATGATGTGATTTAATTTCATACCTGTCTTGACAACACTTGATTAAAGGTGATTGTATAAATAATTAACACTGTAATACTACTCATAATAATGATAATAGATGGATTTTAGACAGCACTTTTTAAGCAGCCAAAGATATTTAGTATAACTTCATCCTGGAATGGAATGACAATACGATTTAGTAGAGATAATCTGACACCTTGTTCGCACATTAAAGGAGAAGTCTGCATTTGCTACATCCATTTTTGTACTTATAAATTCAAGATATGAACCCATTGATTCTTGAAGACTATAACTTATAATGCCTCATGAGCTTAGTTCACTGCTGTACTCAAAAAAAATGTTTTGGTTTTACTCCAATGTTTGTAAACAAAGTAAATGTAAGCAAGCACTTTTCAGCCTCAAATATACTATAGTTACAATTATAATTTTGATATCATGTAGATGGTCAGTCCTTGCCTCTATAGCTCTATCTTTGAATTTGAGAGTGGTTACATTTCTCCAGCCCCATATCTCAACTTTTTAACGGAATATTGGTGGGGAAGGTGTTGTTCTTGTTTCAACTGCCTCAGAATAGTCTTTCTGATAAATTAAATATCATGAATGGTCATAGAGTGGTAATTAGTTACTAACAATGACCACAGAGCTGTATTTTATTAGATAGTTATGGTTCTGTCACACCCTGACCCTAGTTTGCTTTGTATGTTCTATGTTTTGTTTGGTCAGGGTGTGATCTGAGTGGGCATTCTATGTTGGATGTCTAGTTTGTCTGTTTCTGTGTTTGGGCCTGATATGGTTCTCAATCAGAGGCAGGTGTTAGTCATTGTCTCTGATTGGGAGCCATATTTAGGTAGCCTGTTTTGTGTTGGGTTTTGTGGGTGATTCTTCCTGTCTTTGTGTTTGTTACACCAGATAGGGCTGTTTTTGGGTTTTCACAGTTCTTGGTTTTTGTATATTGTTCTATTTTCATCTTTATTAAAGATGTATCTAAATAACCACGCTGCGTTTTGGTCCGCCTCTCCTTCAACAGAAGAATCCCGTGACAGGTTCCTCCAAAGAAGATGACTACGTCCCAAATGGTGCCCTATTCCTGATATAAACTAAGCAAAAAATATAAACGTCTTCTCACTGTCAACTGCATTCATTTTCAGCAAACTTCAAATGTGTTAATATTTGTATGAACAAAACAAAGTTCAACAACTGAGACATAAACTGAACAAGTTCCAAAGACATGTGACTAAAATAAATGGAATATTGTGGCCGTGAATAAAGGGGGGGAGTCAAAATCAAAAGTAACAGTCAGCATCTGGTGTGGCCACCAGCTGCATTAAGTACTGCAGTGCATCTCCTCCTCATGGACTGCACCAGATGTGCCGTTCTTGCTTTGAGATGTTACCCCACTCTTCCACCATGGCACTTGTAAGTTCATGGACATTTCTGGGGAGAATGGCCCTAGCCCTCACCTTCCGATCCTACAGGTCCCAGATGTGCTCAATGGGATTGAGATCCGGGCTCTTCGCTGGCCATGGCAGAACACTGACATTCCTTTCTTGCAGATCACTCACAGAACGAGCAGTATTGCTGGTGGCATTGTCATGCTGAAGGGTCATGTCAGGATGAGCCTGTAGGAAGGGTAAAACATGAGGGAGGAGGAAGACTTCCCTGTAACGCACAGAGCTGAGATTGCTTGCAATGACAACAAGCCCAGTCTGATGATGCTGTGTCACACCGCCTTACACAATGATGGACCCTCCACCTCCAAATCAATCCCGCTCCGGAGTACAGGCCTTGGTGTAACACTCATTCCTTCGACGATAAACGCGAATCCGACCATCACCCCTGGTGAGACAAAACCGCGACTAGTCAGTGAACAGCACTTTTTGCTAGGTCTGTCTGGTGCAGCGATGGTGAGTTTGTGCTCATAGGTGACATTGTTGCCGGTGATATCTGGTGAGGACCTGCCTTACAACGGGCCTACAAGCCCTCAGTCCAGCCCCTCTCAGCCTATTGCAGACAGTCTTAGCAGTTATGGAGGGTTTGTGCGTTCCTGGTGTAATTCGGGCAGTTGTTGTTGCCATCCTGTATCTGTCCCACAGGTGTGATGTTCGGATGTTCGGATCCTGTGCAGGTGTGGTTACACGTGGTCTGCCACTGCGAGGATGATCAGCTGTCCATCGTGTCTCCCTGTAGCGCTGTCTTAGACGTCTCACAGTATGGACATTGCAATTTATTGCCCTGGCCACGTCTGCAGTCCTCATGCCTCCTTGCAGCATGCCTAAGACACGTTCACGCAGATGAGTTGGAACCCGGGCATCTTTCTTTAGGTGTTTTTCAGAGTCAGTAGAAAGACCTCTTTAGTGTCCAGTTTTCATAACTGTGACCTTAATTGCCTACCATCTGTATGCTGTTAGTGTCTTAACGACTGTTCCACAGGTGCATGTTTATTAATTGTTTATGGTTCATTGAAAAAGCATGGGAAACAGTGTTTAAACCATTTACAATGAAGATATGTGGAATGATTTGGATTTTTACGAATTATCTTTGAAAGGCAGTGTCCTGAAATAGGGACGTTTCTTTTTTTTGCTCAGTTTATATCCCTATATGGAACCTGGTCAAAGTAGAGCACTTTTTAGGGAATAAGGTGCCATTTGGGACTGAGACAATGCCTCATATGCACTCAGTGCGGTTTGATGGGATTTGGGGGTTTGGAGCTGTGCCTGTTCTGAATGTTCAACTAAGCAACACCTCCATACACTGTAAAACCAGATACGTTCTGTCTACTCAAACATTTTGAAGAAACCGATTATCAAAAAAAAAGTTAAGAAACTTAAATAGCCGAAGTGAGCTGTACTACCTTCATATGAGTAATACAAATGCATTTTTTTGAGTAAGGTATTTAAGTGATGTGTAATTCCTATTGGACTCTAGCTAGCGTTACGCTATCCAACAGCTGAAATCTGTTTACCCGCAACCTGCATTCATAATGACTGCCAGGATTAAAAGCAGTGGGGGGAGAATACCTAAGCCATTTAAACAGCAACAACCATTTCAGTAAAGAGTGCAAAAATGTAGTGATTGGATTAGTTTAGAATGTCATTTTTTTCCTTCTTTGTGTAGCATAACATTTAATCAATCAATGCATCAATCAATACATGCAAAAACACAAATATTAAAAACAGGGGGAAAAAAAGTTAATTCGTTATATCTTTAAAAAAAATTGGTTGGTGTGATTTCACATTTAGATTTGAGTTAGTACTATATCAACATTTTAAGTAATAATGACTTTTCATTGACTTTCAGTACATCTTAGTAGACGTATTTGAGTTAAGCATGCCTTGATGGTTTACAGTGTAGCATGTTTACAATGGAACTGCACTCGATCCCAGAAGTCTCTCAGCATCATCCCAATCCCCGGAGTTGCCACGGGGACAGCTGTTCACATAAACTTAACAGGTGTTGCTGGTTCTTACCAAAGACTCTCTCTCTCCCCCCTCTTTTTCTCTCCCTGGCTTTCTCTGCTGCCCTCTCTCTTTCTCTCTCTCTCTCTCTCTCTCTCTCTCTCTCTCTCTCTCTCTCTCTCTCTCTCTCTCTCTCTCTCTCTCTCGATCCCCCGATCCCCCGATTCCCCGGTCTCACAGCCATGTCCCCCGTTCTCCCGGACATAGCCAACTCCGTGTGGGGCTCTACAGGATCGAAATGCCCCCTCCATCTCTGCTCCACCTCCCCTTTACCTCTCGTCCACCTCGTCTCAACCTCCCCTCCATCTGTCTCTCCATCTCCTCTGGGGGTTAGTAGATCCTTGAACCAGACGGATGGTTGAAGTTATTGTGGTATCTAGCACTCAAATAACACAGTGCGTCATCAGAAATGCTTTCTGTAGATCAACAAACCCACCAACATAACATCAGCAAAGCATAATAATGTTGGGAGCAGGTCAAGGAAAATAAGGACATTAGAAAAATACACAGTCCTATTCTAACTATGGATTTTACACCCGCACAATGGTTTGATTCCTCCTGGATTTCTGGATTTGCAATCAAGCAAATAAGTTATATTTTCTTTCCCCCCTCCGTCTTTGGAATTAAATGATAGTCATCCCTAGCAAATTACATTCATGGAACAATCTTTTAGTCTATACTAACCTAATTGAAGCGATATTGTTTTTCTGGTGACTCATAGAGTAGATAGTGTGTGCATAATCTCCCGGGTTTGAAGGGTTTGAGGAGATGGGAGGGGTTGGGGGTGTATATGTAATCTCCCGGGTTTGAAGGGCTTGTGGAGAAGGTGCGGGGGGGTTGGGGGGTGTACATGTACACGACTACCATAAAGGTTATATCTCACTCCCTTTCATTATTTTGATCCAGAAATAGGTTTTGGTTGCAGTATGCGATGCAGAATTAAATGTCATATCAACAAACACTGCTTCATCCCTCATTCCTTTTCAAACCGACAGCCATTCTAGAATCAGAACCATCGCTCAATGCTCAATCATATAACCCCATTGTAGTTGCTGCATGGAGGGAATCGACCGGCAACTCTGTCATTGTGCTTCCTCTATAGACTCGTATTTCTCAGAGGGATGATGGCACATGTGTTCAGTCGTCTGTGTGTCATTGTGTACCAGCTCTAGGAAAATAAATACTGTTAAAATACTGTTAATGACCTTTTCAGGGGAATCTGTCAGAGCAATTCAATGGTTCAATGGTGGTGGGGAGGTTTCAGTTGCAAACATGTGTGAGGCAGAGATGATGATCAATGGTGGTGTGGGGGGTGTGTGTGTGTGGGGGGGGGGTATTGGAGGGGTCCGTGTGTGTGTTTGTGTGTGCCCAGCAAGAGCAGGAGCAGTGTTGATCCATAGACTGTGTGTGTGTGTGTGTGTGTGTGTGTGTGTGTGTGTGTGTGTGTGTGTGTGTGTGTGTGTGTGTGTGTGTGTGTGTGTGTGTGTGTGTGTGTGTGTGTGTGTGTGTGTGTGTGTGTGTGTGTGTGTGTGTATTGCTCTGAGCTGAACAGTAAGACATGACAATGGCTTAATACACACCTTTCAACATGCTCACCATTTAGTCAGCTTTTTCACCCAACATCTTTGTCCTTGTACTTCAGGTATTGTGTTCAGTTAAGAGCTTGAGCGATGCTTCTTTAACAAGCTGTACTGTTCATTGTGTCATCGTGGCTTCATGACACCACTGTAGTCTCTAATTCTCTGCAAAGTTCAATGTGTTTTAAAGGAATACAGAGAAAAATGACAACACAAGGACGGAGGGGCACAGGGGAGAGGAGGGTGGAAGAGGAGAGAGAGATTCAAGGATGCAAGTGAAGGATTGAAGGAGGGAAAGAGGGGGAAGAAAAGGGTTTGAAGTGTTGACTGTAAGTTTCTCTCCTCTCACTGAGTAAACTCAAGCGAGTCCCATAGATCAACTGTTCAGTTTGCTTCCCTCTTTCTATCTGAGAGAGATGATAGGAGGAAGAGGGGGGGGTGAGGTGTTATAAATAAATAGAGGGAGGGGTTGGGGAAAGGGAAGAAGGATGTTTTGGATTTCAGGGGATTATGTTTTGTTGGATCAGCACTTTTCGGTGGCAGATGCAAGGGGAGAGAGGGGCTGTGGGAGGATGTGCATTGAGAATCAGGAGCAAGTGTGCAGACTGCAAAACACCTGTCTCTCTGTTCACCTGAGAAAGCATCCTCCATTTGTACCATGGTGAGTGAGGGAGGGAGTCCTATATTCAACAATATATTCAATCATTTGTATAATCTTGTTATGGCTATCAGATGGTCATTGTCATTGAAACCGTTTTGAAATCCGGGTGTGCAGTAGAGCAAATAGGAGTCAGATCACTCCAGGCTCTAAACACCAGAAAGACCAATGTAAGAACTATGTGTGAGCATCACAGTCACATAACTCAAGGTTAAATATTTCACTTGCCATAGCCTTGGTGCAGCATTCAGTTTGACTGTAGTTGTTTGTAAGCCTCGTTCTTTTGTTGGTTCAGTATCAGCTCATACAAAGGTATGTAATCGCTGTAAATTGACCTGTTAGATGAAAGCAACGCAGACAGACAGATGGACAGACAAACACACAAGCACACAGCTGGTGGCACCTTAATTAGGGAGGACAGGAACAAAGTAATGGCATGGTTTCCATGTGTTTGATACCAAACCACTCACTCCATTCCAACCATTATTTATGAGTCATCCTCCCCTCACCAGCCTCCTGTGAAGCACATACACAATCTCTTTTCTCTCTGTCTCCCTCTCTCTCTCTTTACCTCAACACCCCTTTCACTCGCTCCTTCCACCCCTCCTCTCTCTCTCTCTCCTCCGTCTCTCTCTATGTGTTGGGCTGTGGGTCCAGGCTGGTGCTAACATTAGCCGTGTCTGTAGGTTCCTGTAATCCATCCAGAGTCAAGCCCTGCAAGCACCTGCTGCTGCAAACCCCCTGAGATGACGAGCACAGGGGACGGGACGGAAAGGTTTGGACGGAAGAAAGGATATAGGGATGAGGACAAACAGAAGAGAGGAAAACAAGGAGGGAGAGATGTGTGAACAAAAAAGAGCTAAAATAACAGGTTGGGAGGAGACAGCAGGATACGAAGGAGGAGGGGAGGCAGAGAGAGGATATCTTTGGATAGCACAATTGTTTATACAAATCATGTTCCTCTGATGACACATTGCTGTATTACCGCATTATTATCAAAACAAAATTGTACTTTGTAACCGAGAACCCAGATGAAGCATCTGGTCATTAGCAAACACATACAGCAGTCCTATCCTCTATTATAAGATGGTATCGGGTGGAGGAGAGAGCAGAGAGGGAGAGAAGAGAAGAGGAGGGTAGGGAAAGAGGAGGAGGAGAAGGAGAGTGAGGAGGGGAAGAGAGGGGAGAAAAGAGAGGAGAGAGGAGACATGAATGAGCAGAAAGGAGGAGGAGGAAAGTGATGTCCACTGCCTCGGACCCCCGAAGTGTTTCTGTTTGCTGCAGCAGCTGTCATGGTAATCAACGAAGGTGGCACAGACAGCCAATCATTTGGTCACCCAGGAGATGAGGCCTCTCCATCGCCTCCAGGAGCTACAGGAAAGGGAGTCTCATCCCAAATGCCACCCTCGTGCACTAAATGTTTTACCAGAGCCTATAGCGCACTACATAGGAAATACAGTGTCAATTGGAACACAGACAGGGCCTCTTCAATCTTAGGATGATCAAGTTTAGAAAACAGATGACCCTGATGGAAAATAACAATCAAAACAACAACAAAACATCACTAGATAAAAGGTATTAAAGCTTTTGGGGCGGCAGCGTAGCCTAGTGGTTAGAGCGTTGGACTAGTAACTGGAAGGCTGCGAGTTCAAACCCCCGAGCTGACAAGGTACAAATCTGTCGTTCTGCCCCTGAACAGGCAGTTAACCCACTGTTCCCAGGCCGTCATTGAAAATAAGAATGTGTTCTTAACTGACTTGCCTGGTTAAATAAAGGTAAAATGTAAAAAAAAATAATAATAATTAGACTGAGTGTACAAAACATTAAGGACACATGACTAATATTAAGTTGCACACCCTCTTTTGCCCTCGGGACAGCCTCAATTCATCGCAGCATGGACACTAGAAGGTGTCAAAAGCATTCCACAGGGATGTTTGCCCATGTTGACTCCAATGCTTCCCACAGTTGTGTCAAGTTGGTTGGAGGACCTTTGGGTGGTGGGTCATTCTTGATACAAAACTGTCGATCGTGAAAAACCCAGCAGCGTTGCAGTACTTGACATAAACCAGTGCACCTGGCTAGGGCTGCAAGGGTCACGAAATTTCATTAGCCCCTGATTGTCAAGCAAATAACTGTCGGTCTCACGGTACATTTAAAAAAAAAACTCTAATACATCCATGTAATATAGCCTACACCTTCACAATAAATCCAGCATTTATTTTAGACAGTTCTAAAGAAGCAGGACATGAAAAAAATGTAGTCTATTTTAGAAGAACAATATTTGTTTATATTTAACTAGGTAAGTCAGGTAAGAACACATTTTGAATAACAATGTTCAGGGGCAGAATGACAGATTTTTACCTTGTCAGCTCAGGGATTCAATCTAGCAACCTTTCGGTTACTGTCCCAACACTCTAACCACCAGTCTACCTGCCGCCCACAAAAGCGCTAGAATAGCATGCTCTCAGTAGTCCTGATCTGACTATGCCAAACGGCTGTGTGCTACACTAGTTTATTTAGCAGACAAGATTTGCTTAGAATTCCACGGCTTTATTGTAAAGTATGAAGAAAATAGAAAGTTTTCTAAATTTTCTCCAAACGATTTGAGGGAGTTCGCACATGCACCTATTCTGTGTTGAGTGGTTAACAAAGAAATATGTATTCCTAAATGCTTAATTTAGAGTTATTCATTTAACTTGAATTGTTCTACAAACATTGGGCTATATGTTTAGATTGTTAATACATTGTAAGGCTGCATGATGCGAGGCAAATGAGGATTTGAAAAAAGTTGCTTGAAAGGCTTTGTTTTCTTGCTCAGGCTGTACACACTACATCAGTCACTCATTCACAATTTGACAAGCACTTGATAAGGCCTAGAATTTCACAGCGGCATCCCCTTTATGTGGCCGTAATGCATCCTAAAAAAAATCCATGCCTTTGCGGCAATGGACATAGTGCCCTTCTCAACTGAGTATTACGCGTTACATCACGTGATCGGGTCTTTCTCTCAGGCTACAAGTGAAGACAGACACATAAGGGGACGCAACTGCAACAAGATGAGTAGGCACAATGAACAGCAAAAGCACTAGTCTATGTAAATGTACTATCCCGCATACTACAAAAGTCGACCTATTCGTTTCTGTGCGAGAAATAAATATTTATAACATAGTCTCGAACAGTTGTAGGATGCAATAGATCCCAAATGAATACAACCACTATTATCAAAACACTTTTTTTTACGCAATATGGCTGACACAACAGATCAGAACGTTTAGCTTAAAATGTTGATAAACTTTTAGGCTATTTCTTCACATTATAAGCGCAGCAATGTGAACACAGTAGCAGGCTTTAAGCGCGAATGTTCCATTAGCGTTTAAAAAATACCATTATCAAATGTGACAGCAAAATAAATTATGCATGTAATTATTTTATTATAAATGTACATTTTTGTGGTGAAAATTTGTTTCCCAAAACTTGAAACTCACACGCTGCTTACAGTATGTACGCCAGTTAGGCTCTACACCCCTTTTAAAGCGGATGAATGTGCTTATTAATTTTAAGAAGTTATTTGGTCACTTTCAGTGATACAAACATTATTAAAACATATAGACCTATGGGCTAGGCTACATAAGCTATATGACTATGGTTAGAAAAAGTGGCAAAAAAAAGCAATTTTTTCTTATGCTGGGTATCATTCACAAGTGATAATAGATCATTCACAAGTGATAGGCTATTATTGTCACCAATCAGTCTATTATTGATTTAATCTTGTCTTTACGTATACTAAATAATATACAGTACCTGTCAAAAGTTTGGACACACCTACTCGTTCAAGAGTTTGTCTTTATTTTTACTATTTTCTATATTGTATAATGATAGTCAAGACATAAAAATGGTCACATAACACATGTGGAATCATGTAGTAACCCAAAAAGTGTTAAACAATTCAAAATCTATCTTAGATGTTAGATTCCTCAAAGTAGCCACCCTTTGCCTTGATTACAGCTTTGCACACGCTTGGCATTCTCTCAACCAGCTTCACCTGGAATGCTTTTCTAACAGTCTTGAAGGAGTTCTCACATACTGTATGCTGAACCCTTGTTGGCTGCTTTTCCATCACTCTGCGTTCCAACTCATCCCAAACCATCTCAATTGGGTTGAGGTCGGGTGATTGTGGAGGCCAGGTCATCTGATGCAGCACTCCATCCCTCTCCTTCTTGGTCAAATAGCCCTTAAACAGTCTGGAGATGTGTTGGGTCATTGTCTTGTTGAAAAACAAATGATAGTCCCACCAAGTGCAAACCAGATGGGATGGCATATCACTGCAGAATGCTGTGGTAGCCATGCTAGTTAAGTGTGCCTTGAATTCCAAATAAATTACAGACAGTGTCACCAGCAAAGCACACCATCACACCTCCTCTTCCATGCTTCACAGTGGGAACCACACATGCAGAGAGCATGCGTTCACCTACTCTGTGTCTCACAGAGACACAGCAGTTGGAGGAAAAAAACTCAAATTTGGACACATCAGACCAAATGTCCATTGCTCATGTTTCTTGGTCCAAGCAAGTCTCTTCTTATGGGTGTCCTTTAGTAGTGGTTTCTTTGCAGCAATTCAACTATAAAGGCTTGATTCACGCAGTCTCCTCTGAACTGTTGATGTTGAGATGTGTCTGTTACTTGAACTCTGTGGAGCATTTATTTGAGCTGCAATTTTTGAAGCTGGTAACTATAATTCATTTTTCTTCTGCAGCAGAGGTAGCTCTGGGTCTTCCTTTCCTGTGGCGGTTCTCATGAGAGCCAGTTTCATGATAGCTCTTTATTGCTTTTGCGACTGCACTTGAAGAAATGTTCAATTTTCTTTAAATTTTCCAGATTGACTGATCGTCATGTCTTAAAGTAACGATGGACTGTCGTTTCTCTCTGCTTATTTTAGCTGTTTTTGCCATAATATGGACATGGTCTTTTAATCAAAATGGGATATATTATGTTTACCACCCCTACCTTGTCACAACACTTCTGATTTGCTCAAACGTATTAAGAAGGAAAGAAATTCCACAAATGTACTTTTAATAATGTCCACCCTTTAATTGAAATGCATTCCAGGTGACTACATCATGAAGCTGGTTGAGAGAATGCCAAGAATGTGCAAATCTATCATCAAGGCAAAGGGTTTCTGCTTTGAAGAGTACTACATGATTCCATGCGTGTTATTTCTTAGTTTGATATCGTCACTATTATTCTACAGAGTAAAAAATAAAGAATAAAGAAAGACCCTTGAATGAGTTGGTGTTTTAAAATTTTGACTGGTACTGTATTATCTGTTTTCCATGTATGAGTCTGTTATTCAATGTGTGGGCTAATAGCGGTGGGCCAAATAATAACATGTCACATGATGAAGAAACATATTTCAAATATTATATGTCATGGTCAATCCAGAAAATGAGAGGACAGAAGCGATTATATGTGTGAACAAATATAATGGCGTTTGGCATAGAATCAAACATGTGCCTGAACCGTTCAGATGAGGACTTGGTGAAAGAAAACTCAATGAAAAGCCAATGCCATTGTTTTGTTTTTCTTCAGAATTGCTACTCAGGACCCTTGTTGTGTTTCTTTATTTAAAGAAATCAATGATCGTCAGCAGTACCTCTAAAGATCCAATGTAGAAATACAATTCACACACACGTTGATGTTTGAGGTTAGCGGGTAGTCTATACTAAATGATGTGATTATGAACATGGATATTTGACAGTGGTGGGCCGTCAGGGCCAGCAAGGCCTTCTCTGCTGGCCTAAACATCATCAGAATATAATATTTAAAAAATATATATTTTCCCACAAATATGTATTAAATTATTCCCCAGAGTAAGAGTTACACTCTTCATTTCATAGCGTTCCTCTTGGTTGCACTGCTTCCAGCCCCAGGTTGAGATTTGGAGGGCTGGTCTTTATGTTAGATCTTTTATCCAATCATATTCAGCCATCATGTGTTGCCAGGGGTCTAAAATCTGCCCCCAGGCCTTCAGAATCAACAGTGCGGGCGCTTGTAGCTTAAAGTGAATAGAAATTAAAATTTAGTATCAACCAATCAGCTTTAGAGTTGGCTATTGTACGCCTGCTGGCTGGCTCCAGTGTTACACAGGAGCCAGCAAGCAGGCGTAGTGCGTGCACGTCTTTTGATTGGATTACCAATATTGAGAGGCAGGTCCTATATGGGCAGGTCTCAGAACTAGGAAACTGAAATTGATCAACGAATTAATTTGCGTACTACTAAGCTGTTTTTTCAACCCACAATGGCGGAAGGAGAAGATATCGATTTGGTCGAGGATCTAATTATAACGCCATTCTCAAGACAAACTTTTCAAGAAAAGTTAGACATTGTCAGGAGAGGTAGACGCCGACGCTACAAAGCCTGTCACAGGCGGGAAAGGGGTTCGTTCGCCACTTTCAACTATGAATGACTCACAGGCTCCGAGAAGCACTGCAAACTGTACTGCTGGGAATGCCTATTATTTGCAAGTGATCGATTTGGTGTTTGGAGCCACACTGGCTTTGCAAACCTGAGTTGTCTAACCAAGGCAGCAACGAGACACCAAAGTACAGCTGGGCACTTACAAGCAATGGTGCTTTTGAAAACTTTTGGGGACACCCGAGTGGATCTACAGCTCAACGAACAAGCGCGCAGGGCAACGAAGCTGCACAATGAAAAGGTATTATACTCTTCCCCCTCTGAATAAAAATGTCAATTTCAAGGTGACGCAACGCCTGGTTATACTGCGTTTCTGTCTAAATGTATAGTGTCTAGAGCCAAGAGGTGGATTAATTCGGGTGGGACTGTGTAGGACTTCACTGAAGGCCCAGGCCCCAGAACCACGGCATGCTACTGGTATTTGAATATCCTTTTGCAAAGATTCCACTGTCAAGTGGAAACAGTACAAATTCCTTTTCAATTGTGAAATTGTATTTGTCAAATGCACCGAGTACAAAAGATGTAGACTTTACTGTGAAATATTTAATTACGAGCCCTTTCCCAACAATGCAGAGTTAAAAAGTGTGAACATTTGAAAATAAAAATAGAAGATAGCAACGCAATAAATAACAATAACAAGGCTAAATACAAGGAGTACCAGTGCCAGGTGAGGGGGTAGTTGAAGTAAAATGTACATGTAGTTAGGGGTAGAAGTGACTAGGCAATCAGTTTTAAAACCTCTTAGTTGTAAAGATCCCTAATTAGGGGACTAGTAGTGGTTCTGGACCGGTTCTGACCGTCATTTTCGTGTACAGAATGCTCTGCGAAACAGCTGAGTCTCCCTGTTCAGCTGGTGCTGCCCAGTGAGGAGCTTTGATGGAGAGTGTGAAATCGGACAGCTCATTTGCATAGGGCACACGAAACGGGGATCCAAGAGAATGCAGCATGATATTTTCTGAGGGATTTACAGAGCTCAACATGAAAAAATACAAAAATAATTTTGTTGAATTTAAACGAGACCCCTTTCTCTTGGTCACAGAGGGATGAAACCACTTTGTGTTTACAGCTGAAGTTGAAAGGAGTCGGCTCAGAGGACACAGGGCAGAACATTCTCCGTAATATGAAATGGTGCCATATAATCATATTTCTTTTACAGTTTAATAAAGTTGAAATCTTACAGTAAGTCATTTGCAATTTGATTGTTACTATACTTATAAAGCATTTCAATAATTTCAAGCCCTATTCCCCGACTTTTGTAGATTTCTTTCAAATTGTTATATTTTCATACTATTTGTACTGGGACTTGTCCTCAAAAGTGAGTATCTTCATGTTGAAATCTTCATCTTCAAGTGGTTGACTGCACTTCCCTGCTCAGCACACTAACACAATAAATGTATTCTATATTTCAAAGGAAAAGTAACATCCCATGGGTTATTTGAACCCACACCACAATCTGCTAATAGTGCAAGGAAATCAACTCTCTACACTGTGAGCTATTTAACTAGCACCACCACCTAAATACAGTACATCTAGCTTATTTGATTATCAGAAAACGCCATTGGACGCTTCTGTGGAAAAAGTGTTGGATCACGTGCAACTACATTGATGATATTAATTGGCTGTTAAGAAACGTGTTAGCGGACAGAATTATTTGCTCAGCTGGTCGTACAGTACTTATCATAGTGGCTATTGTGCCAGGTTATCCTATGAGAAAAGTTATCCGTTAGCCATTTTAGACCACAGGTCTTTATGTGAGGAAAATAGAGGGAAAGTGATAGGCACAGATTTCCTCGTTATGGTCAATGTCAGTGTTATTGTTTAGTTTCAAATTGTGTGTGTGTGTGTGCGTGCATGTGTGTTTTATTTGCATTTATGTGTGCGTGTGTGTACACCGTGTGTGTGTGTGTGTGTGTGTGTGTGTGTGTAAGTGTGTGTGTGTGTGTGTGTGTGTGTGTGTGTGTGTGTGTGTGTGTGTGTGTGTGTGTGTGTGTGTGTGTGTGTGTGTGTGTGTGTGTGTGTGCGCGTGTGTGTGTGTGTGTGTGTGTGTGCGTGCATGTGTGTTTTATTTGCATTTATGTGTGCGTGTGTGTACACCGTGTGTGTGTGTGTGTGTGTGTGTGTGTGTGTGTGTGTGTGTGTGTGTGTGTGTGTGTGTGTGTGTGTGTGTGTGTGTGTGTGTGTGTGTGTGTGTGTGTGTGTGTGTGCGTGCGTGCGTGCGTGCGTGCGTGCGTGCGTATGTGTGTGTGTGGGCGTTCGTGTGTATTTGTCTGACCTCATCGCTCTGATCAGATTTTATGCGAGCAAGTATTCATCTCATGTCATCTACTCACTCACATAAAGCCTGCATGACGTTTTATGTTTAATTTACAGTGTATTGGTGGAATGAAGAGATGTGATAAAGTATCAAACACATTTACTGCCTTCAGATGGCTGTTGTAAACTTTTACTGCCCCTCATTCAGAGTTACTCTGGGTATAAAACCCACTCCCGATGAAATTCACACAAGGGCACGCAAACCCCGGTGTAAGCTAAGGTTGCAAATAATTGAATTTCTAAGACCAAAATATTTTGGGTGTGTGAAGTGGTTTAAGCTACAACTCTACCAAAGGACAGGACTATACCACGTGGAGCATTGACTGCACGGCATTGGCTGCACTCAGAATACGAACAAATCTTAGACGTAAAATTACTAGTCTGCAGCTAGAAATGACGTAAACCGAGAACGGGAATATTGACAACCGCTGAAGCATCTATCTGCCTATCTATCTGAACGGTACTCCAAAGTATCCATTCTAATCACCTACTACCACGAAGGACTTTGTGACTTCTTAGAAAGTTAACCAGAGACTCTGATGAACCATACGAGACGATCGAGGATATATATATATATATATAGATATATATGCATTGCAATTATTATCAAATGAGCGACAGTTCATGTGCTAAGGATTAGCACTGTTTGTCTACCAAGCTGTCATGTCGGCTTAGTCCACTAGGGACTTGCCTGTCATTGTTAGTAACCAATATCTTCTGTTTGTTTGTTATGTATTTCTGTGATTATTTAGTTAGTAAATAAATAATTAAGCCAATTTGTATATCACTGATTCATAATTTATGTTAGGGTTCGTGCAGATAACCAAGAATTCTATGACGTTTGGAATGAGACTAACAAGGTAATAATAATACATTAATGAGAATGACTAATCGATCAGATATTAAAATATCTGAAGAGTTATATTTGGAAAAGTATAGCTCTGTAAATCAACACTTCCGTGGTGTCCCGACTTCCAAGTGAATTAAGTTTACATGATGAGTTGAATCACGTAGTAATAATAATTACACATAGAGAATTGATTTGATAAAATATCAGTCTTCACTTTTAATGATAGTAAAGACACCACATGTTCTTGGTTGGTAGTCAACATGAGAGTTATTGTAACGATGTCAAAGGACCCAGTTTAGCTTTGTGAGATCCCTTTATTGTGTATCCTGGGGGAAAAGAGAAGAGGTAAACCGAACAGTCAACCATTTACAGTAACTTGTTGCAGGAGACGAGAAGTAGACAAATATATGCCATTTAGCAGACACTATCCGAACAGTCCTTGAGACCCAACAACGGTCAAAAATACAGGGGAGGCGGAAAAAAATGCAGTATAGAGGGACAGAGCAAAAGGAGAGCATTAAGAGATCCATACTCAGAGAAAGAAAGAGAGGTGAAAAAGAAAGGACGATGGTTTTAACAAGGAAAGTAATCCGCTCTGTCTCTGCTCAGTATAAGCGGGTAATATGTAGCAGCCCAGAATGCTGCGGGGTGTCTTTGGAGACACATCCTCGTCAATTACATGGTAGGGATCCATCAGCTAGACGCCTAGCCCAAGCCCAGGGTCCCTTCCCCACCAGACAGCCATCCAGCCAGCCCAGACAACACCTGTCGCCTCTCCGCCTCCCTGCCACCGCACCTCACAGTTCTGATGACAACATCCAGTATCCATTCAGGCAGTATCTAGTAGCTAGCAACCAGGATCGAGACGGAGACAAGACAGAGCTCAGCTCAGAGAGAGCTGACAGCATGTCATCATAATTTCTCTGAACCAGAGGAGAGGAGAAAGAGGTAAGGGACAGGAGGAGGGAGAGGCAGGTGGTAGGGGAAGGAGAGGAGTGGGTAGGAGAGGCAGGATGAAGAATGGAAAGAGAAGGAAGATGGGAGGGGGAGGATGTCGAAAGGGTATGGAGGTGAGGTCAGGAGAGGCAATCACCATCTAACATCTCAAATGACGAAAACGTTTGACCCTTTCTTTAAATGTGCTTTCACAAAATGAGATTATTTTTATTTGCAATGACATCCATGACTGTGTTGTACACCAAGACAAGGATGAGTGGGTGGATACGTGTCTGACAGGCAGTGAATATGGAGTTGATTTTTTTATTGGATCATTGATTGCATTTTTCATTGGTTGAGTGTTTATTGGATTTTGGGGTGTCTATGGATTGATTATTGCTGAAGGCTGTGTAATTTGTGCCTAATAAAAAAACACTAATCTGATTGATGAAAAACTCATATGTGTCCATATAGAGTCTATCTGGTATATAAAGATTTATCCCGGACAATGCCCAGATCAGCGATTTAATCTACAACATTTACTTGCCCTGACTACAAATCCTACCCAGCTGTCTAATCACTGACTTGGACACTGCTGTAGACAATAATTCCTGCTGTTTCACATATCAAAACAAAATCATACTAAATATACTAAAATGTTTTTTTTTTTTCACAAAAACGGTCTGTTACCTGTGTTCATTTTTCTCTCCGATCACTAAAGTGTTGTTGTTAATGAGGAGTAAAATGACCTATTATTTTCTGCCGAGACTGAAGTGTCAAAAACTGTTATCAACAAACATCCAAAACAAACAACCAAAACAAAAACAGAAACTATTTTACTATAAATCCCATACTTTCTCCATGTTGTTCCTCTAAACCAGCAGGGAGTTGATATTGTCAGGCAGTTTATAGCCTTCCTCCCAGAGGATCGTGGGTCCTAATCCGCCAGCTGCATGCCCAAGCATTACCTTATCGACTTTATCAATAACACATTTGAGGAACGGGCCAAGTTGCACACCCAGGGTTAGGGGTGACTGAAAGCCAATCGGCTGCTCGGCAGTTAGACAATAATTTCTCCACTTCGCACACAAAGAGCCTGGAGGAGAAGGGATGAGATAGAGGGGGGATGGAAATGGAGAATCATTCTACTATTTATCACAGACTTTTAGGAGCATCTAAGGTCATCTGTACCAACAGAAAAAATATCCCTATACCCATGAGAGAGGGAGAGAAATGGAAAGGAGAACTCTGAGACCCAAGACAAAGTGGGCAAAGGAAGAAAGCATTATAGAGTAAAAACAAACAGTCCTGTTGCTCTGTAAATAGGTACTGAACAGAGGGAAGTTGACGAATCAATCAGTTCAAACAACCCAGAGCCTCAAACACAACTACCCATAGAAACAATGAGCCTGGAAATCAAAACTAACTCCCCAGAAGGGCCAGATTTATCAGATATTGACAAATGAGAATTGATGTGTGTACTTGGTAGATTTTCATAATAATTTCAGATGGTAATGGATAGGCTGGAGAAATGGGGTTTTCCTTTGCTGTTTGATGCTGTCCATGGCCCTGAATGGGAACACTTTGGTTTCTGTCCATGGTGCTGAATGAGTTGATGTAGTGTCCATTTCTGTCCTGTGTTTAATATTTGGTACATGATATGTTGCTGTCCATGGTACTGAATGTGTTGGTGTAGTGCCCATTTCTGCCCTGTTTACTATTGGGTACAGGATATGTTGCTGTCCATGATATGTAACTGAATGGGAACGATTTGGTTACTGTACATGGTGCTGAACTGTGTTACTTAAGTTTGAAGTACTGAATGTCTTTGTAGAAAGAGTACTGAATGAATACCATGCCTTGTAAAAGTATTGATCCCCTTTGCCGTTTATTCCTATTTTGCTGCAATGCAACTTGAAATTTAAATGGACTTTTAATTTCAAGTGGTGCGTGCATATGTATTCACCCCATTTGCTATTAAGCCACTAAATAAGATCTCGTGAAACCAATTACCTTCAGAAGTCACATAATTAGCTAAGTAAAGTCCACATGTGTGCAATCTAAGTGTCACATAATCTGTCACATACAGTAATCTTAGTATATATACACCTGTTCTGAAAGGCCCCAGATTCTGCAACACCACTAAGGGGCACCACCAAGCAAGCTGCACCATGAAGACAAAGGAGCTCTCCAAACAGGTCAGGGACAAAGTTGTGGAGAAGTACAGATCAGGGTTGGGTTATAGAAAAATATCAGAAACTTTGAACATCCCAAAGAGCACCATTAAATCCATTATTAAAAGATTTAAAGAATATGGCACCACAGCAAACCTGCCAAGAGAGGGCCGCCCACCAAAACTCACAAACCAGGCAAGGAGGGCATCAATCAGAGAGGCAACAAAGAGACCAAAGATAACCCTGAAGGAGCTGCAAAGCTCCACAGCGGAGATTGGAGTATCTGTCCATAGAACCACTTTAAGCCGTACACTCCACAGAGCTGGGCTTTATAGAAGATTGGCCAGAAACAGCCATTGCTTATTAATGGGATAGGGGGCATCATTTTCACTTTTGGATGAATAGCATGCCCAGCCTGAACTGCCGCCTACTCCATCCCAGATGCTAATATATGCATGATAATATTAGTATTGGATAGAAAACACTCCGAAGTTTCTAAAACTGTTTGAATGATGTCTGTGAGTATAACAGAACTCATATGGCAGGCAACAACCTGAGAAAGAATCCAAACAGGAAGTGAGAAATTCATTTTCAAAACAGTGCTTATTGAAATCCCAGTGAGATATGAATGAGGATGCACTTCCTAGGGCTTCCACTAGATGTCACCGTCTTTAGAAACTGGTTTGAGGATTCTACTATAAAGAATGGGCTCATAATAGCTCTTTGAGTGAGTGGTCTGGCAGAGAGCCTCGCTCTCATGACGCTCGTTCCCGACAGAGTTTGCTCTCGTTTCAATGCTTTTCAGACAATGATATTCTCCGGTTGAAACTTATTGATGATTTATGTTAAAATTGATTGCATACATCAATTGACTGGTTTCTACGGACTGTAACAGACTTTTTGTCTGGAGGAAGTGCTCGCGCCTCATGAAGATGTATTACTGGGCTGAACACGCTAACAACAAGAGGCTAAATGATGGGCTTTATGGAACTCTATGGAACAAATCAGTCATTTATTGTCGAACTGGGATTCCTGGGAGTGCCTTCTGATGAAGATCATCAAAGGTAAGTAAATATTTATAGTGTTTTTTCTAGCTTCTGTTCAAGCCAAAATGGCGGATATTCCTCTGCCTGTTTTGGGTTCTGAGCGCCGTTCTCAGATTATGCTTTTTTCAAAAAGTTTTTAAAAAATCTGACACAGCGGTTGAATAGAGGTTAAGTCTATCTTTAACCCTAACCCTAACCCTAACCCTAACCCTAACCCTAACCCTAACCCTTGCATCTTTCATCAATGTTTATTGTGAGTATTTCTGCAAAATCACCGGATGTTTTGGAATCAAAACATTACTGCACGTATAAATATGCACATTATCGGACAAAACATGCATGTATTATGTAACATGATGTCCTATGAGTGTCATCTGATGAAGATCATCAAAGGTTAGTGATTCATTTAATCTGTATTTCTACGTTTTGTGACTCCCATCTTTGGCTGTAAAATGGCTGTGTGTGTTTTTGTGACTCTGACCTAACATAATCAAATGTTGTGCTTTAGCTCTAAAACATTTTTTTAAATCGGACATGATGGGTAGATTAACAAGATGTATATCTTTCATTTGTTGTGTTGGACTTGTGTGTGTGTGAAAGTTACATATTTATAAAAAATATATTTTTGAATTTCGCACCCTGCTTTTTCAGGGGAATGTTGTCGAGGGGTTCCGCCCTAGAAAGGTTAAAGAAATAAATAAGAAAACACGTTTAGTGTTCGCCAAAAGGGATGTGGGAGACTCCCCTAACATATGGAGGAAAGTACTCTGGTCAGATGAGACTTAAATCAAGCTTTTTGGCCATCAAGGAAAAAGCTATGTCTGGTGCAAACCTAACACCTCCCATCACCCCTAGAACACCATCCCCACAGTGAAGCATGCCGGTTGCAGCATCATGCTTTGAGGGTGTTTGTCATCGGCAGGGACTGGGAAACTGGTCAGAATTGAATGAATGATGGATGGCGCTAAATACAGGGAAATTCTTGAGGGAAACCTGTTTCAGTCTTCCAGAGACTTGAGACTGGGACGGAGGTTCACCTTCTAGCAGGACAATGACCCTAAGCATACTGCCAAAGTTACAGCCGAGTGGTTTAAGGGGAAGCATTTAAATGTCTTGGAATGGCCCAGTCAAAGCCCTCACCGCAATCCAATTGAGAATCTGTAGTATGACTTAAAGATTGCTGGACACCAGTGGAACCCATCCAACTTGAAGGAGCAGTTTTGCCTTGAAAAATGGGCAAAAATCCCAGTGGCTTGATGTGCTTTATAGAGACATACCCCAAGAGACGTGCAGTTGTAGTTGTCGCAAAAGGTGTCTCTACAAAGTATTGACTTCGGGGGGAGAATAGTTACACACTCTCAAGTTTTCTGTTTTTTTATTTCTTGTCTTATTTCTTGTTTGTTTCACAATAACAAATATTTTGTGTCTTTAAAGTTGTAGGCATGTTGTTTAAATCAAATAATACAACCCTCCCAAAAATGTATTTTAATTCAAGGTGGTAAGGCAATAAAATAGGACAAATTCCAAGGGGGGTGAATTAGTATTGCATGTTTTCCATGTACAGCTGTGGAGTGAGTCTTTCTGAATATGTTGACAGGTACAGTATGTCTTTCACAGCATGGACCACTTCCTCACACATCATGGTTTGAGTTGAATTGTTGAGCAGCAGGGGCTCTTGCTGGTATAGCTAATAAAAGGCAGTTTCTTAGTGGAGTTTCAAGTAGGCTGTCATTAGTCTCACATTAGTCTAATTTTATAGCTGTCCTCCATTTGATTGACAGACGTAATTGACACACCGATACAGTTTGAGTGATGGTAATTGCTGCCATAGCAAAGCAGCCAGTTGTCAAATTCGATATTCTGCCAAAACAACAAACGTTTCTTCCTGGGCCACAACATTTTTTAAAACAACTTGTAAAAAAAATTATCAACTGACAGACAGTTTGTCTGTAATATCAGAAACTCAAAGTCTCTTCCATGAAAAAGCTGTAGAAAAAGAGGGTTTACACTCACCTATTTAAATAAATCGCTGATACAGTAGGTACTGTACGTTGTGTCTCAAATATAGTATCCCCAAGCAGCTACCGTGAAGCTTATCCACTTCTCTCTCTGTCTCTCTCTCTCTCTCTCTCTCTCTCTCTCTCTCTCTCTCTCTCTCTCTCTCTCAAATACAGTTAGACAGTGACAAATCATGCAGATGAATAAATTAGGTGTTTCTGTCAATGTAAGGAACAGTGCCATGAATTGATTTACCGCATTTGTCACGTTCATGATCCATCGCCTTCAAAGTTCCGCTTGTAACATCAATGAAATTGGTATTGAGGAAATTGGTATTTAATTTATGACTCAATAACAAGGGACCTCTATTCATATTGGCTCCATATGATCTATTGCCTGCTTATGGTAGGTTTTGCTACAATCATATGCATTAGGCCAGGTAAAGCATGAACGCTGTTCTATACAGTAGTATGACTGGAAAACATATACAGTGTGACAATGCTAATAGGATTCTCTCTCAGCTCATGATTTGGTGCACGTTTAAACCAAACTCGTTCTTCAGCAGACTGCTTCGATAATCATTGACTTATTTTATGATGAATATTAATTGTGTACTTTCCGATTGGCTGGCACACTTAAATTCGGTTGATGATTGAACATAAGATCTGCTATCCCCAAGAGACAGTCAAGGACTAGTTTACTCCACTCCTGATAATGCAAAGGAACCAGTGTATTCAAACCTGCTCGTCTGATGAACAAGACAATGGAATCAGCTGTCGGCAGTTTCAATTATACATTTACGGCTGAAACCATTGGGAGGTCTGTATCAAGGGGAGTTTGTGGAAGGAGAGGGATGATGTGGATGGGATAAATGTATAAACTCCCCTGCTGAAAAAAAATGCATAGTTGTTGGATGCTAGTCAAGCTGATGAGACCAGCATGGTCTGGCAGGTCAAGCTGGTCTGAACAGCATAGCTGGTTGTGTTTTTGCTAGTGACCAGCTTTCGTTCTATTTATTGCTGGTGACCAGCCACTCATGATGTTTTCTCTGTTTTGGACCAGCGTAAACTACAAGAAATCCAGCAGCAAGTCAGAATTCCTATTGGAATCTCGCCAGAGTGAATTTCCACAAGCTGCATTCAAAATGAGTGCCAGGGTTGGAAAGAAAGCAATGAGACTAAGTAAATAACCAGAACTGGACCAAGCACGTCAGTAACGGGTACAATAAATCCACCCAACAGGTTAGATTGGTTTTCAATTTTTTTTTACAGTATGTTATTCATCTTTGGGTAGAATACGATAAATGAATTTATTCATTGATTCATCACTGTACATGCAAAAACACAGATATTGAAACAAGCAATTCAAAAAAAATCTAACTTCAACAGAGCATTGTGAGAAATATGATAATGATGGGTGTGGTTTTGCAAACCAGCAAAATTCATATGGGATTTCAAGTCATAATTTCTCTGTTGCCAGCGACCAGAATTTCCTGCTACACCACTGGATCTGTGGGTAAGGTAAATATTATTAAAAGATCAGAACCAATAGACATTCTGTAATTTGTCCCTATGTGGAACCCTTTTGGTAGACACGGATAACCCTTTGATTTGTCCCTATAGGGCAGGGGTGTCAAAGTCAAATGGACGGAGGGCCAAATAAAAAATTTAGCTACAAGCCGAGGGCCGGACTGTTCGAATGTTCATTGAAAAATTTTTAAATGACGCATATAGTCTAGTGAACCTAATTGAACCTACTGAAAACCTAACAAATATATTCCAATATGATCAGATAAATAAAGCAATATTTTCTTATGGCTCTGTCAGTAATCTTTAATTTTCAACAGACACAAAATACAAATTTCCTTTATATAAAAATCCCCATAACATGAACATTAAATGAAAGAAACCGGTATTCAAGGCACCATCAGTAGCCTATATTTTCTATTTTAGCAAAAGTGGGCTAAATTTACTTCAAAGAAAAAAACAATAATAGCAATTTTCTATCATCCACTCAACTGAAATATTTTTAAAATATAATTGGATTGAAATACAATAAAATAAAGTGCAAAAATCTATTAATCAAAAACAACACTTTGTTTAAGGAGAAGTAACATGCAGTGAAAACAAATATTAAACTTTAACTTTTAAACTTGAACTGAGTAAAAACTCTAAATATGTGATTGCACAGTAATGTTCACTTGTTTGAGGTTGAGGGTGATACTTGGTGGTGTCCCATCTTTTCCACAAGTTCATCAATGTTCGGGGTAAGGCTCTGAGCTGAGGAAATCCTCAGAATTGAGTGGAGGTGTTCAGCAGTAAGTCGACTTCTGTGTGATGTTTTGTTCAAGTTCATCAAAGAAAACAGTTGTTCACACAGGTATGTGCTGCCAAACATAGACAACGTTTGAGCAGCCTGGATGCGCAGCTGGGGCATTGTGTCGGGAGGAAACGGGCGAACTCCGCAGCACCCACTGCCGCATATTTTGCCCTCAGTGCATCATTGCATTGGAGGTCAATCAACTCCATTTGGAGGTTTGGTGGTGAGCTTTCCACGTCAACAGCAAATGGGTTACCGAGCAGTTCCAACCTGCTTTTTTGTGCTTCAAAGTCAGCAAATCGGCGTCGAAAGTCAGCGGCAAGCATACCTATTTTATCAGCCAACTGTGCGCTCGGGAACGCACTGGTAGAGAGCTTCTCTTTCATGGTCTGGCAGCTGGGAAAGTGGCTCAAATTTTCTTTCCGCATCTGCGTCTCCCACACAGAGTCAGTTTGGTTTTAAATGCCTTCACTGTACTGTACATATCAGAGATGACACGATCCCGACCCTGCAGCTGCAAGTTCATTGCATTCAGATGACTCGTAATGTCACACAGAAAAGCCATTTCACACAGAAACATTTCGTCTCGGAGTTGTGTTGTGTCTTTCCCTTTGCTGTCCAAGAACAGACAAATCTCCTCACGAAGCTCGAAACATCTTTGAAGCACCTTTCCCTGGCTTAGCCATCGCACCTCTGTGTGATAAGGCAAATCACCATGCTCCGTTTCTAACTCCGTCAGAAATGCCTTGAACTGGCGGTGATTCAAACCTTTGGCTCTGATAAAGTTAACTGTGCGCGTGATGATGCTCATTACATGCTCCATTTTCAAGGCTTTACCGCACAACGCTTCCTGGTGTATGATACAATGATAAGCTGTCAGCTCACCTGTCGCGTTTTCCTCTTGCATCTTTTCCCGTATCTTCGCCACCAGTCCGCTCCTGTGTCCACACATCGCAGGTGCTCCGTCGGTTGTCAAACCCACGAGTTTTTCCCAAGGCAGCTCCATCTCATTTACACATCTTGACACCTCTTCATACAAATCATGCCCCGTAGTTGTGCCATGCATAGGACGTAAAGCCAAAAACTCCTCTGTCACGCTTAGGCTGGAGTCCACTCCGCGGATGAAAATTGACAACTGGGCAATGTCAGAAATGTCGGTGCTCTCATCCACAGCCAAGGAATATGCAATGAAATCTTTTCCTTTTTCACAAGCTGCTCTTTTAGATTGATGGACAACTGGTCTACTCTCTCGGCAATGGTGTTTCTGCTCAGACTCACATTTAAAAAGAGTTGCCTTTTTTCTGGGCAAACTTCGTCACAAACTTTAATCATGCAGTTTTTGATGAAATCCCCCTCCGTAAATGGCCGGGCTGATTTAGCGATCTCTTCTGCCAAAATAAAACTGGCCTTGACAGCAGCCTGGCCTTGTGATTTGGCTTTTTTGAACAGAGCCTGTCGAGATTTGAGGCCTCGTTTTAATTCCTCTGCCTTTTGTAGCCTTTGTTCCATGTCCATATTCTTGTTTTTGTCCGCGTGTTTCGTTTCATAATGTCGTCTCAGATTATACTCTTTCAGTACCGCCACACTTTCTCCACACAGAAGACACACAGGTTTTCCAGCTACCTCCGTGAACAAATACTCCGACTCCCACCTTGTTTGAAACCCCGGTTCTCAGTGTCCACCTTCCGTTTTGCCATTTTTGATGGGTATCTGAAAGTTAATTTTACTGTGATGCTGACAACTGCTGTGCCAATAAATATTGAAATGAAGCAGCCTACTGCTCGGTGCGTCACCGTTGCATTGTGGGAAATGTAGTATTGGTGCGTGTAAAAGATCTGCGGGCTGCCGGCTTGCTGCGGTCTGCGGGCCGGTTCTAATAATAAATCAAGATCATCCCAGGGGCCGTAAAAAACCTTCTCGCGGGCCGGATGTGGCCCGCGGGCCTTGACTCTGACATATGTGCTATAGGGGAACCCTTTTGATTTCCATTTAGGACACTCTCATGAATAACCCTCTGGTTCCAGGTAAACCAATGACAAGTTCTACACTTATAGGCAAAATTCAGATGTGCTTATGGCTTACACTGTTTAAAAATTACCTGTAACTTGACAATAAATAGTTTGCTACTGACAAAGTCAAAATACAGTATTTTTCAGTGAATTAAGGTGTTATAGTTGTAAAATGACTTGTTGCTTACTTTACTTTCACTCCACTTTGAAATGTAGGGTGGGGCGATATGTAATTTGTAAAAATGTCTGAAAAACATCATTCCACTTTGGCATTATGGGCTATTGTGTGTAGGCCAGGGACCTATACAGGCAAAATCCTAGAGGAAAACCTGGTTCAGTCTGCTTTCCAACAGACACTGGGAAACAAATGAACCTTTCAGCAGGACGATAACATTTAACACAAGGCCAAATATACACTGGAGTTGCTTACCAAGATGACGTTGAATGTTCGTTCTTGAGTGGCCTAGTTACAGTTTTGACTTAAATCAGCTTAAAAATATATGGCAGGACTTATAAAACACTGTCTAGCAATGATCAACAACCAACTTGACAGAGCTTGAAGAATTTTAAAAAGAGTAATGTGCAAAGGTCTTAGAGACTTACCCAGACAGACTCACAGCTGTAATCAATGCCAATGGTGATTTATTGACTTAGGGGTGTGAATACTGATGTAAATGAGATATTTCTGTATTTCATTTTTAATAAATTTGCCCCCCCAAAAGCAGTTTTTACTTTGTTTTTGTGGGGTATTGTGTAAAAGGGTGAGAAAAATCATTTATGTAATCCATTTAGAATTCAGGCTGTAATACATCAAAATGTGGAATAATTCAAGCGGTATGAAAACTTTCTGAAGGCACTTTATATCAGATCACATGCCCAAATATGTTAATGATCCCCACAGGTACTTTTCCCCGACCTACATTTCAAAGCATAGTGTTGATTTGACCTAATATTCAAGATATTGGGTAGAAAACATGACCATTATACTAGATTATCTGCACATGTACCCTAAAAGAAACCGATAAGTACAATACCTTATGTGTACCTTTGACCTTTTTGTACACCAGGGAACAAGCCTGTACTTTTTTGAAACATTTTTATTTAACTAGGCAAGTCAGTTAAGAACAAATTCTTATTTGTTCGGCCTACACCGGCCGAACCCGGACGTCCTTAACTACAGTATACCCTAATTTTGAGAGTGTGCGGTTATATGTTCTTGGTAGTAAAGATGTAGTAAAACTGGTGGCACTGCTAAAATATTAATGCACTTCCACCCAAAAGCTTGCAAATCCACTAGGCATTTATGCACACTTCACATAAAGTTTCCCTGAGCAGTGCTATTTTTTACATTGGTAATGTCAGATAATCTGACAATTATTGACTTGATTCTGCGCAACGTTTTGCAAAGTGAAGAAATTTAGTCATGCCATTAAATCTGTGCCCAATCTCTGTCATTGCCCATGCTGTAGACCTAGTGGTGTAGCAAGAAATTCATGTCATTAGCCAACCATTAGCGGTTGTAAATTCAGAATCTCAAGGGAAGTATAGTCTCAAGTATCCAGCATTACAGCAATAACACCTTCATGCAGCTGTAAACATGTACTTGTTGTTTACCTTACTTTCACTGCAACCAGTAGCCTGTAATGTACTGTACAATTACAACAACTTTTTCGCAGTGTAGCATTTCATGGCATAAAAGGAAAACATGATGGAGAGGGGAAGAACATATTTGTTCTTCACAACCATCACAGCAGTAAAGAACCTTTCCTGATTTGCATTTTTATATCACCCTCACCCCTGACAAAGGATCCATCAATAACCTTTTTTGATGTATATGCTGGTCCGGCATGGCCTGGTCAAGATGGTCTGCAAAACCACGCCCATCATTGCATATTCGATTTTTTTTAATTGTTGGTTTCAATATCCATGTTTTTACATGTACATTGATTGTTTAAATAATCAATAAATGAATTGATCTTATGCTACACAAAGATAAATAACATAACTTTCTAAACCAATCTAATCTGTTAATTCGGACTAAAATGGTTGTTCCAGTTTAGATTGTTTAGCTAGTCTCATTCCTTTCTAATCTCCTTTCTAATCCTGGTAGTTTTTCTGAATGCAGATTGTGTGAATTCACTCTATCTGGATTCCAATAGGAATTAAGCATTACTTTGCAAGCCAGCATAATGTGACTTGATGCTAGTTTTGCTTTAGTTTATGCTGGCCACCAGCATCCAAAACACAGTGAAGATTGGTCACCAACAAAAACACAATGAAGGCTAGTCACCAGCAAAAAGACAAAGGGAGCTGGTAACCAGCGAAAACACAACAAAGGTTGGTCACCAGAGAATATTAATGATGTTACGTTTGATATTGGAGCTCTGAGGCATTCATCGAAATCGCTAACAGTTGACTTCTGTTAGCATTTTTATGTTTTTATTCAATAACACAAACTCCAAAGCAAATCAGGGGGAGAAAAATAGGTTTATTCCCCACCGAACAAAGGACCAGGATGTTATTTATAACCCCCCACCCTAGCCTGGGGTTGACCAATCTGAAGTCCTTGCAGTACAACTGGGCCAATGGCCAACAAAACTGTATCCTGCTCCCAACTCAATGTATACACAACGTAGCACACGTCGCTCGGAGTTCAGGAGTGACATTCCACAGATTCTAAACAGCTGTTGAACTGAAAACCAACTCCTATTGATCATTAATCCTAGTCCTCTTGTCCTCTGCGTTGTGTATTTATCTTCCAATATTCTGATACTTCAAAGCAGTGTGTGGATGCATATATAATTTTATCAGACGCACGTGATCAATGACGTCCGAAGCTTTGTTTTGTCGAACAACCACCTGATTGGTTTGGTATTGGTTTGGTAGAAGACAAAAAGGCTACTCTGTGTACGCGCTACGGCGTGTGCGATGTCATCTATAATCATTCGTTCTAAGTTGTTTTGATCAGCAGGTGTCACTAGGGTACAATGGCTTGATCAAAGCCTTACGTAATGAACGTATTTTCGACACTATTGGCTGGAAAAGCTCAATGCTACAGGAAGATCTGCTTCCCCATCACAAGCGGACACACAATGAAGGCTGGTCCCCAACCAAAACACAACGGAGGCTGGTCTGCCGGCATAACCAAACAGATCATGCTGGTCTGCCTGCAAAACCGGTTAGACCATGCTGGTCACACAAGCTTGACCAGCATCTGACCACCGCTGACTAGCGTAGACCAGCATGGAACAGAATGGACCAGCTTGAAATGTATATTGGTATATTCTGTTTTTATTCAGCAGGGGTGAGTCATACACACTTGATTTTCCTCTATGTATTCTTATGGCTTTGCATCAACAAACACTTCACAATAGTAAAATAACATTTTCCTTCATTAGCAGATCTATTACTTTGAGTGCGTTCTATCCAAAGCGAGATGAGAAAACAATGACTTTGAGGACAGAGATGGGGACAGAGAGCAGAGAAATGGTGATGATTGTATCAGTGAGGAGACAAACAGAAAGATTCCCATGAGAACGATATATGTTTTCTTTCATCAGAGTACTCAGCAGTGGTGAGGCATGGGTTGGCTTTAATTCTGTATTGTTCGAGCCTGCAAATAATAGATTTGACCCCTTTGTGGTCTCAATAAGAAAGATAATCCCAAAGCAAAACAGCCAGATGCTAACTTTGGCATTCTGTTACATTCAGCCTTGCCCACTGAGAGAGACTGTGTGGTCAGTGTCAAGAAAACACACATTGAAACCTTGTGCTCTGTTTACATTCTGTCTCCTACCGATGAAGTCAAGTTAAGCATAGGAAAATATGAGGATTTGTCTAGTGTGTTCCCTGGTGCATCCTACAGTGTCCAGGCAGGCAGGCGTGGGTGTATGTCGAACCGAAGGCCATCCGGTCAGACTGAGTATCTCTCTGTCTCTCGCTGTGTGTGTGTGTGTGTGTGTGTGTGTGTGTGTGTGTGTGTGTGTGTGTGTGTGTGTGTGTGTGTGTGTGTGTGTGTGTGTGTGTGTGTGTGTGTGTGTGTGTGTGTCAAGCTTCTTATCCGCCTCTCAGACAACCACATTATGCTGCTGTCATGGGGAAGAAAGTCAGGGAGAAAACATGGTTGATAGAAATAAAACACACAGGCAAGATGTAACTATTGTGCAATCTTGGGCTGGGGTGTGACACTATTTGTTGAAAAACATTCTAGGAGGCAATTCAATTCTGTGAGGGTTTACAATTTAACCATATCGTTCACATTTTTCTCCTTGACTGAAAATATCCCCAATATCCACCAGCCAGCAGGGAATTTGCATGGTCACTGTCTGGGGTACCTTATTGTCAGACTGAGTGGTAGGCGTTGAATCTAACCCAATAACATCTTAATTTCAGCCGAACCCACCTAATTACTGCTTGCGCTAGCATTTCCAACGCAGCGTCTTTATGATGACACTACAGAAAAGACAAATGACTTGTGGTACTGCACTGACCCCTGTTGGCACCCTATTCCCTATATAGTGCACTCATTTTGACTAGAGTCCTATACTGTAGATACTGCTCAAAGGTCTCTTTATTGTTCAGAGCAATTAATATGAGAAACTTCAGAGAGTAGTGAACACACTTTCAGCTCGAGGATGAGGACAACAGAGAGAGACAGAGAGAGAGAGGATAAAGATGGAGGGTGGGTAGGGAAAGACTATGGCGGAAGTGCTGACTCAGACTTTTGATCATACCACGGCTCTGAGAGAGAGAGAACACCTGAGAGTGACACACTGGCAGAGAAACACAGCGCTCAGATTCAGATGAGTGAGTCTCTGCATTTATTACTGTAATGCAAAGCACACACCTCCACTAGAGCAGCATCAAAATGGCTCTCACATCATTCAACAATTCATTGACGTACCCTCAAATATGAGATGAATTTGAATTGACTTACACAGTGTGTATGGCAATTCAATTACTTTTAATTAACATTAAATCGATGGGCATGTTGGTGGATGTCTTATATGTAATCTTTATACAATTCAGAGTCTCTTTAGTACTTCTTAAAGTCTCATCCCATTCACTTAAGAATCTAAAGTAACGAGTCACAACCCACATGCTAATATTTACATACCCACTAATATACATCTAATATAATAATTGCCATTTAGCAGACGCTAATATCCAAAGCAACTTACATCAGTGAGTTCATATATTTTTGTGTGGGATATTTTTCTCTGGGTGTTATTGTCACTGACATTGGGGGATCATAGCTTAAAGAGCAGCACTAGGAAGGCATAGACAGGCATGGTAATGACAGAAAATCCATCTTTCGTCTGTTTATTTGGACACACAACCCATCACTTCCTTTCCTATCATATGGCTCACTCATTCAGAGAGTGAAGGGATAATAAAGAGAGCTTATGAAAGACAAAAATACACTTGCGTCTAACGCACGCATGCACACACGCACACACAGGCAAGCACACAAAGATAAAGTAGATGCGTACTACGACTTGAGTTTAACTACGCAATTTCTTAGCTGGAAGGACAACAGGATTCCTACTAGGTAAGACAACAATCAACCGAAGGACAACATATTGTCGATGTGAAATAGCCCTAGCACCTAATGAGCAATCAGCCACAGTTCAACATCCCTGCTTAATTGCACTTTTCATTTGTTTGAGCAACAGGTTCAGAGATAAGTGCGTGTTTTGTGAGACCCAAATTGTATTAGTCTGATGGCACTAAATGGGGTGTCTACTGAGACATCTATCAAAGTAGCAAACATCTCTCTTGACGGATCTATGGCCTCTGAGTATGGTAATTTGTCAAGCTGGGGTTTCAGCTGCTGTTCTTGACCCACCTGCCAGTCTGTGTTAACTCATCTGTCTGTAGACTCTCTGCACTCACTCTCCACTACAACCAATCCATGTTCTAGTGGATCTCTTAGTGGAGCTTAAAGTGGATCTATTATTGGATATATGAGTGGATTTCTGTGGGATCCAATTGTGCAATTCTGAGTAGATTTCTGTGGGATCTATGTGCGAATCTCTGAATTGAACTTTGACTGGATCTCTGGGTGGACGTGACTGGAGTGGAAGTATTTTGAGTGGATGTATGTATGGATCTCAAACTGAGTCACTTTGTGGATCTCAGAGTGGATCCCTGGTATATTTATTGGATCAATGTTGTGATCATTTGACGTTGAATTTTTGTCTATAATGTTTCCCTATCTCTATAACACCTCTCCATTGCGTGTTTCCTCATCTACTCCATCATCCAGCTAATTGTGTTTTGACTGATTTGAACGTTGACTTTGTCGGATCCATGAGCGGTCAATTGGAGAAGTAGTTGTTTTAATTATGTTGACCAACTTAGGCATAATCAGGGTAATGATCCTTATCGATTATACAGTGGTTGAGCACAGGTAATTACAACCTGATGTGCTTTGTGTTATAATTGACTTTGTACACAAACAATCCAGAGCTTCGGATAGATTTAAAACGATCACGATCATCTCATGGACTGTCATGTCCTTACACCCAAACCTGTGTCCGTGAATTTAAGAGGGGTTATATAGCACTTTTCCAGTCCCTTCTCCAATATTTAGTGTCAAAAAACACAAAGTTGACGGTGACATTACGTTAGTGTGACAGGTCGGTTAGGCAGGCGGTCAGGTTGGTAGGTAGGAGTGTCTTTCTGTGGCTTTGGACGCAGAGTGACAGTGAGCTGGATTTACTTAGTGGATTTAAAGTACCTTCTGCCTGTCTCAAGTCTGGCTCATCTTTTGGTCTTAACCCTGGATAAGAGATACTGGCGTGCACTGACCTGGTCTAAAGTAACCATAACCCCTAGTCATTCATCTACGGCCCTCCGCTGACTGGGTCTACAGAGCCTTAACCCCCGATCACACAGCTACTGCCCTGTACTGATCTTCTCTAGCCTGTGGAAGCCAATCTACAAGTGACAACTTTGACCCTGATCATAGTGACGGCGGAGACCCACTCTGAGAGGTCTACTGGACATACGGGATTAAAGCCTTCAGAAACGACAGTATATCTCAACACACAGGACCAACAGGGCTTGTAAACACATATTCACAATCTATAACAAAAAAATTGACTCAAGCAAACAAGTAAAATTGTATGAGTGGGATTTCCTAATATAATGCTATGCTGTTTTGTGATGGGTGAACTAGTTCAGGGACAATCAACTAGATTCAGCTGTGGAGGTGAATAGTCCGGGCGGGGGGCATAATATGATTACTAATCATTTGTAGACTGCAAATGAACCGCAAGAAGCCAAAACAGATATAATGTTTGACTTAAGCATAATCATTTCAAACTTTGCTTACATTTGTATACCATCTACTATGTGTGGGAATACTTGGGACTGGATTTCATACATTAAAATCACAATCACTTGGAGCTGATTTCCTGTTGTTTTTAACAATTATAATAAAATAATATTTGCTCAGAAAACTTGGGGGGGGGGGGCAAATAAAACCATTCGCGGGCCAAATTTGGCACCAGTTTGGGAACCCTGAATTAGTTTAACAATGAACATGATGGTTAGATCTGTGAATGAACTCAGCCCACAATTTGTTAAAATAACCAGCTGAGATGTCAACTGATCCACAACATACAATCCCAAAATGAATCTGAATTATCAGAATTATTCAAGTGTACCACTTTTGACAAGGGAAGTAGTGCACTGTAGGTTGTTATCAATAACATCATAATTTTGTTTCATTTCAAACATTCCATTCCCAGCTGAAGGCAAACTCCGCCCGCTCCAATGCATTACAGCACATACATACTGCTGGATTACACCGCTATCTCTTAACATTGGCCACCATTAATTGGATATTTGAGTGATATACAATTGAAGTGTAATCCCAGATAACAACCAGGGTTGGAGAGTAACTGATTACATGTAATCAGTTACATGTAATCTGGTTACAAAAAACATATAAGTGTAATCGATTACGTTACCAGCAATAAGAAATGTAATCAGATTACAGATACTTTTGAAACGAGATGACTACTTTTTGGATTACTTTCAAATTCAGAAAATGTGTTTGCTAAAACAAAAATACAGAATGACGCATTTCTGTTTTGTCAATGATATTCAATTCAGGATGGAATAAAGGCGCAAGTTTAGGTTTGTTCCACCTGAGCGAGTCTGACTGAGTTTGACCAGATACTGTACCACTATGATGGCACGCCAAATGCATTTGATGGATCCTTTTTTCCTTTTCATCTTCTCATGCCACATAAGGGGAAAGTCATCTAAAAGTAGCTGAAAGTAATCCGATTACATTACTGAATTTGGGTAATCCCAAAATTACCTTGCTGATTACAATTTTGGACTGGTAACTACTAAACCCTAACAACCCTGCTAACCACAAACGTTTCCATACCTTAAGAGAAAGTTCCCTTAAGAGTCTTATTAGGTTATTACCTAACGTAATGTGGAAATGTTCTGGTGATGTACAAAGACTGTTTCCAAAAAAACATTCCCTTAATATCACACAGAATTTACTCAGAACTTGGTTGCCTTGTTTACAAAATAATTTTCAAGACACGTTTCCTGTGTCCAGCTTTCCACGATTTTGGAGAATATTCCATACAATTTCTACCAATCATACACAGAACATGGTAGCCAGAGTATTTCACAGAATATAAAATAGTCATGCTATAGACATGTGACATGGAAAAGTTGCAAGAACATTCCTGTGTATCAGTTCTCAGGAATTTGCCTGAGATGCTGACCAAACCGGGCGTGCGCAGTCACATGCGCATGTTGATTCTGTACCCCCACACCAGACACGATCAGGACAGGCACTCCAAAAAGCAAGTTCAGCAGGCTCTAGTTTTGTCTAATCTTGATTACTGTCCAGTCGTGTGATCCAGTGCTAAAGGGAAAGACCTAGTTATGCTACAGCTGGCTCAGAACAGAGGCACATTTTTTTCTTAATTGTAATCAGAGGGCTGGCATAAATACTATGCATGCCAGTCTCTCTTGGCTAAGAGTTGAGGAGATACTGACTGCATCATTTATTTTTTTATATGGATTTTCCTCAGGCTTTCGCTTGCAATATCAGTTCTGTTGTACTCACAGACAATATTTTGACAGTTTTGGAAACTTTAGAGTGTTTTCTATCCTAATCTGACAATGATATGCATATTCTAGATTCTGGGCCTGAGAAATAGGATGTTTCTAGTACGGTTTTCATCCAAACATCAAAATACTGCCCACTACACTCAACTTTTTTACAAATCATGCCTACCACTTTGAAGATGAAAAATATTTTTATTGTGAAACAAACAAGAAATAAGACAAAAAAAATCTGATAACTTGAGCGTGTATAACTATTCACCACCCCAAAGTCAATACTTTGTAGAGCCACATTTTGCAGAAATTACAGCTGCAAGTCTCTTGGGGTATGTCTCTATAAGATAGGCACATCTAGCCACTGGGATTTTTGCCCATTCTTCAAGGCAAAACTGCTCCAGCTCCTTGGATGGGTTCCACTGTTGTTCAGCAATCTTTAAGTCATACCACAGATTCTCAATTGGATTGAGGTCTGGGCTTTGAAATTTCAATCTTTCTCCTTAGACCACTCGAGTGTTGCTTTAGCAGTATGCTTAGCTGGGCACTGTTTTTTATCCCTCACCGGCTTTTTATTCTTCCAAGCGGGTCATGATATAAGCTCTCCCAGGGCGTTGGAACCCTGCTCCGTGGCCTTATTGGCTTTGCTGAGCTTATTGCTTCCCTTTGTGAGAGATGTGATGGTGGCATTCCCCCTGTTAATCTGCATACCTCGTGTATGCACTGCCTGGGTTTGAGCCACACGGCGAGGGCGGTGGAACACCCTACTGGATGCCTGTTTAGTGTAGAGTTCCCTGAACGCCTGTGTCTGGCGCGATTGGAGGCCATGTTTGAGTGGTCGGCCAGGCTCGGACTCAGGCTTGGCACGTGCTCCCTCCTTCAGGAGTGGTGCACAGCAAGCTGTTAGTCCCTCTAATGTGCCCAGTACCCCTCGCAGGAAGCCTGGCCGGAGTCACCAGTCATGGACGGCAGCATGAGTCCTTGAAAGGACTGGAGGGCACAGTGGACCTCCACCGGGAAGCGATGCCGGTGTCTCACCTGCTTTCCCTGTTCCAGAGGGATGTGGCCCACGCCAACGGATGGGGACATGGTGCAAGTGGTTGCCTCCCGGTGCCATCTCTGGCTGGCCCAATCCAGTCTGCTTTCCAGAGCTCATTTGCCACTCACCCCATCACCCCAGGGCTGATGTTGGCCCAGGGGTTGATGACATTCTGGAGCAGACAGATCCGGTTCTTAGGGACCGGGAGACAGTTCATGCCACCACCTCAGGCCCTGGGTCCAAGGCAGACGGACCGTTGCCACCAACCTGCACCCGGACGACAGTGGGGTCCCTCTCCTGCCCCATCGCCTCATGCTAAGGGAAGACAGCGGGGAGGGGCACAGTGTTTGATGAAGCAACAGCCTGTTTTTCCCACACAGGTCTTCACCGTTTTTTTTGCAGAGGTACGGGAAAGGGAAAGGGAAAGGGAAAGGTGGGGTACCGACACAATTTCCGGTGCTGGCCACCATCCATCAGGGGCTTTCGTGTCCCAACGGTTTCCGACCCCCTGAAGAAAACACTGCGGCTGGAGATCTCCTCACTCCTCACAGCGGTTCCATCTTCAGGATTGAGACATCAGATCGGCTTGGTGGGTTCTAGTCCACTTATTTTGTGGTCCCTAAAGAGACAGAGGTTTTCTTCTTGAGGGCTGGGGGCAGTATTCGGAAATTCGGATGACTGATGTGCCCAAAGTAAACTGCCTGTTACTCAGGCCCAGAAGCTAGGATATTTATAGAATGTGTGGTATTGGATAGAAACTCTAAAATTTCTAATACCATTAAAATAATGTCTGTGAGTATTATAGAACTAATAGGGCAGGCAAAAACCTGAGGAGAATCTATCCGGAATAAAAAAATGTTTTAGGTCCCCTATGGCTTCCAGCAGATGCCAACAGCCTTTAGAAAGTTTATTTTTTTTTTATTTTTTTATTTGTAGTTTTTCTAGGTGGCTCCCATTTTGGCTCTAGAATTGTGGCGCGTGTGGATGAGGGCGCACACTTCGTTATTTATCTCTGGTAATGAACGTACTATTCTTATATGTAATCTCCTATTTACATATTAGGGTACCTGAGGATTGATTATAAACCTTGTTTGACTTGTTTGGAAGACTTTTGGGATTAATTTGTATGCATTTTGAAAGAGGTAAACCGGTAGATTACTGAATCAAGCGTGCCAACTAAACTGACTTTTTTGGTCTTTATTGAACAAAACAACCATTTGTTATGTAGCTGGGACCCTTGGGACTTGCAAACGGAGGAAGTTCTTCAAAGGAAAGTGACACTCTTGGTCATTTTGGACGATTTTTTAAAAATCTTTTAAAATACGACAGTCCCACCTCTCTCTCATTGCACCAAATTCTTACCTTCTTTGAATCCCTATGATAACACATGACAAACAGACCTTCTATGATGTTTCAGGGTTTAACACAGTAATATATATAATTTGGTCATTTTATATACATTTACATTTACATTTAAGTCATTTAGCAGACGCTCTTATCCAGAGCGACTTACAAATTGGTGCATTCACCTTATGACATCCAGTGGAACAGTCACTTTACAATAGTGCATCTAAATCTTAAAGGGGGGTGAGAAGGATTACTTATCCTATCCTAGGTATTCCTTAAAGAGGTGGGGTTTCAGGTGTCTCCGGAAGGTGGTGATTGACTCCGCTGTCCTGGCGTCGTGAGGGTGTTTGTTCCACCATTGGGGGGCCAGAGCAGCGAACAGTTTTGACTGGGCTGAGCGGGAACTGTACTTCCTCAGTGGTAGGGAGGCGAGCAGGCCAGAGGTGGATGAACGCAGTGCCCTTGTTTGGGTGTAGGGCCTGATCAGAGCCTGGAGGTACTGAGGTGCCGTTCCCCTCACAGCTCCGTAGGCAAGCACCATGGTCTTGTAGCGGATGCGAGCTTCAACTGGAAGCCAGTGGAGAGAGAGGAGGAGCGGGGTGACGTGAGAGAACTTGGGAAGGTTGAACACCAGACGGGCTGCGGCGTTCTGGATGAGTTGTAGGGGTTTAATGGCACAGGCAGGGAGCCCAGCCAACAGCGAGTTGCAGTAATCCAGACGGGAGATGACAAGTGCCTGGATTAGGACCTGCGCCGTTTCCTGTGTGAGGCAGGGTCGTACTCTGCGGATGTTGTAGAGCATGAACCTACAGGAACGGGCCACCGCCTTGATGTTAGTTGAGAACGACAGGGTGTTGTCCAGGATCACGCCAAGGTTCTTAGCGCTCTGGGAGGAGGACACAATGGAGTTGTCAACCGTGATGGCGAGATCATGGAACGGGCAGTCCTTCCCGGGAGGAAGAGCAGCTCCGTCTTGCCGAGGTTCAGCTTGAGGTGGTGATCCGTCATCCACACTGATATGTCTGCCAGACATGCAGAGATGCGATTCGCCACCTGGTCATCAGAAGGGGAAAGGAGAAGATTAATTGTGTGTCGTCTGCATAGCAATGATAGGAGAGACCATGTGAGGTTATGACAGAGCCAAGTGACTTGGTGTATAGCGAGAATAGGAGAGGGCCTAGAACAGAGCCCTGGGGACACCAGTGGTGAGAGCGCGTGGTGAGGAGACAGATTCTCGCCACGCCACTTGGTAGGAGCGACCTGTCAGGTAGGACGCAACAAGCGTGGGCCGCGCCGGAGATGCCCAACTCGGAGAGGGTGGAGAGGAGGATCTGATGGTTCACAGTATCGAAGGCAGCCGATAGGTCTAGAAGGATGAGAGCAGAGGAGAGAGAGTTAGCTTTAGCGGTGCGGAGCGCCTCCGTGATACAGAGAAGAGCAGTCTCAGTTGAATGACTAGTCTTGAAACCTGACTGATTTGGATCAAGAAGGTCATTCTGAGAGAGATAGCGGGAGAGCTGGCCAAGGACGGCACGTTCAAGAGTTTTGGAGAGAAAAGAAAGAAGGGATACTGGTCTGTAGTTGTTGACATCGGAGGGATCGAGTGTAGGTTTTTTCAGAAGGGGTGCAACTCTCGCTCTCTTGAAGACGGAAGGGACGTAGCCAGCGGTCAGGGATGAGTTGATGAGCAAGGTGAGGTAAGGGAGAAGGTCTCCGGAAATGGTCTGGAGAAGAGAGGAGGGGATAGGGTCAAGCGGGCAGGTTGTTGGGCGGCCGGCCGTCACAAGACGCGAGATTTCATCTGGAGAGAGAGGGGAGAAAGAGGTCAGAGCACAGGGTAGGGCAGTGTGAGCAGAACCAGCGGTGTCGTTTGACTTAGCAAACGAGGATCGGATGTCGTCGACCTTCTTTTCAAAATGGTTGACGAAGTCATCTGCAGAGAGGGGAGGAGGGGGGAGGAGGATTCGGGAGGGAGGAGAAGGTGGCAAAGAGCTTCCTAGGGTTAGAGGCCGAAGCTTGGAATTTAGAGTGGTAGAAAGTGGCTTTAGCAGCAGAGACAGAAGAGGAAAATGTAGAGAGGAGGGAGCGAAAGGATGCCAGGTCCGCAGGGAGGCGAGTTTTCCTCCATTTCCGCTCGGCTGCCCGGAGCCCTGTTCTGTGAGCTCGCAATGAGTCGTCGAGCCACGGAGCGGGAGGGGAGGACCGAGCCGGCCTGGAGGATAGGGGGCATAGAGAGTCAAAGGATGCAGAAAGGGAGGAGAGGAGGGTTGAGGAGGCAGAATCAGGAGATAGGTTGGAGAAGGTTTGAGCAGAGGGAAGAGATGATAGGATGGAAGAGGAGACAGTAGCGGGGGAGAGAGAGCGAAGGTTAGGACGGCGCGATACCATCCGAGTAGGGGCAGTGTGGGAAGTGTTGGATGAGAGCGAGAGGGAAAAGGATACAAGGTAGTGGTCGGAGACTTGGAGGGGAGTTGCAATGAGGTTAGTGGAAGAACAGCATCTAGTAAAGATGAGGTCGAGCGTATTGCCTGCCTTGTGAGTAGGGGGAAGGTGAGAGGGTGAGGTCAAAAGAGGAGAGGAGTGGAAAGAAGGAGGCAGAGAGGAATGAGTCAAAGGTAGACGTGGGGAGGTTAAAGTCGCCCAGAACTGTGAGAGGTGAGCCGTCCTCAGGAAAGGAGCTTATCAAGGCATCAAGCTCATTGATGAACTCTCCGAGGGGACCTGGAGGGCGATAAATGATAAGTATGTTAAGCTTGAAAGGGCTGGTAACTGTGACAGCATGAAATTCAAAGGAGGCGATAGACAGATGGGTAAGGGGAGAAAGAGAGAATGACCAATTGGGAGAGATGAGGATCCCAGTGCCACCACCCCGCTGACCAGAAGCTCTCGGGGTTTGCGAGAACACGTGGGCGGACGAAGAGAGAGCAGTAGGAGTAGCAGTGTTATCTGTGGTGATCCATGTTTCCGTCAGTGCCAAGAAGTCGAGGGACTGGAGGGAGGCATAGGCTGAGATGAACTCTGCCTTGTTGGCCACAGATCGGCAGTTCCATAGGCTACCAGAGACCTGGAACTCCACGTGGGTCGTGCGCGCTGGGACCACCAGATTAGGGTGGCAGCGGCCACGCGGTGTGGAGCGTTTGTATGGTCTGTGCAGAGAGGAGAGAACAGGGATAGACAGACACATAGTTGACAGGCTACAGAAGAGGCTACACTAATGCAAGGAGATTGGAATGACAAGTGGACTACACGTCTCGAATGTTCAGAAAGTTAAGCTTACGTAGCAAGAATCTTATTGACTAAAATGATTAAAATGTACTGCTGAAGTAGGCTAGCTGGCAGTGGCTGCGTTGTTGACTTTGTAGGCTAGCTGGCAGTGGCTGCGTTGTTGACACTACACTAATCAAGTCGTTCCGTTGAGTGTAATAGTTTCTACAGTGCTGCTATTCGGGGGCTAGCTGGCTAGCTAGCAGTGTTGATTACGTTACGTTGCGTTAAAAGAACGACAATAGCTGGCTAGGTAACCTAGAAAATCGCTCTAGACTACACAATTATCTTTGATACACAGACGGCTATGTAGCTAGCTATGTAGCTAGCTACAATCAAACAAATCAAACCGTTGTGCTGTAATGAAATGAAATGAAAATGTGATACTACCTGTGGAGCGAAGCAGAATGCGACCGGGTTGTTGAGTGCGGAAGTTCTATTCAGTAGACGTTGGCTAGCTGTTGGCTAGCTAGCAGTGTCTCCTACTTTAAGGACGACAAATAGTTGGCTAGCTAACCTCGGTAAATTAAGATAATCACTCTAAGACTACACGCTCTAAACTACACAATTATCTTGGATACGAAGACAGCAAAGACAACTATGTAGCTAGCTAACACTACACTAATCAAGTCGTTCAGTTGAGTGTAATAGTTTCTACAGTGCTGCTATTCGGTAGACGGTGGACGTTTGCTAGCTGGCTAGCTGCTGGGCAGAAGTTGCAATAGAAGTTGCAATAGAAGTGCTGACTGTTTCACTTTGTTGTCCTCTTTCTTTTCCTTTTTCTTCTGTCCTTCTTTTGTCCTTATTTTGTCTTCCTTTCTTCTGTTAACTAGATATTTTTTGTTGCCATTTATATGCCATTTGGACATTTCTTATGCCATTTGGACATGGTTCACTGACTTTTGGGTTTGGAATCTGACTTCCTATGATCATATATGGCAAATGGACATAACATCCTGATTTGGTACTTTCAGTACTTATGTATGACATTTGGACATTTATTTTGCCATTTGGACATAGTTTACTGACTTTTGACTTCCTATGATCATATATTGCAAATGGACAAACATAGGCCTTTATGGACAAACTCAATGAAATAAGACAAAGGTATGTTCATACGGATGTTATACATGTTTAACTTACCAAAAACATGTAAAAATACATTTTAAAAAACGGCCCTGAAGGAAGCACTATCTTAGAGGGGATTGTATTTTTGACCCTTTCATTTTCAAAATTTGACCCTTGGGTCATGACTTTGTGTCCATTTGAAAATCTATGGTGGAGCGCATTCACCATCTTTGGGATTTTTGTTGTATGACATTTGCCATATGCCACTTGCCATAAGGTTTGGATGAACTGACGTCCATTCGATTGGTATTTGGTCCAGGACCTGAAGAACAGTTAGAAGTTCTCCCAGGGTCAGCTCGATGAGCTGAAACAGAAGAACGGCAAGATGACAGCAATCTGTAAATCATTGAGAAAGGACATCAGTTCTATGTGTGAATCCATGACAGATAAATCAGACAATCTCGAGGGACAATCAAGGCGAAACAACATGGTTGTGGATGGAATTGCAGAGTCTCCACATGAGACCTGGATGGAGTCTGAGGACAAAGTGAGGGAAATGATCTCTGAGAAATTGAAGATGGACCATAGGAAGATTGAAGTGGAGCGCGCCCACAGGATTGGAAAAGCCACCACCGGCCCAGGTGATAGGCCCAGGCCGATAGTGGTCAAGTTTCTGGGTTTGAAAGACAAGGTAGCTGTTCTGGAAAGAGCCAAGAACGTATATCTTCCTCAACGAGGACTATCCTGAAGAGGAAAGAACTGATCCCAGCCATGAAAGCTGCCAGAGCGTGTGAGGACATTGTGTACATCCTCTACGACAGACTCATTGTCCACCCTCCCTCCCAGAAGCCTGGAAGTAACGAGAAAGCCAACGAACAGCAGATAACATTCATATATTAGCCATTTCTGAGACTCACTTAGATAATTCATTTGATGATACACCAGTAGCAATACAAGGATATAACATTTATAGAAGATACAGAAATGCTTATGGGGGAGGAGTTGCTGTATATATTCAGAGCCATATCCCTGTAATGCTTAGAGGAGATCTTATGTCAAGTGTTATTGAAGTGTTGTGGTTGTAGGTTCACTTGGCACAAATAATATATGTGAAATGCATAATAGTGTATGTGATTTAAACAGAGAGGTCTACTTTCTGAATATTGACTGGTTTTCATCAAGCTGTCCACTCAAGAGGAAGCTTCTTACTGTAACCAGTTCATGTTATTGATCAACATACCAGGGTGTTTACAAACACTACAGGAACAAGATCATCAACATGTATCGATCACATTTTTACTAATGCTGTAGAACTTTGTTCTAAATATAGCGGCTATATCCAGGAAAGCCAAAGTTCCAACAGCTTGGCCTAAAATAGTGTATAAGATATCATACAAAAGATTTTCCTGTGACTCTTTAATTTGATTATGTAAGAAATATTTGTTGGTCTTATCTGATTAACTTCTTGACGCACCCATCCCGTTAGCGGGATCATTTTCATCAACATCCGCTGAATTGCAGAGCGCAAAATTCAAATACTACAAATATTTAATTTTCATGAAATCACAAGTGCAATATTCAAAACACAGCTTAGCTTGTTGTTAGTCCACCTGGCGTGTCAGATTTCAATAAAACTTTTCGGCGAAAGCATAACAAGCGTTTATGTAAGAACATCTCTCTCAGTAGACAAAATATTACAAACAGCTAGCAGCCAAGTAGATTGGTCATGAAAGTCAGAAAAGCAATAAAATGAATCGCTTACCTTTGATGATCTTCAGATGTTTGCACTCACGAGACTCCCAGTTACACAATAAATGTTCCTTTTGCTCCATAAAGATTATTTTATATCCAAAATACCTGCATTTGGTTGGTGCGTTACGTTCAGAAATCCGCAGGCTCGAGCGGTCATGACGGGGGAGACGAAAATTCCAAATAGTATCCGTAAAGTTCGTAGAAACATGTCAAACGTTTTTATAATCAATCCTCAGGTTGTTTTTACAATATATAATCAATAATATTTCAACCGGACCTTAGCTTTTTCAATAGGAGTTTCTTCTTTTCTAATGTTTTGTCTGCTGAGAGAGATGTCCTTACATAAACGCTTGGTATGCTTTCGCTGAAAAGCTTTTTTGATATCTGATATGCCAGGTTTGCTATATTGCACTTGTGATTTCATGAAAATATTTTTTGTAATTTAATTTGAAGCTCTGCAATTCAGCAGATGTTGACGAAAATTATCTCGCTAACGGGATGGATGCATCAAGAAGTTAACAAAGAGTTGCAATCTGTTTGAGAATGGGTGGCCAGTAATAAACTGGTCCTGAACATCTCTGCTATGGTGAGAGAGTCCTGGGGGCTGGGCTATCAAAGCAAAGGCTCTCTTACTGGATCGTGGACACGATTACGACAGCTTACCGCCTTGCTGGGAGGCCAGTGCTGGGATTCAACACGAGGTGTGGCTGCGTCCTGGGCACGACTGAGATGAGTGCCCCTCACTGATATCTGTGTTGTGGCCAGCTGGGCTTCCTCTTGCACCTTTACTAGGTACTATCGGGAAAATGTGGCACCTCCCTCTGCGGTTGGTTCAGCTGGGGACTGTGCCAGGACCCCCCATCCACATTGACGGCCCTGCATCTCGGTCCCGCACTGGGACTTTGCCGCTGGCTGGCCAGGTCCCTCTAGCACTGACTTATCTGGTATACCGAAATATTGTGGTCATCCAATATAGTGAAACATAACACAGTATGTAACCATGGTTATGTGAGCTCCAATCATCTATGGCAGCCTTTCTTAAAGTATGGGTCGTGACCCAAAGTGGATCACGGACCTGTTAATGGTGGGAGGCGATGTGTCAGAATAAATGTATCATTATTTAATGAATTGGTTTTGCCAAGTGCAACTGCGGTCTCTGATCAGTGTGCTCTCTGCTTAGCAGCAGTCTCTGCTCAGTTTGGCAGCTGAGCGAGTGGGAGAAGTAGATGCCCGTGTGCTTCACGGTTTACCAGATCTTTTTTTCTTGAGTTTTCTTGCAGATCACTCTGCGACACAAGCTGCAGTGCTGTCGTTCAACAGCAGATGATGCGCTGTAAGCCACTGATTTGTCATTCCCACTCGCCAATTGGATTCATGCTTGCATCAAGTTCTGACTGAGCTCAACTGTCATGAAAAGCCAATACACAGATGAGTTTGTCTCTTTCATACAAACTTTGAAAGTTAACGTTCCCACAGTGTGTTTTGTGCATGGAAGTGCTTAGTAATGAGTCAATCAAAATGAACAAAATCATATAACGACACGTCCTGACCAAACATTCACAGCATGATGATATACCGAGGGAATTATTTCAGAACCGGACAGAATGCTTCAGGAAACAGTGCTTCAACAGTGGAAAAGTAAATCAGCTAGGAAGGCATTGATGTCATTTTATAAAAGCTGATGATAAGCAGAAATCAGAGAGTACTATTCCAGAACATTTTAGAAGCTTCTGACAGGCTAATAGACATAATTTGAGTCACTTGACATCATGGACAAATCAAAAGACATCATCCAAGACCTCAGAAAAAAATGTGTAGACCACAAGTCTGGTTCATCATTGGGAGCAATTTCCAAACGCATGAAGGTACCACGTTCATCTGTACAAACAATACTACGCAAGTATAAACACCATGGGACCACGCAGCCATCATACCGCTCAGGAAGGAGACGTGTTCTGTCTCCTAGAGATGAAAGTACTTTGGTGCGAAAAGTGCATATCAATCCCAGAACAACAGCAAAGGACCTTGTGAAGATGCTGGAGGAAACAGGTACAAAAGTATTTATATCCATAGTAAAACGAGTTCTATATCAACATAACCTGAAAGGCTGCTCAGCAAGGAAGAAGCCACTGCTCCAAAACCTCTATAAAAAAGACAGACTACGGTTTGCAACTGCACATGGGAACAAAGATTGCACTTATTGGAGAAATGTGCTCTGGTTTGATGAAAGAAAAATATAACTGTTTGGCCATAACGACCATTGTTATGTTTGGAGGAAAAAGGGGCGGCTTGCAAGCTGTAGAACACCATTCCAGCTATGAAGCATGGGGGTAGCATCATGTTGCGGCGGTGCTCTGCCTCAGGAAGGACTGGTGCACTTCACAAAACAGATGAAATCATGAGGGAGAACAATTATGTGGATATATTGAAGCACTGAACATCTCAAGACATCAGTCAGGAAGTTAAAGCTTGGTTGCAAATGGATCTTCCAAATGGACAATGACCCCAAGCATACTTCCAAGGTTGTGGCAGGACAACAAAGTCAAGGTATTGGAGTGGCCATCACAAAGCCCTGACCTCAAACCTATAGAAAATGTATAGTCAGATCTCAAAAAGCGTGTGAGAGCAAGGAGTCCTACAAACCTGACTCAGTTACACCAGCTCTGTCAGGAGTAATGGGCCAAAATTCACCCAAAGTATTGTGGGAAGCTTGTGGAAGGCTACCTGAAACATTTGACCCAAGTTAAACAATTTAATGGCAATGCTACCAAATACTAATTGAGTGTATGTCAACGTCTGACCCACTGGGAATGTGATGAAAGAAATAAAAGCTGAATTAAATCTTTCTCTCTACTATTATTTGGACATTTCACAATTTAAAAAAAAAAAAATATTTCACCTTTATTTAACCAGGTAGGCTAGTTGAGAACAAGTTCTCATTTGCAACTGCGACCTGGCCAAGATAAAGCATAGCAGTGTGAACAGACAACACAGAGTTACACATGGAGTAAACAATTAACAAGTCAATAACAAAGTAGAAAAAAAGGGGAGTCTATATACAATGTGTGCAAAAGGCATGAGGAGGTAGGCGAATAATTACAATATTGCAGATTAACACTGGAGTGATAAATGATCAGATGATCATGTACAGGTAGAGATATTGGTGTGCAAAAGAGCAGAAAAGTAAATAAATAAAAACTGTGGGGATGAGGTCGGTGAAAATGGGTGGGCTATTTACCAATTGATTATGTACAGCTGCAGCGATCGGTTAGCTGCTCAGATAGCTGATGTTTGAAGTTGGTGAAGGAGATAAAAGTCTCCAACTTCAGCGATTTTTGCAATTTGTTCCAGTCACAGGCAGCAGAGTACTGGAATGAAAGTTGGCCGAATGAGGTGTTGGCTTTAGGGATGATCAGTGAGATACACCTGCTGGAGCGCGTGCTACGGATGGGTGTTGCCATCGTGACCAGTGAACTGAGATAAGGCGGAGCTTTACCTAGCATGGCCTTGTAGATGACCTGGAGCCAGTGGGTCTGGCGACGAATATGTAGCGAGAGCCAGCCGACTAGAGCATACAAGTCGCAGTGGTGGGTAGTATAAGGTGCTTTAGTGACACAACGGATGGCACTGTGATAAACTGCATCCAGTTTGCTGAGTAGAGTGTTGGAAGCGATTTTGTAGATGACATCGCCGAAGTCGAGGATTGGTAGGATAGTCAGTTTTACTAGGGTAAGCTTGGCAGCGTGAGTGAAGGAGGCTTTGTTGCGGAATAGAAAGCCGACTCTTGATTTGATTTTCGATTGGAGATGTTTGATATGGGTCTGGAAGGAGAGGTTGCAGTCTAGCCAGACACCTAGGTACTTATAGGTGTCCACATATTCAAGGTCGGAACCATCCAGTGTGGTGATGCTAGTCGGGCATGCGGGTGCAGGCAGCGATCGGTTGAAAAGCATGCATTTGGTTTTACTAGCGTTTAAGAGCAGTTGGAGGCCACGGAAGGAGTGTTGTATGGCATTGAAGCTCGTTTGGAGGTTAGATAGCACAGTGACCAATGACGGGCCGAAAGTATATAGAATGCTGTCATCTGCGTAGAGGTGGATCAGGGAATCGCCCGCAGCAAGACCAACATCATTGATATATACAGAGAAAAGAGTCGGCCCGAGAATTGAACCCTGTAGCACCCCCATAGAGACTGCCGCACTGAACTCTGTCTGCAAAGTAATTGGTGAACCAGGCAAGGCAGTCATCCGAAAAATCGAGGCTACTGAGTCTGCCGATAAGAATCTGGTGATTGACAGAGTCGAAAGCCTTGGCAAGGTCGATGAAGACGGCTGCACAGTACTGTCTTTTATCGATGGCGGTTATGATATCGTTTAGTACCTTGAGTGTGGCTGAGGTGCACCCGTCACCGGCTCGGAAACCAGATTGCATAGCGGAGAAGGTACGGTGGGATTCGAGATGGTCAGTGACCTGTTTGTTGACTTGGCTTTCGAAGACCTTAGATAGGCAGGGCAGAATGGATATAGGTCTGTAACAGTTTGGGTCCAGGGTGTCTCCCCTTTTGAAGAGGGGGATGACTGCAGCAGCTTTCCAATCCTTGGGGATCTCAGACGATATGAAAGAGAGGTTGAATAGGCTGGTAATAGGGGTTGCGACAATGGCGGCGGATAGTTTCAGAAATAGAGGGTCCAGATTGTCAAGCCCAGCTGATTTATACGGGTCCATGTTTTGCAGCTCTTTCAGAACATCTGTTATCTGGATTTGGGTAAAGGAGAACCTGGAGAGGCTTGGGCGAGGAGCTGCAGGGGGGCCGGACCTGTTGGCCGAGGTAGGAGTAGCCAGGCGGAAGGCATGGCCAGCCGTTGAGAAATGCTTGTTGAAGTTTTCGATAATCATGGATTTGTCGGTGGTGACCGTGTTCCCTAGCCTCAGTGCAGTGGGCAGCTGGGAGGAGGTGCTCTTGTTCTCCATGGACTTCAGTGTCCCAGAACCTTTTGGAGTTGGAGCTACAGGATGCAAACTTCTGCCTGAATAAGCTGGCCTTAGCTTTCCTGACTGACTGCGTGTATTGGTTCCTGACTTCCCTGAACAGTTGCATATCGCGGGGACTGTTCGATGCTATTGCAGTCCGCCACAAGATGTTTTTGTGCTGTTTTTGTGCTGGTCGAGGGCAGCACAAAAAAACGTTGAGATACTAACTGACCTAAAACAGGGATTTTTTTCTAGGATTAAATGTCAGGAATTGTGAAAAACTGAGTATAAATGTATTTGGCTAAGGTATATGTAAACTTCCGAATTCACTGTATGTGAGTTTCTCTTTCAAACAATCCCCTGGCATTGTACACAGCTAATAGCTAACGTTAGCCAAAGCAAGTTAGCTAGCTACTGATTGCAACCTGAGTACAACCCTAAGTAACAGTACAGATGAAAATTATCGGTCCTACTGTACATCTTACTGTAGAAGTTCTTGTTGGAAATAAGTCTAGGTTGGAACCGTTGCTGTCAAAAGTCCCCACACACACACACACACACACACACACACACACACACACACACACACACACACACACACACACACACACACACACACACACACACACACACACACACACACACAGTTCTGGGTTGCTCATCTCCAGCAGGAACCGGTCTCCTGCCTGACTGAGAAAGCAATAGATGTTCTGGTCCTGTTTGCCACCACCTACCTATGTCAATCAGGGTTCTCAACTCTGGATTACTTTTAAAAAAATGATGCTGAGCATGACATCAATGTTGCACTGTCAAAAACTGAGCCCAGAATAGACATGCTTGTTGAAAACTTCAACCAGCCGCAAATCTCTCATTAGGACTCTGTGTGTGTGTGTGTGTGTGTGTGTGTGTGTGTGTGTGTGTGTGTGTGTGTGTGTGTGTGTGTGTGTGTGTGTGTGTGTGTGTGTGTGTGTGTGTGTGTGTGTGTGTGTGTGTGTGTGTGTGTGTGTGTGTGTGTGTGTGTGTGTGTGTGTATTTTCTGCTACATCCTTGTGATTGTTTTCTGTTATGCGTGATGTTATCAATCAGTTTGTTCCAGTTCAGAATTAAAATTAGACAGATATGGAAGAGGTTTTAATGGGGGAAATTAACATGACTAGCTATTTATATGGCTATTTCATTTAATTATTTGTTTTTGTTTATATTGCATTTGATTGTTTTTGGCATACGAGCAATGAAATGTACCAATATTTACGTATAGTTGCATATGTTCCTAAGCTTGGAGCCCAGGAAAACAGAATTTCTAATTTGGGTCCCAGGCTGAAACAGTTTAAGAACCACTGCTGTACGGTGCCTCAACGTGTGTCGAGGCCATAGGGGCGGACCCCAGCCGTGACAGGTGTACACGGGAGTAAATCTGTAAATCCTCACCTTGGATGTATCGCTCTGCTGTGGAGTGCTAACAATATATTGGAGTAATCCATGTAGCGCACATAACCGTGGTTACATACGTAACCTTCGTTTCTTTGGGATCATTAGGCAACAACCTGACAACTGATACACAGGATTGTTCTTGCAACTTTCCCACGTAACTTTTCTAGAACATTATTTTATAATATTCTGAGAACTTGGCAACCACATTCTGTTTATGTTTGGTGTGACATTAACAGAATATGCTCCTAACTCTCAGAAAACTGGGCACAGGAATGTTCTTACAATGTTCCTAAGAAAAATGTATCGAACATTAATATCTGATATTCTGAGAACATGGTAACCACTTACTGGGTAAGTTCTATTTCACATGAAGGGAATGTTCTCCTAACTCTAATGCTAAAACATGCTAAATGGGAGGCTTTTGCTAACGTTACAGGTAACATGACGCAAATGTTCTCTTTCCATACAATTGTAAGCTGGACTATATCCGACAAGTATGTGTGGTTTAGGTTAATTTTACATCTATTGTGGGCTCTGCCTGTCAAGCATCAGAAGGGCACATTTGCTCGTGTAATGTACTGTAGCTAGCTAATAATGTTTGCAAGCTACCGGTAGCTAGAAACTTTGTAGGCCCACAGTTGCCAAAACATTTTAGTAAGTAAGTTTTTTCTTCAACCAACATACCTAAGCTAGCTAACAGTATTCCCTTTACAACATTGTTAAATAACGATTGCTGCTGACAGACATAATATGATAAATTGATCAATTGATTGATGGACAATGTCAAATTGGTTTGCTAGCTAGCTAATGACAGATCAAGTCAATTAGGCTATTTAATGAGAACTTTCAGGGGAAACTAGATAGCAAGCAAAAAAACAACAATATTTATAGATATCTATCTATGATGGTGATGACAGTAATCAGACTGACATCTTTAACAGTACGAGTTTAGACTCAAATACTTGCCGATGTCAGGCTCTTTCCAAAAGCCTAATCTCTGATGATGAAGCAAGCTAAATGACTAAGCTAAGTTGTTTGCTTAGCTAGCTAGATACATGCCAAATGGATAGGCTACCATAACGTGTCTGAAAATACATGATTAAATTATGTTTTGCTAACATAAAAAAATATTCTGGTACTTTCTGTATAACTCTGATGATGTTTGTCATGGAATAAATCAGAAATGAGTCGTTCTGACTGTTCTGCAGGAGTTGATTATTTTACAACTAAAAAAAATCCTTTGAAAACCACATGCAGTTGTCAATAGTTTTAGCAGAGCTGGGGGTCTCCTTGCCCCCCAGCAGGCAAATCGAATGTTCTGCACCTTAGTCTGACTTTTATTGACAATAGCCTACACTGAGTGTACAAAACATTAAGGACACCTGCTCTTTCCATGAAATAGACTGGCCGGGTGAAAGCTATGATCCCTTATTAATGTCACTTGTTAAATACACTTCAATCAGTGTAGATGAAGGGGAGGAGACAGGTTAAAGAAAGATGTTCAAGCCTTGAGACAATTGACACATGCATTATGTATGTGTTCCATTCAGAGGGTGAATGGGCAAGACTAAATATTTAAGGGCCTTTGAATGGTATGGTATTACCGGTTTATGTGTGTCAAGAACTGCAACACTGCTGGGTTCTTCAATCTCAACAGTTTACTTTGTGTATCAATTATGGTCCAATACCTCATTCAGCCAATTAGACACAACTGTGGCAAGCATTGGCATCAACATGGGCCAGAAACCCTGTGGAACGCTTTCGACTCCTTGTGGAGTCCATGCCCTGACGAATTGAGGCTATTCTGAGGGCAAAAGAGGGGGGAGTGCATCTCAACATTATGTTCTTAAAGTTTTGTACGTGTATAAACCTAGACAACCAGCCAGCTCTCTCTCATTCGAACAGTCTGGTTTCACAGCACCAGAGAATGGAACTTGAACAAAAGCCCATGGCAGGAGCGGGCAAAACAACCGGTGGTTTTAATTAGATGATCTTTCAGTCCATCACCATCTAGCATAACCCTTAGACCCTCCTCCCTTCATTGTGGACTTCAGCTCGTGAGCAGCACAAGGAAGTGAGTTCAGAAAATCTAAAACTACTTATCTTAGAAATAGTTTCACATATACATTTTATGGACCCTTATAAATCAGCTTGCCTTAATAATTTGTACCCCTTATTTCGGAAGCTGTCTGCCTTCATCACCTCAGCCCCTATCACTTGCCTCTTCAACCTTACCTTACACACATCTGAAGTCCCATAAGATTGAAAAGCTGCTGCCGTCACACCACTCTTCAAAGAGGGAGATAAGCTAGACCCCAACTGCAAACTCCATCTTGCCTTTCCAAAGTTTTTGAACAGTTAACCTGCCTTCTGGAGTCCCAAAGTTGTCTTTCTGCTATGCAGTCTGGCATTCAGAGCTGGGCATGAGAGTATCTCTTCAACACTGAAAGTTCTTAACAACCTCATATCTGCTTTTGGCAACAAGCAGTATTGTGCAGCTGTTTTTATTGATCTGGCTAAAGCCTTTGATTCTGTTAGGCTCAAGCCTTTGATTCTGTTAACCACTGTATCCTGCTCAACAGTCTCATCGACTTAGCGTTCTCAGAGGATTGTCTAGCCTGGTTTGAAAACAATTTCTCCGGTCTTGTACAATGTGTCAAATCCGAGGCCCTGCTATCCAAACTACTTGCTTTATCTATTTGGGTTCCAAAAGTATTGATTCTTGAACCGACCCTATTCTTTGTGTATATTAAAAAAAAAACTAATGTCAATGTCCGCACTTCCACTGAAATTGAATTAGCTTAATAAACAAAACCCCAATAACAATCTGTCTGTTTCAGCTAGATACATGTGTTTCAATCCACCACATCCATCTATGTTGCACTTCTGTGTCTGCGGTGAAAGGCAACAGAGCTGTAAAATCGGTCTTCTCACAAAACCGTCTGCAGCACCCGAACGGTATATATATTTGATACTTCAAGGGGTCTTAAAATTCTATATGAATTTTGATCCTTGGTAAATTCCATATGGCTTGGTACAACCCCCCTCCCCTCCCAGCTTAGACAGGGCTTAGACTCTGATGGGATAACAATGTTGTGTATGCTGCTGGTGACTTCCTCACCTGCCTTTACGCCGACGACACTATGCTCTACACAACTGTCCCCTCCCTGAACACTGTGCTGACCACCCAAAAGTATCGGGACAGTGACAATGTTGACAATGTTTTTTTTTTTTGTGGTTTTGTACTCCAGTACTTTGGATTTGAAATGATACAATGGCTATGGGGTTAAAGTACACACTGTCAGCTTTTATTTTATGGTATTTTCATCCATATCGGGTGAACCGTGAACAATGCTGAATTTAATGAAAAGTTACAGATGTAAATATCATAACCCCCCAAAAATGCTAACCTCTCTTGTTATTTTAATGCTGAGAGGTTAACATGTGTTGGGGGTATGATATTTGTATGTCTGTAACTTTCATTGTTCACAATTATCGGTAATCATGTTAGCATCCACATTAATTGTTTAGAAACCTATTCTATTCTTATTTACAATAAAAGTGATTACATAATTTCACAATACATTATTTACCATTCATTTCTATCGGGCACAACATTATCTGAATCACAATTAAAACAAACAGCAAATGCATCCAACAAATTAGTAGATTCACAAGCTTGACATAGTCATTGTGTGCTTTGAATATGGGACCAAATACTTTTTACAACTTTAATACACGTATAAGTGAATTTGTCCCAATTCTTTTGGTCCCCTAAAATGGGGGGGGACTACGTACAAAAAGAGTTGTAATTTCTAAACGTTTCACCCAATAATGGATGAAAATATTAATTCAACTTATATTTTCAAATCCCAACTGCTGGAGTACAGAGCCAAAACAAATGTGTCACTGTCCCAATACTTTTGGAGCTCACTGTAGCTTTAACAAAAAACAGTATGCCCTCTTGCAGGCCGAGAGAAAAATTAATGTTTGAAAGTTAATTTCCTGCAATTCTACACATTCTACCATTGGGCATTGAGAAAATGTTGCCATTTTAAAGCACGTTTTCTGCAGTTCTACACATTTTGCCATGGGGTGGAGAGACATCTTTTCAATTTCATAAAAATGTTAACTCAATTCTACACATTTTGCTATGGGGCAGAGACATTTTTGCAGTTGTAATGCTAATTTACTGGATCTCTACACATGTTGCCATGCCTTATGCCATGTTAATTATATCTGAGTGAGAGTGACTAACAAAATCAATGGGGGCACCCTGGAGGTCAGGGCCCTTGTGCACGGTATTCGGCCATGATTGCCACAGGTTTAGATAACTGGCTAGTCTAATTTACCAATCTAAGAATTGTTAGCTGACATGGCTAATTGAGTGACTGTCAATGACTACGAAAACAAAGAGAAAAACTGCTGATGCACATCCAAATGTCAAACTTGCACCTTGTCTATTCAACTATTCTAATTCTCAACAATAAGTTGAGACCCCGACTGAGTTCAGGGGCCCTGGGCCTAAGGGACCGCTTATGTCCGGAGCCGGCCCTGTACCTTAACCTGTCTGCCCTCCTAACTTTCTCGCCATGAATGGGTCAGAGCTAAAATCAAATCAAATCATATCAAATTTTATTTGTCACATACCCATGGTTAGCAGATGTTAATGCGAGTGTAGCGAAATGCTTGTGCTTCTAGTTCCGACAATGCAGTGATAACCAACAAGTAATCTAACTAACAATTCCAAAACTACTGTCTTATACACAGTGTAAGGGGATAAAGAATATGTACATAAGGATATATGAATGAGTGATGGTACAGGGCAGCATACAGTAGATGGTATCGGGTACAGTATATACATATGAGATGAGTATGTAGACAAAGTAAACAAAGTGGCATAGTTAAAGTGGCTAGTGATACATGTATTACATAAGGATGCAGTCGATGATATAGAGTACAGTATATACGTATGCATATGAGATGAATAATGTAGGGTAAGTAACATTATATAAGGTAGCATTGTTTAAAGTGGCTAGTGATATATTTACATCATTTCCCATCAATTCCCATTATTAAAGTGGCTGGAGTTGGGTCAGTGTCAATGACAGTGTGTTGGCAGCAGCCACTCAATGTTAGTGGTGGCTGTTTAACAGTCTGATGGCCTTGAGATAGAAGCTGTTTTTCAGTCTCTCGGTCCCAGCTTTGATGCACCTGTACTGACCTCGCCTTCTGGATGATAGCGGGGTGAACAGGCAGTGGCTCGGGTGGTTGATGTCCTTGATGATCTTTATGGCCTTCCTGTAACATCGGGTGGTGTAGGTGTCCTGGAGGGCAGGTAGTTTGCCCCCGGTGATGCGTTGTGCAGACCTCACTACCCTCTGGAGAGCCTTACGGTTGAGGGCGGAGTAGTTGCCGTACCAGGCGGTGATACAGCCCGCCAGGATGCTCTCGATTGTGCATCTGTAGAAGTTTGTGAGTGCTTTTGGTGACAAGCCGAATTTCTTCAGCCTGCTGAGGTTGAAGAGGCGCTGCTGCACCTTCTTCACGACGCTGTCAGTGTGAGTGGACCAATTCAGTTTGTCTGTGATGTGTATGCCGAGGAACTTAAAACTTGCTACCCTCTCCACTACTGTTCCATCGATGTGGATAGGGGGGTGTTCCCTCTGCTGTTTCCTGAAGTCCACAATCATCTCCTTAGTTTTGTTGACGTTGAGTGTGAGGTTATTTTCCTGACACCACACTCCGAGGGCCCTCATCTCCTCCCTGTAGGCCGTCTCGTCGTTGTTGGTAATCAAGCCTACCACTGTTGTGTCGTCCACAAACTTGATGATTGAGTTGGAGGCGTGCGTGGCCACGCAGTCGTGGGTGAACAGGGAGTACAGGAGAGGGCTCAGAACGCACCCTTGTGGGGCCCCCGTGTTGAGGATCAGCGGGGAGGAGATGTTGTTGCCTACCCTCACCACCTGGGGGCGGCCCGTCAGGAAGTCCAGTACCCAGTTGCACAGGGCGGGGTCGAGACCCAGGGTCTCGAGCTTGATGACGAGCTTGGAGGGTACTATGGTGTTGAATGCCGAGCTGTAGTCGATGAACAGCATTCTCACATAGGTATTCCTCTTGTCCAGGTGGGTTAGGGCAGTGTGCAGTGTGGTTGAGATTGCGTCGTCTGTGGACCTATTTGGGCGGTAAGCAAATTGGAGTGGGTCTAGGGTGTCAGGTAGGGTGGAGGTGATATGGTCCTTGACTAGTCTCTCAAAGCACTTCATGATGACGGAAGTGAGTGCTACGGGGCGGTAGTCGTTTAGCTCAGTTACCTTAGCTTTCTTGGGAACAGGAACAATGGTGGCCCTCTTGAAGCATGTGGGAACAGCAGACTGGTATAGGGATTGATTGAATATGTCCGTAAACACACCGGCCAGCTGGTCTGCGCATGCTCTGAGGGCGCGGCTGGGGAGGCCGTCTAGGCCTGCAGCCTTGCGAGGGTTAACACGTTTAAATGTCTTACTCACCTCGGCTGCAGTGAAGGAGAGACCGCATGTTTTCGTTGCAGGCCGTGTCAGTGGCACTGTATTGTCCTCAAAGCGGGCAAAAAAGTTGGTTAGTCTGCCTGGGAGCAAGACATCCTGGTCCGTGACTGGGCTAGGTTTCTTCTTGTAGTCCGTGATTGACTGTAGACCCTGCCACATGCCTCTTGTGTCTGATCCGTTGAATTGAGATTCTACTTTGTCTCTGTACTGACGCTTAGCTTGTTTAATAGCCTTGCGGAGGGAATAGCTGCATTGTTTATATTCGGTCATGTTACCAGACACCTTGCCCTGATTAAAAGCAGTGGTTCGCGCTTTTAGTTTCACGCGAATGCTGCCATCAATCCACGGTTTCTGGTTAGGGAATGTTTTTATCGTTGCTATGGGAACGACATCTTCAACGCACGTTCTAATGAACTCGCACACCGAATCAGCGTATTCGTCAATAATTTTATCTGATGCAATACGAAACATGTCCCAGTCCACGTGATGGAAGCAGTCTTGGAGTGTGGAGTCAGCTTGGTCGGACCAGCGTTGGACAGACCTCAGCGTGGGAGCCTCTTGTTTAAGTTTCTGTCTGTAGGCAGGGATCAACAAAATGGAGTCGTGGTCAGCTTTTCCGAAAGGGGGGCGGGGCGGGGCAGGGCCTTATATGCATCCCGGAAGTTAGAGTAACAATGATCCAAGGTTTTACCACCCCTGGTTGCGCAATCGATATGCTGATAAAATTTAGGGAGTCTTATTTTCAGATTAGCTTTGTTAAAATCCCCAGCTACAATGAATGCAGCCTCCGGATAAATGGTTTCCAGTTTGCAAAGAGTTAAATAAAGTTTGTTCAGAGCCATCGATGTGTCTGCTTGGGGGGGGATATATACGCCTGTGATTATAATCGAAGAGAATTCTCTTGGTAGATAATGCGGTCTACATTTGATTGTGAGGAATTCTAAATCAGGTGAACAGAAGGATTTGAGTTCCTGTATGTTTCTTTCATCACACCATGTCTCGTTAGTCATGAGGCATACGCCCCCGCCACTCTTCTTACCAGAAAGATGTTTGTTTCTGTCGGCGCGATGCGTGGAGAAACCCGTTGGCTGCACCGCCCCGGATAGCGTCTTCCAGTGAGCCATGTTTCCGTGAAGCAGAGGACGTTACAGTCTCTGATGTTCCTCTGGAATGCTACCCTTGCTCGGATTTCATCAACCTTGTTGTCAAGAGACTGGACATTGGCAAGAAGAATGCTAGGGAGTGGTGCGCGATGTGCTTGTGTCCTGAGTCTGACCAGAAGAACGCTACGTTTCCCTCTTTTACGAAGTCGTTTTTTTGGGGGGTCGCTGCATGGAATCAATTCCGTTGACCTGTTTGCAAGGCAGAACACAGGATCCGCGTCGCGGAAAACATATTCTTGGTCGTACTGATGGTGAGTTGACGCTGATCTTATATTCAGTAGTTCTTCTCGACTGTATGTAATGAAACCTAAGATGACCTGGGGTACTAATGTAAGAAATAACTAAATAATAAAATAAAAAACTGCATAGTTTCCTAGGAACGCGAAGCTAGAGTATGTAAACAGCTATAAATACCTCAGTCCATGGCTGGACTGCTCACTCTCATTCCATATCTACATCACTCACCTTCAGTCTAAAATTAAATCCAGAATTTGTTTCCTGTACCGCAACAAAGCATCTTTCACCCACTCTGTCAAGCACACCGTTGTAAAAATGTCCATGGACTATGGTGATGTAGTTTACAGGCTTGACCCCAAAAGCATCCTTAATAAACTAGACGTCATTTACCACACTGCCATCCACTTTGTTACCAGTGCCCCCTTCAACACTAATCACTGTGACCTTTACACTCTGGTCAACTGGTCGTTGATACATACACGACACCAGACCCACTGGTACCAAGTCCCCCATAGGCAAGTCCTCTCTCTACCTCAGCTCACTCCTTAAAATCTCCACTACCAATAACAACCTGCGCTCTCGTAGATATATCACACAAAGATATATTTTCTGGCTGTCATTCTTTCCAGTTTTCCGCCGCCAATGACTGTAACGAGCTCAAAAAGACCCTCAAACTTGACACATTAATTCCGCAACACTCCTTCAAAAACACATGAACTGAGCTGCTATCTGACCACTGTACCCGATCATTAAGTCTGCTGCTGTGTTCTGTGCTCTAACCCACTGAATATTTCTTTGTTTTTCTATTTGATTTGTATCATTTTTCTGTATGTAGTATCATTTTGGTGTAATTTTCTGTTGTCCTGTTCACTGTTGCAATGTTATGCCTCTTGGCCAGGTCGTTATTGTAAATGAGAATTGTTGAAAGAAAGAAATAACATCAAATATGCCCGAACTCAGAATCAATTGGGCTTCCTCAAAAATAACATGGTCAATGTGTTCTAATATTTACTTTTTAAATGATCTCTATGCATGCAGCACCATCTACACCTAAACCACTAGATGCTGTTTTCCATTGTGCCCTTGGGTTTATTACCGGTGATGGTTATAGAACTCACCATTGTGTATTGTAATAAAATGTGGGTTGGGCCTCTTTGTACAGTTTGTGAGGAGAGAGAAGCATTTTCTTGTGTTCATCTCAGAAGAACTGATGCCAAAACTTCCTGTATATTTATCATCATGAATTCAAATGTAGACTTACAAATGGCCAATCCTGCTCTCAGGCTTGGATAACACTGGAGGCTCCTACGGTCTCCACAGATTTGGGTAATGCTGCTTTTGGTTGTTTTTGTTTTATCTTTATGTGGAACAACTTACCGAGTTCTCTGAAATGAGATGTTCTGGTCCCCCTTTGTCAGTCCAGAGTATTGATCGGGATCTCTATGTGGATAAATGTGTCTGTTTTTCATAATATTTTGTCGTAATGTTGCATATTGTATGGGTTTGATGTATTTATGCAGGGCTCATCTGTAAGGGCTCATCTCACTTCCCTGTCAAAATAAAGGTTAAAATATCTATATATATATATATTTATATTTATTTAACACACCCCTTTCAAGTTCCACTTTGAAGCACAGTGTTACCAGCCTCTATATGCGGTAGCAATTGAGACTGGGGACGAGGTTAGCACTGTCTTACAAACTCTAATTTGTTTCCTTAGGAACTACTACAGGCAATGAATAGTGCTCTAAAATTGATTTTCTTTAGTCTAAATGAGCTTTTAACTCATCTGAATGAGCTATTTTAGCAAGGGGCAACTTTAAGCGTCTAAATTACTTGGACTGCCGTATCAGGAATTAATACCATTTAGTGATAATTGTCTTTCCATTCTATTTATGTTTAATAGCCTGTAAATGTTGGCCAGAGAAGAATATGCAAGGACATAGCCTTGGTTAACGGTTTGGGATAGTGCCAAAACGTTCAGCCCAGGAAGGTTTTAGGGATATGTTCAGGTTCATTTAAGATACAGGTTGGGTCTTACGCTTGGTCTACTCCCACTCCCTCAGATAGGATTCCCTGTATAATCCTGCCCAGACAGAACACCTATAGAGACTGGATTACATCCCAACATGCAAACAAGACCAAGATAGCAAACTAGTTTCTCACAGGGGAACAACTCAAAAGGGAGCATCTGATTGGCTGACATCGGTGCAACTAAGTAACTGGGGTGAAACACGGTGATACACAGTACTAATGTTAGAACATACTATTAAAGTAATCATTCTAATCAAGAGCAGTATGTCTAACGATGTTAGTTAGGGTTGCGCAATGAGGGCTGTTCCTGTCACTTTGGCACTGTCGATGGTGCTGAATAGAATTACGCATTAGGTCTTGTCCATTGTGCTGAATTGAGTGCAGCCATGCATGATCCATGGTGCTGACTGTCTGTCTGTCTGTCTGTCTGTCTGTCTGTCTGTCTGTCTGTCTGTCTGTCTGTCTGTCTGTCTGTCTGTCTGTAAAGGGAAGGATTACAAACGGGATATTAAGTGACTGAACATGAGTGCAGATTCATGTTTTATAACATTGTCTTTAGCAGCTACAAGCGAGTGTTGAAGGGAGAGAGGAATGAGAGGAAGAAGTCACAGACACGCGCCCAGCCGGTGATGGCTGCGAGGACGGTGACAAGCTGCCCGACTGAATGTAACTACTGTGCTCAGCCAAGGGGAAAAGGATCTGGAGGTAAACCAATTGTGTGACGGCACAGACAGTTCAGACTGTGAGAATGTGCCTGATGAGGCGTGATGTGGCCTTAATTACAATCTCATCAGGCAGCGGGATGGACGGCTGTGTCTGGACACGATGATTGGAAGGACCCACTTGTAGCGGGCAGATGTACTCAGGTGCATTCTGAGGAGGGCTGGACGTGCTGGCTTGGGGCCGATCAGGCTGAAGGAGGACTTTTTGACTGATTAGGGAATCACTGAGCCGCAGAGTCCATGATCGTCTCTAACTCTCTCTCTCTCTCTCTCGCTCTGTTGCACTAGTTTACTCACACATCTGGTAGCAGGTGCATGCACAAGCTAGCACAAATCACAAACAAATTATCAAAAATCTGGATTAAATATACAGTGGCTTGCAAAAGTATTCACCCCCCTGGGCATTTTTCCTATTTCGTTGCCTTTACAACCAGGAATTAAAATAGATTTTTTGGGGGGTTGTATCATTTGATTTACAAAACATGCCTACCACTTTGAAGATGCAAAATATTTGATTGTGAAACAAACAAGAAATAAGACAAAAAAACAGAAAACTTGACCGTGCATAACTATTCACCTGTCAGGCATATGTGAATAGGTGGCAGTGGAGTCAAGCGCAGGAGAGTCAAACGGAGTGTAAAATGGAGTCTTTTAATAATGTCATAGTAACATGCTCCATAACACTAAACAGGAAAAGAACAATAACAAATATGGGTACGAAGACCCGTCGCGCACCTATACGACAAAAACACTACACTGACAAATAAACAATCTCTGACAAAGACATGAGCGGAAACAGAGGGTTAAATACACAACAGGTAATGAATGGGATTGAAAACAGGTGTTTGGGAAGACAAGACAAAACCAATGGAAAATGAAAAATGGATCAATGATGGCTAGAAGACCGGTGACGTCGAACGCCGAGCACCGCCCGAACAAGGAGAGGCAACGAAGTCGTGACAGTATCCCCCGGCCTCGGGGACGACCCGGAGGGCGAGGTGCAGGGCGATCCGGATGGAGACGGTGGAATTCTGATAACATGGAAGGATCTAACACGTCCTCCACCGGAACCCAGCATCTCTCCTCCGGCCCGTACCCCTCCCAGTCCACGAGGTACTGAAGGCCCCTCGCCCGACATCTCGAATCCAAAATGGATCGAACAGAGTACGCCGGTACCCCCTCGATGTCTAGAGGAGGCGGAGGAACATCACGCACTTCAGCCTCCTGGAGCGAGCCAGCCACCATCGGCCTGAGGAGAGACACATGGAATGAGGGGTTAATACGGTAATTAGTGGGCAGTTGTAACCTATAACATACTTTGTTCACTCTCCTCAGGACTTTAAACGGCCCGACAAACCGCGGACCCAGCTTCGGGCAGAGCAGGCGGAGGGGCAGGTTTCGGGTCGAGAGCCAGACCCTGTCCCCTGGTGCGAACACTGGGGCCACACTGCGGCGACGGTCTGCGCCAATTTTCTGGCGCCTTATGGCATGCTGAAGGTGGACGTGGGCTGCCTCCCAGGTTTCCTCAGCGTGCCGAAACCAATTGTCCACCGCAGGGGCCTCGGTCTAGCTCTGATGCCAAGGAGCCAGAACCGGCTTATACCCTAATACACATTGAAAAGGAGTAAGGTTAGTGGAGGAGTGACATAGCGAGTTCTGAGCCATCTCTGCCCAGGGCACGAACTTCGCCCACTCCCCGGGCCGATCCTGGCAATAAGACAGCAGAAACCTACCCACATCCTGGTTAACTCTCTCCACCTGCCCATTACTCTCGGGGTGAAAACCTGAGGTAAGACTAACCGAGATCCCCAGACGCTCCATGAACGCCTTCCAGACCCTTGATGTGAACTGGGGTCCCCGATCAGACACTATATCCTCAGACACCCCATAGTGCCGGAAAAAGTGTGTAAATAGGGCCTCTGCAGTTTGTAAGGCCGTAGGGAGACCGGGCAAAGGGAGGAGACGGCAGGACTTTGAAAACCGATCCACAACGACCAGGATCGTGATGTAACCCTGTGAAGGTGGAAGATCAGTCAAAAAATCCACCGACAGGTGCGACCACGGCCGTTGAGGAACGGTTAGAGGTTGTAGCTTACCTCTGGGCAGGTGTCTAGGAGCCTTGCACTGGGCGCACACCGAGCAGGAAGAAACATAAATCCTCACGTCCTTAGCTAAAGTGGGCCACCAGTACCTCCCTTCAAGACAGCGCATCATCCGACCTATCCCAGGATGACCAGTGGAGGGTGACGTGTGAGCCCAATAGATCAATCGGTCACGGACAGCAGACGGAACGTACAGACGACCAGCTGGACACTCAGGGGGAGAGGGCTCTACACGTGACGCCCGCTCAATGTCCGCGTCCAGCTCCCACACTACAGGCGCCACCAGACACGAAGCTGGGAGTATGGGAGTGGGATCCATGGATCGCTCCTCTGTGTCATACAGCCAAGACAATGCGTCTGCCTTAACGTTCTGGGAGCCTGGTCTGTAAGAAAGAGTAAACACAAAATGAGTGAAAAACATGGCCCACCTTGCCTGGCGAGGATTCAATCTCTTCGCCTGCCGGATGTACTCCAGATTGCGGTGGTCAGTCCAGATGAGAAAAGGGTGTTTAGCCCCCTCAAGCCAATGCCTCCACACCTTCAAGGCTTCTACGCCAGCTAACAGCTCTCGGTTCCCCACATCATAGTTTCGCTCCGCGGCGGCTGAGCTTCTTCGAAAAGAAAGCACAGGGGCGAAGCTTCAGTGGCGTACCCGAACGCTGAGAGAGCACTGCTCCTATCCCAGCTTCGGATGCATCCACCTCCACTATGAATGGCAAAGAGGGATCCGGATGAGCCAGCACAGGCACCGAGGTAAACAGAGTCTTCAGGTGCTCAAAGGCCCTGTTCGCCTCAGCCGACCACCGCAAGCGCACCGGGCCCCCCTTTAGCAGTGAGGTAATGGGAGCTGCCACCTGACCAAAACCCCGGATAAACCTGCGGTAGTAATTGGCAAACCCCAAAAAACGCTGCAACTCCTTTACCGTGGTTGGAGTCGGCCAATTATGCACGGCTGTAATGCGGTCCCTCTCCATCTCCACTCCTGAAGTGGAAATCCGATGCCCTAGGAAGGAGATGGATTGTTGGAAGAACAAGCATTTCTCAGCCTTGACATATAGATCATGCTCCAACAGGCGACCAAGCACCCTGCGCACCAGAGACACATGCTCGGCGTGTGTAGCAGAGTATATCAGAATATCATCGATATACACCACTACACCCTGCCCGTGCAGGTCCCTGAAGATCTCATCTACAAATGATTAGAAAACTGATGGAGCATTTATCAACCCATATGGCATGACAAGGTACTCATAATGACCTGAGGTGGTGCTAAATGCCGTCTTCCACTCATCACCCTTCCGAATACGCACCAGATTGTACGCACTCCTGAGATCCAATTTTGTGAAAAAACGTGCCCCGCGCATTAACTCTATAACCGTATTAATCAGAGGTAGCGGGTAACTATATTTCACTGTGATTTTATTCAGACCTCGATAATCAATGCACGGGCGTAAACCGCCATCCTTTTTTTTTCACGAAAAAGAAACTCAAAGAGACGGGTGAAATGGATGGCTGAATGAACCCCTGATGCAGAGATTCAGAGACATATGTCTCCATAGCCTCCGTCTCCGCTTGCGACAGGGGATACACGTGACTCTTGGGATATGCAGCGTCTACCAGGAGATCTATCGCACAATCCCCCCGTCGATAGGGTGGTAATTGAGTCGCCTTCTTTTTACAGAAGGCGAGAGCCAAATCGGCATATTCGGGGGGAATGCGCACGGTGGAGACCTGGTCTGGACTTTCCACCGTAGTAGCACCAACGGAAACCCCTAAACACCTACGTGAGCATTCTCGCGACCACCCCGTGAGAGCCCTCTGTGGCCAAGAAACAGTGAGGTTATGGCAAGCTAACCAGGGTAGGCCTAGCACCACAGAATACGCAGGAGAATCAATAAGGAAAATACTAATCTTCTCCTTGTGACCCTCCCGTGTTATCATACACAAAGGTGCGGTGACCTCCCTGATAAACCCTGACCCTAATGGTCGACTATCTAAGGCATGAATAGGGAAAGGCATATCCACAGGAACAATAGAGATCCCTAAACTATGAGCTAGACTTTTATTAATGAAATTCCCAGCCGCACCTGAATCTACTTGCGCCTTATACTGGGAATGCAGTGAAAAATCAGGAAAAGAGACCGAGACAAACATTAGTGCAGCAGAGGGCTCTGGATGAGAATGGTGTCTACTCACCTGGGGTGATGCCAGAGTGCCCTGCCTGCCTTCTCTATTCCCAGAGGAACCAACCCGGCACCGACCAGCACTGCGACCATGAATGGTGCTTGAGCGGGAACCCCCTCCGGTCTCCCTGCGCACCATCCCTCCCAATTCCATAGGTTCGGGAGAGAGGGTGCGAGAGGATGGAACAACCAGACCCCGATCTAGACGTCCACGAGTAGCCAGCATGTTGTCCAGCTTGATGGACATGTCCACCACCTGGTCGAAGGTGAGGGTGGTGTCTCTACAGGCCAGCTCCCGACGGACGTCCTCGCGTAGACTACAACGGTAATGGTCGATCAGGGCCCTGTCGCTCCATCCAGTGCCGGCAGCCAAGGTCCTAAACTCCAAAGCAAACTCCTGTGCACTCCTTGTCTCCTGTCTCAGATGATAGAGGAGCTCCCCCGCTGCTTTGCCTTCAGGTGGATGATAGAATACTATCCGAAATTGGCGGATGAACTCCTCAAAATGCTCCAACGCTGCATCCTCCCTTCTACACACAGCGCTGGCCAATTCTAGGGCTTTCCCGGTGAGGCATGAGACGAGGGCGTAACTCTTCTCACGGTCAGATGGTACTGGGGATGCCATGGCTAGATATAAATTCAGCTTAAGGAGGAAACCCTGGCAGCCGGCAGTATCTCCGTTGTATCCCCTGGGGAGGGATAAATGGATCTTCGATTCCGGAGAGGAAAAAACGTACAAGGGAGATTCCGGTTGTGGTGGTGGTGGCGCTGGGGAAACTCCCTGTCTCTCCCAGCGATCCATATTCTGGACAATGCGATCCATGACGGAGCTTATACAGGCAAGCTCCCTCGCTTGTTCCTGAACGCGTTCCTCCAGCTCCATGAGCATAGTGTCCTCTCCTGCTGACTTCATATTGTTGGTCAGAGATTCTGTCAGGCATATGTGTATAGGTGGCAGTGGAGTCAGGCGCAGGAGAGTCAAACGGAGTGTTTAATCTTTTAATAACGTCATAGTAACATGCTCCATAACACTAAACAGGATAAGAACAATAACAAATATGGGTACGAAGACCCGTCGCGCACCTATACAACAAAAACACTACACTGACAAATAAACAATCTCTGACAAAGACATGAGCGGAAACAGAGGGTTAAATACACAACAGGTAATGAATGGGATTGAAAACAGGTGTTTGGGAAGACAAGACAAAACCAATGGAAAATGAAAAATGGATCAATGATGGCTAGAAGACCGGTGACGTCGAACGCCGAGCACCGCCCGAACAAGGAGAGGCAACGACTTCGGCAGAAGTCGTGACATCACCCCCCCACCCCCCTCCAAAGTCAATACTTTGTAGAGCCCACCTTTTGCAGCAAGTACAGCTGCAAGTCTCTTGGGGTATGTCTCTATAAGCTTGGCACATCTAGCCACTGGGATTTTTGCCCATTTTCAAGGCAAAACTGCTCCAGCTCTTTCAAGTTGGAAGGGTTCCGCTGGTGTACAGCAATCTTCAAGTCATACCACAGATTTTCAATTGGATTGAGGTCTGGGATTCGACTAGGCCATTCCAAGACATTTATATATTTCCCCTTAAACTACTTGAGTGTTGCTTTAGCAGTATGCTTAGGGTCATTATCCTGCTGGAAGGTGAGAATCCTGCAAGAATTTCCCCGTATTTAGCGCCATCCATCATTCCTTCCATTCTGACCAGTTACCCAGTCCCTGATGATGAAAAATGGATGGGATGGTGTGTTCTCGGGGTGATAAGAGGTGTTGTGTTTGCGCAAGACATTGTGTTTTCCTTAATGACCAAAAAGTACAATTTTGACAAGAGTACCTTCTTCCATATATTTGAAGAGTCTCCCATATGCCTTTTGGCAAACAGCAAACTTCCTTGCTTATTTTTTTATTTAAGCAATGGCTTTTCTGGCCACTCTTCCCGTAAGGCCCAGCTCTGTGGAGTGTACAGCATCATTGCAAAGGGGGAAATACAAATGCACCTACCACTTTTATGTCATTTTCTTTAGTTTCACTTCACCAGCTTGGACAATTTTGTGTATGTCCATTACATGAAATCCAAATAAAAATCCATGTAAATTGCAGGTTGTAATGCAAGAAAATAGGACAAACGCCAAGGGCAGTGAATACCTTTGCAAGGCACTGTACACACTTAGAAACACATACCTCCCCCATCTCTCTCTTTCTCTCCCTCTCTCTCTCGGCTGGGTAGTGTTTTTCAGAAAGGAAATAAGCAAGCTGGGACTTGGGCTTCATAATCGAGTTCTTACCGCCCTCTCACATCGACTGCTGAGCCTGGATAATGTAGCCATGCATGTCTGCCTGTCTGCCCGCCTGCCTGCCCGCCTTCCTGCCTATTTGTCTGTCAGCATGCCTGTCTACCTGCCTGTCGCTTGGTCATAGCTGGTTGCGTTTCACTTTGTACGATGTGATTATGTGACCCTTTCACCAGTGACTGTACCACAACATACACACCACTGCGGGCAAGAGGGATAGAGCTAATATTTCATCTAAGTTTAGGATTTTGGGAAAAATTCACAGGCAGGTGTATACCTAGGGTTTTTCAGAGAAAGATATTGGCGCCTGTAGCTCGATGTATGCTTTGTTTTTGAAGGATATTGGTCGGTGTAGTAGGATATATTGTGTGATTTCCCTTCACTGGAACTAAGGGGCCTGAACCATGAAAAACAGCTCCAGACCATTATTCCTTCTCCACCAAAATGTACAGTTGGCACTACGCATTGGGGCAGGTAGCGTTCTCCTGGCATCCAACAAACCCAGATTCGTCCGTCCGACTGCCAGATGGTGGAGAGTGATTCATCACTCCAGAGATAGCATTTCCACTGCTACATAGACCAATGGCGGAGAGCTTAACACCACTCCAGCCTATGCTTGGATTGCGCATGGTGATCTAGGGCTTGTGTGCGGCTACTCAGTCATGGAAACCCATTTCATGACGCTCCCAATGAAGCTCCCAACTCAGTAGTGAGTGTTTCAACCGAGGACAGATTATTTTTTACACGCTACGCACTTCATTACTCACTGGTCCCATTCTGTGAGCTTGTGTGGCCTATCACTTTGCGGCTGAGACGTTATTGCTCCTATACCTTTCTGCTTCACAATGCCAGCATTTATAGTTGACCGAGGCAGCTCTAGAAGGCCAGAAATTTGATGAACTTGTTGGAAAGGTGGCATCCTATGACGATGCCACGTTGAAAGTCAATGTGCTCTTCAGTAAGGCCATTCTACGGTCCGTGTTTGTCTATGGAGATTGCATGGCTGTGTGCTCGATTTAATACACCCGTCATCAATGGGTGTAGCGGAAATATTCGAATCCACACATTTGAAGGGGTGTCCACATGCTTTTGTATATATATTGCATTTGGAAAATATTCAGACCCTTAGACTTTTTTCCACATTTGTGCCTTACTCCTCTAAAATTGATTACATGTATTTTTCTCCTCATCAATCTACCCCTCAATACGCCATAATGACAAAGTGAAAACAAGTTTGCCAAATGTATAAAACAGATAAAAATTGAAATACTTTATTTACATAAGTATTCAGACCCTTTGCTATGAGACTCGAAATTAAGCTCTTGTGCATACTGTTTCCATTGATCATCTTGGAGATGTTTCTATAACTTGATTGCAGTCCGCCTGTGATAAATTCAATGGATTGGACACGATTTGGAAAGGCACACACCTGTCTATATAAGGTCCTACAGTTGACACAGCATGTCAGAATAAAAACAAACTCTGGTCCTTTAGATTATCTGGTCTGATGAAACCAATATTGAACTCTTTGGCCTGAATGCCAAGTGTCATGTCTGGAGGAAACCTGGCGCCATCCCTATGGTGAAGCATGGTGGTGGCAGCATCATGCTGTGAGGATGTTTTTCAGAGGCAGGGACTGGGAGACTAGTCAGGATTGAGGGAAAGATGACTGGAGCAAAGTACATAAAGATCCTTGATGAACATCTACTCCAGAGCACTCAGGACCTCAGACTAGTGCGAAGGTTCACCTTCCACCGGACAACGACCCTAAGCACACAATGCCAAGACAATACAGGAGTGGCTTTGGGACGCGTCTCTGAATATCCTAGAGTGGCCCAACTTGAACCCGATCGAAGATCTCTGAAAAAAATAGCCGTGCAGCGACTATCCCCATCCAACCTGACAGAGCTTGAGAGGAGCTGCAGAGAAGAATGGGAGATAATCCGCAAATACAGGTGTGCCGACCTTGTAGCTCGAGGCTGTAATTGCTGCCAAAGGTGCTTCAACAAATTTCTGAGAAAAGTGTCTGAAGCTTGCACAAATGTCTAAAAAACTGTTTTTGCTTTGTCATTATGGGTTATTGTGTGTTGATGAGGGGGGGAAATAATTTAAGCAATTTCATAATAAGGCTGTAATGTAACAAAGTGTGAAAAACGTCAAGGGGTCAGAATACTTTCAGAATGCACTGTATAGTGTACTTGTCTATAAAAACAATTCCTGCAGTTTTCCATTTTCTGGTCCCATTTCACCCTGCATCCCTTCAGAAGTCTGGTGGCACTCTGGGTGATAAGAGCATTTGCTAAATTAACTAAATATCAATGGACTCTACATGAAAAATGAACAATTGCAATGCATGCTGAGTATTATTCTAATGAGCTATGATCTGAAACTAGGCCAATAATAATAACGAGTTTGCTTTGCAGTTCATTTTGGTGTGTTCATTTACATTTTTGTCATGTAGCAGACACTCTTATCCAGAGTGACTTACGGTCAGTGCATTCAACTAAGGTAGCTAAACAAACAACATATCACAGTCATAAGTTAGGTTTCTATCCACGTGGTGGATGGAAACAAATTAAGTTGTTGAAGATCAAAGGCTGTGAAGAGGTAGTGCACATATGAATACATTTTGCGGTTCGATTCCCATGTACCGAATAAAAAAAAATAGAAGTTAAATGGGTTTCCATCGCATTCTCAACTCTACTGATGTTTTTCTCACAAAGAAAATGTGTTACATAGCAAGTGTGTCCCTTCTTTCAATGGCACTTGCGCTCTAGCCAACAGTGCTATCTGCAGTTGGCTAGAGTGAACATATAGCCTACATGATGAGATTATATGGACCAATGTGTGAGATTATTTGAATTTTTCAAAGGGTAGCCAAGCATTGATTATCATGTCACCATGATGAGACCCTAGATATTTATTGTAAAGGAGTATCAAGCTCTTCTCCTTGCACTTTCACCACCCTGTGAAGTTAATTCTAACTTATTTCATTTGTAGTTAAAAAAAAATTTAAACGCATGCTTTCCCGACAAGTCTAAGTTGGAGGGCTACACATGTCACGTCATTGTGTGACTCCAAATTTATGTTGATATGATTGTTATTATATCAATATCTGCATAATACATTTTTACATTTTTACATTACATTTCCAACCTTTTCATGCGGGTAAAGTATATGTGGGGATAAAAAAAAAAGATCCTGACAGGCCTGATGGAAACAGAAAAGGTTGGATGGAGAACTGATTGTTGCATGTAAAACGTTTCTGTAACCGTTGCTGAGAATGTTGTTTGCTGTTTGGTCCGCCTACCTGCACAAGTATTTCTGTATTTTAGAATAGAAAATACATGCATTTTGATATGTTGATGGTATTTTGAAATGGTATTTTGTCGATTTTGATCATCCTTGGCTTTTATCCACTGGATCGGATCAGAAGACTGGAGGCGGGGCTGAGCAGGGGCTTTCAGAAGGTTATTTTTTGTCCACGGGTGAGTGTAAATGTAATTCCAGATCATCTGTTCTATTGTACTGTCAACACATATTGTATTGTTAAATGTCATGAACAGTCAATATCATGTCTTTCATGAAATTGGATGCTATTTAAAGGAAACCAGATCAAAGTATGATGAACAATGCACGAACAATTACTGTTGCTGCTGCATTGAGAAAGTTTGTTCAGGTCCCCTTCCCCATGTCAAACATTTGGATTCAGGATATGGGATTATTAAGGGGATAGCTCTTATTTTAATACACCAATGATAACATGACATTCTCTTACTTAATGTAAATAATTACTGCCTTGTAGCCAACATCGGAGAAGGCGTTTACAGAAGGGTGTGGTGTGCTGTATAGAGCTAGATAGCTACTCTACTGGTGTCAAAATTTGACTGTAGGGTGTCAGCAAATATTCACTGCTCAAAAAAATGAAGGGAACATTAAAATAACACATCCTAGATCTTAACATAGTTGAATGTGCTGACAACAAAATCACACAAAAATTATCAATGGAAATCAAATGTATCAACACATGGAGGTCTGGATTTGGAGTCACACTCAAAATTAAAGTGGAAAACCAAACTACAGTCTGATCCAACTTTGATGTAATGTCCTTATAACAAGTAAAAATGAGGCTCAGTAGTGTGTGTGGCCTCCACGTGCCTGTATGACCTCCCTACAACGCCTGGGCATGCTCCTGATGAGGTGGCGGATGGTCTCCTGAGGGATCTCCTCCCAGACCTGGACTAAAGCATCCGCCAACTACTGGACAGTCTGTGGTGCAACGTGACGTGACGTTGGTGGATGGAGCTAGACATGATGTCCCAGATGTGCTCAATTGGATTCAGATCTAGGGAACGGGTGGGCCAGTTCATAGCATCAATGCCTTCCTCTTGCAGGAACTACTGACACACTCCAGCCACATGAGGTCAAGCATTGTCTTGCATTAAGAGGAACCCAGGGCCAACCGCACCAGCATATGGTCTCACAAGGGGTTTGAGGATCTCATCTCGGTACCTTATGGCAGTCAGGCTACCTCTGGCGAGCACATGGAGGGCTGTGCTGCCCCCCAAAGAAATGCCACCCCACACCATGACTGACCCACCGCCAAACCGGTCATGCAGGAGGATGTTGCAGGCAGCAGAATGTTCTCCACGGCGTCTCCAGACTGTCACGTCTGTCACATGTGCTCAGTGTGAACCTGCTTTCATCTGTGAAGAACACAGGGTGCCAGTGGCGAATTTGCCAATCTTGGTGTTCTCTGGCGAATGCCAAATGTCCTGCTCGGTGTTGGGCTGTAAGCACAACCCCCACCTGTGGACGTTAGGCCCTTATACCACCCACAGGGAGTCTGTTTCTGACCGTTTGAGCAGACACATGCACATTTGTGGCCTGCTGGAGGTCATTTTGCAGGGCTCTGGCAGTGCTCCTCCTGCTCCTCCTTGCACAAAGGCGGAGGGAGCGGTCCTGCTGCTGGGTTGTTGCCCTCCTACGGCCTCCTCCACGTCTCCTGATGTACTGGCCTGTCTCCTGGTAGCGCCTCCATGCTCTGGACACTATGCTGACAGACAAACCTTCTTGCCACAGCTCTTATTGATGTGCCATCCTGGATGAGCTGCACCACCTGAGCCACTTGTGTGTGTTGTAGACTCCGTCTCATGGTACCACTAGTGTGAAAGCACCGCCAGCATTCAAAAGTGACCAAAACATCAGCCAGGAAGCATAGGAATTGAGAAGTGGTCTGTAGTCACCACCTGCAGAACCACTCCTTTATTGGGGGTGTCTTGCTAATTGCCTATAATTTCCACCTGTTGTCTATTCCATTTGCACAACAGCATGTGAAATGTATTGTCAATCAGTGATGCTTCCTAAGTGGACAGTTTGATTTCACAGAAGTGTGATTGACTTTGAGTTACATTGTGTTGTTCAAGTGTTCCCTTTATTTTTTTGAGCAGTGTAGTTAAAAGTTTACACTATTCATCTATGGCAAACATATTTATATGTTTCCCCTTTCATCTGTGACTGGTGTTAGCTAGTTACTGGCTAGCCAGTTGTTCAACCAGCATGGAACAAAATGGAGGGAAGGTTAATTCAAACTCGGACACAATTGTCACATCACAAGAATAACAATTTGTTGTTTGAGTTGCTTCCTTAGTATATTTGCCTAAGATGATTTTACTGCAGCCAAGTTACTTAACATAGGCCGATGAAATGGAAGTCAATCAGGGTGAGTTCATGATTAAACAGTTTACAGACCACTACACCTGCCCATAACAAACATTTTATAATGGACATGAATGACATTTGCTTTTATGGGTGGCCTAAAATACCTAACTGAAAGCCAAGCCCACAATAGACCATGCCTCCTGAAAATAACCTATGGATTACATAAAAAATACCCAGCATGAAAGTGAATAAAAACCCAACTGATGGTTGAATAAAAAACCCAGTTGATGGTTAAATAAACACACGTTTGGGTAATATAAAGGCGTGGCCTATTGGGGACGTTCCTTTCAGGTAGTTCTTTTTGATAACCCTTAGAGTAAATGTCATTCATGTTGATCATGTTCAGTTATTTCAATTCAGTTTATATATTTCCTTTATAAAATGTGCACCTTACATATTATAAGGTACAATTCATGACCTTATTACTATATTATAACAAATGTATACTTTTCTGCAACCCAGAACAGTTATTCTGATTACCATTTATAATAGCCTTTGAGTGACTGAAATATCACCTACAATATTCTTTGAGGATAGAAATGCAAAAAATAAAAATAAGCATTACAGTTAGAAATTGCAGGAAGTATGACGTTTGAAAGACCGTCTGAGTGGATGGGGAGTTTATATTCATGAGCTCGCCTTAACCTCTTAGATGTTATGGCAACATTTTGATTTTCACCGAATTAGACATACCTAAAAGTAACTGCTATCCATGAGTAATGACATGATTCTGATGCCAAAATTAGGTATATTTGGAAAGAAGACATTATGATTGTCATGTTTTGACCTTTATTTCCTTTGTTTTGTCATTATTTAGAATGGTCAGGGCGTGAGTTGGGTGGGCAGTCTATGTTTATTTTTCTATGTTTTGGGGTATTTCTATGTCTCTGCCAAGATAGGACTGTTTGGTTCTCAATCATAGGCAGGTGTCATTAGTTGTCTCTGTTGCTCAGCGGGTCTGCTCAGCACGGCAGTACGCAGTTTTGGTAAGCCCAGGGTATCCTGCGCCGGCTCTGCGTGCTGTGTCTCCGGGCGCTGGGAGGGTGCAGTGCCTGTCCTCTGCCTGCGCTCGTGCCGGGCAAATGTGGAAGTGAAGCCTAAGGGAGAGGTGCGTGTAGTAAGCACTAGATCTCCCGTGCTTACCCACAGCCCGGTTCAACCTGTGCCTGCACTCTGGAGCGTCCGGGCTAGAGTAGTTGTCCAGCCTGGGGAAGTGGTGCCAAGTTTGCGCACCAGAGCTCCAGTGCTCCCCCACAGCCCGCTCCTTCAGGTGCCTCCTCCTAACACCAAGCCTCCTGAAGGTCTCCCCAGCCTGGTGGTTCCTGTGGCAGCCCCACGCACCAGGCTGTCTCTCTGTCTCCTCCCTGCAGGTGGTCCCGTCTGTCCGGCGCAGCTGCCGGAGTCTCCCGCCTGTCCGGCACTGCTGCCGGAGTCTCCCGCCTGTCCGGCGCTGCTGCCGGAGTCTCCCGCCTGTCCGGCGCTGCTGCTGGAATCTCCCGCCTGTCCGGCGCTGCTGCCGGAGTCTCCCGCCTGTCCGGCGCTGCTGCTGGTGTCTGAGGCGCCAGAGCCCCTCAGCCCAGAGGCGCCAGAGCCCCTGCCCCTCTGTCCCAAGCTTCTGCCCCTCTGTCCAGAGCTTCTGCCCCTCTGTCCAGAGCTTCTGCCCCTCTGTCCAGAACTTCTGCCCCTCTGTCCAGGGCTTCTGCCCCTCTGTCCAGAGCTTCCGCCCCTCTGTCCCGAGCTGCCCCTCTGTCCAGTGGGGTCATTGAGAGGGCTGGCCATGGTTAGAAAGCTACGGAGGCGGACAATAAAGCGGACTAAGACAATGGTGAAGTGGGGTCCGCGTCCCGCGCCAGAGCCGCCACCGCGGACAAACGCCCACCCAGACCCTCCCCTATAGGTTAAGGTTTTGCGGCCGGAGTCCGCACCTTGGGGGGGGGGTACTGTCACGTGCTGACCTTTATTTCCTTTGTTTTGTCATTATTTAGTATGGTCAGGGCGTGAGTTGGGGTGGGCAGTCTATGTTTGTTTTTCTATGTTTTGGGGTATTTCTATGTTTCGGCCTAGTATGGTTCTCAATCAGAGGCAGGTGTCATTAGTTGTCTCTGATTGAGAATCATACTTAGGTAGCCTGGGTTTCACTGTGTGTTTGTGGGTGATTGTTCCTGTCTCTGTCTTTGCACCAGAAAGGACTGTTTAGGTTTTCCATGTTTATTGTTTTGTAGTGTACATTTACGTATTAAAAGAACCATGGACACTTACCACGCCGCATATTGGTCCTCTGATCCTTTTCGCCTCTCCTCTTCGGAAGAAGAGGAGGAAATCCCTGACAATGATTATGAGAAAATGATCAGTTTTTTATTTATTTAGAAAATAATACATATCAGCTATAAGTGAATTATTGATGCCCAGAGCTGTAAACACAGACGGTTTCCACAACATGTGAACAATATCAGAAAAAACATGGGATTGATAGACCTAACAACTAGAAATGGGCAGATGTTTTAGTAAGTGGTTTCAGGTGTGGTCACGGGACGTTTCCATGTGTCCCTAAACCTCTTCAAAGTGACATATGTCTGTAAATTAGATTATTCCAGTACTATTACATACAGTATTTGCAATCCCTGAATGCTTTTTATTCCGTTTAAAACCACAATTTAAACCACATCAACCTCACTCAAACATTGTGATGGAGTATCCAGGGTACATTCAAGTGTCATTTCAACCTCTCCAAAGTGTCCAAAAATTTCTACACCAACTTTTGTCAAACATTGTGGTGGTGTCGGGGGACAGACAGGGGATATCCAAGGGTGGACATTCAATGTTGTCTTTAAGTCATACATCCTCAGATAACATTGGCAATAGGCTAGATTTGTTCCTACCAAGTTACGGATGAATTTAACCCCCCATGTAGCTATAGGTTAAACACAGACCAAATAGAAGCTTAGCTTGTAAGATGTTTGCTGTTTGGTGAAAAAGTTGTGTCAAAGAAATATTTTGACTCTCAGGGCTGGTGATCAATAACGGAAGGTCACAGGCAAGACAATAAGACAGGTCATGATCTGTGGAGTTCCGGCTTCCAGAGTGAATCCAGGTATTCCGTGTTTATTTCGTTTATGCTTCCGAACACGGAACCCAAACCGGCTGCTCGCGTACGCTATCGTGCATAAATGCATTTTGTCCCCCCCACACCAAATGTGATCATGACACGCAGGTTAAAATATCAAAACAAACACTGAGCCAATAATATTCATTTGGGGACAGGTCGCAAAGCATTAAACATGTATGGCAATTTAGCTAGCTAGCTTGCACATTCTAGCTAATTTTTCCTATTTATCTAGCTTGCTGTTGCTAGCTAATTTTTCCTATTTATCTAGCTTGCACTTGCTAGCTAATTTGTCCTATTTATATAGCTTGCTGTTGCTAGCTACTACGCGAGCAATGTGGGTGCAATAATTGAATAACATGTATGTCTAAATTTAATCTGCAACGCTCGTGCAAGTGACGCGAGTGGTGTAGTCAGCCTGTAATGCTAACTAGGTAGCAGTCATCTTGAAATGAGGTCATCAGTTTGGACTACCCTTATATATTCGTATGCACATATTTGGTAAGTCACACCAAAGATTTTAAGGCACAGATCAGTAGCCAAGATACTCAGCTTTTCACAAACCCTGCTTTTGCAGATAGGGGCTACCGTTCACGTACCAGGCTGAATTGAATAAATCAGGTCTAATAGGCTCCCCAAATATGCTCTTTGAAACACCTATGTCAAGAAACTTGGATGCAGTGTTGCATTAAAATCCTCTCAAGCTAATTTAGTAATATACAAAGTAACTCAAATGTTGAAATTAATTTTAATGAAATTTAATGAATTTTTTTTCATACATCTCCCGTTTGGAATATCTGTTGAGAGACACTGACTGATGTGTTTACTTAACAACTCCGTCAGTTTTAGACGACCCTTCCCCCACTTTTGTTCCATGCTGGCTGATGACCTAGCTAGCCAGTAACTAGCTAACACCAGACACAGATGAAAGGGGAAACATAAGTATTTTTTGCCATGGATGAATAGTATACACTTTTAATTATATTTGCTGAATCCCACAGTCAAAAACTTTTGTAAATGTTTTAAAAATAAACAACAACAACACATTTACATAAGTATTCAGACCCATTACTCAGTACTTTGTTGAAGCACCTTTGGCAGTGATTATAGCCTCAAGTCTTCTTGGATATGACGCTACAAGCTTAATACTCCTGTATTTGGGGAGTTTTTCCCATTCTTCACTGCAGATCCTCTCAAGATCTGTCAGGTTGAATGGGGAGAGTTGCTGCACAGCTATTTTCAGGTCTCTCCAGATCCTGACTAGTCTCCCAGTCCTTGTTGCTGAAAAACATCCCCACAGCATGATGCTGCCACCATCAGGCTTCACCTTAGGGATGGTGCTAGGTTTGGCATTCAGGCCAAAGAGTTCAATCTTTGTTTCATTTGACTAGAGAATCTTATTTCTCATGGTCTGAGAGTCCTTTCTGTGCCTTTTGGCAAACTCCAAGTGGCTGTCATGTGCCTTTTACTGAGGAGTGGCTTCTGTCTGGCCACTCTACCGTAAAGGCCTGATTGGTGGAGTGATGCAGAGATGGTTGTCCTTCTGGAAGATTCTCAGAGAAACTCTGGAGCTCTGTCAGAGTGACAATCGGGTTCTTGGTCACCTTCCTGACCAAGGCCCTTCAGTTTGGCCGGGCAGCCAGCTCTAGGAACTTTTTCCATTTAAAGACTATCTGAAAGAATGTTGATACTTATTTATTTTGATCCAAAGCCATGAATGAGTGAGTCACTCAGCTTTATGTAGGTGCTGAGGCTATATGACCGTGCCATCAACTTGATTATTTAGCAGAAATCACTTGCTTATATTAAGACAGCACATATACCTTAAGAATATCATGAAATATAATTGAACATTTTTGTTTATCTTAGAATAAAAACCTTAGTGTTACAACAGTTTTAGTAAGTAATATGCTACAGTCCAGTTACAGCTTCTTCTGACCAAGTAGAAACAAAAAAATAAGTGTATTTGTTCTGGTGTGCAGAGGACAGAGGAATAGAAATTCTTACACTATTGTTCTAAATTCAATCACCTTCTTCCTCCTCATTATTTCGTTCATTAAAATACAATTTTTAAATCTTTGCCAATTATCAATTTCTATTTGGTTTATATCACCCATTAGGCCTTGGGACCCAAAAGCACAATCAGTGCTCTAAAGCCCCCTTGCGGTGGTCTGGAGCATTGAAGCAGGTACACAGGGTAACGTACTAAACCACAAATGACTTCTAATGATCTCAAAACTTTTAATTGATGAACAAAGGTATTTAATCCCTTTTTTTGTTGGCACAAAACTACCTTCATACCTCCATTCATTGTACATTTAGATGAGTCCCGTCAAGCAAAACGGAGAACACCATCATGTTTGTGAGAGTCTCGCCTTTCTACAGTGAGGTCACAGTGTAAAAAAAAAATGTAAAAAAAGTCCTGTGGGGCTTGTGGGGGTCATAGAGCAAAATGTAGAACACCTTCATTAGTTTGTAGGCTAAACCGTTCGGATGCTACAGACGTTTTTGCAAGAAGACCAATTTCCGCATCGTCTCCTGATCTGACAAATAGCGTTGTAGTGCTGCCGCTTTCCATCGCAGATGCAGTGGATTGAGACGCATCCCATGCAAATCTCCCGGACAGATTTTTATGGGGATTTTTGTATTATATAAAAAGTGTCTGTCCTACTGTAAATCTGAAAGATATAAGAAAGATCAGGAGCATTTTTATATTTATTTTTGTACATGTATTTAACTCTTTATTTTTGGCACTACACAGTCTTCATATCTATTTCCATTCATTGTTTCAACTGGTACCGGGGGACCTTCAGACGACTGAGGAAATAGACTAAATACTTTGCATGCCAAACCGTTCAGACGCTACAGGAGATTTTGTGAGAAGACCGATTTCTTCGGGATGTGTCATGGTCTGAAAGACATCGCTCTAGCTCTGTTACCTTTCACCACAGATGCGGAAGTGCAACACCGGCAGATGTGACGCATCTCTAGCATAAATTCACAGATCGTTATTGTCACGTCCTGACCATAGAAAACCTGTATTTTCTATGATATTGTAGGTCAGGGCGTGACTAGGGGTTTTTGTTCTAGTTTATATTTTCTATGTGGGGTTCTAGGTTTAATTTTCTATGTTGGTGATTTGTCTGATTCCCAATCGGAGGCAGCTGGTTATCGTTGTCTCTAGTTGGGGATCATACTTACGTATCGTTTTTTCCACCGGTGGGTTATGGGATATTGTTTATGTCTCGTTGCTTGTTAGCACTGCATTGTCGTCACAGTTAGTTTATTCTTTATTGTTTTGCTTTTGCTTAAGTTGCACTTTTTTCATTAAAAGTATGTGGAACTCGACGTACACTGCGCCTTGGTCCGACCATCATTATTATGAACAACGTGACAGAATATCCGATCACAACAGGAACCAAGCAGCGTGCTCGGGAGGAGATGGCATCCTGGACTTTGGAGGAGATCAGGGAGAGAATATCCTGGGCTTGGGAAGAAATAATGTCAGGAGACAAGAGAAGCAGGCGGAAGAGAAGCAGGTGGAAGCAGCGAAGGAGGAACAGCGACGAAGTCGGGAGGAAGGCCAAAGAAACACCAATATTTTTGGGGGGGAGGCACAAGGAGCAGTCGGCGGAGTTGAGGATTGAACCAGAGTCAGTCTGGGAGAATTTGGAGGAGAATGAAATGGGAGAGTTGAGTTAGTGGAGGATGCACAGATTTTGCCCAAAGGAATGTGTTGTCAGTTTGGTGCCACCTGAGTCAGCTCCACGTACTCGTCCTGAGAAGTGTGTTACAGTTCCGGAACAATTGATGCCAGCTATACGCGCCAGGTCTCCAGTACAGCTCAGTACGTCCTGTGCCTGCTCCTTGCACTCTCCCTCAAGCGCGCTTTTCCAGTCAGGTGCGTCCATTGCCTGCTCCTCGCACTCTTCCTCAAGTGCGTCTTCCCAGTCAGGTACGTCCTGTGCCTGCTCCTCGCACTCTCCCTCAAGTGCGCTTTTCCAGTCAGGTGCGTCCTGTTCCTGCTCCTCGTACTCTCCCTCAAGTGCTTCTTCCCAGTCAGGTACGTCCTGTGTCTGCTCCTTGCACTTTCCCTGAAGTGCATGTCCCCAGTCCAGTACGTCCTGTGCCTCTTCCCCGCACTCACCCTCAAGTGTGCTTTTCCAGTCAGGTGCGTCCGTTGCCTGCTCCTCGCACTCTCCCTCAAGTGCGTCTTCCCAGTCAGGTACGTCCTGTGCCTGCTCCTCGCGCTCACCCTGAGGTGCGTGTCACCAGCCCGGTACCACCAGTGCCGGTCCCACGCACCAGGCTTCCTGCGTCGATCCCCAGTCCAGAGCTTACGGCGACAGCTCCCGGTCCGGAGATCCTGGCGACAGTTCCCGGTTCGGGGCTTCCAGCGACGGTACCCAGTCCGGAATCTCCGATGACTGTCCACGGTCCGGAACCACCTCCAACGGTCCACAACCTCTGACGACGGTCCACGGTCCGGGAAACCTCCTGAGACGGTCCACTGTCCGGGAAACATCCTGAGACGGTCCACGGTCCGATAGATCCTGTGAGGGTAAACGGTCCGGAACTTCAAGGTCCATGGCTGGAGCCGCAGGACTTCGTCTCGCACCAGAGCCCTGCCCCTGATGCTGGCGGATGAGCAGGTACAAGATCCTGCACCAGAGCGCCCCCGATGCTGGCAGATGAGCGGATACTTCGCCCTGCACCAGAGCCGCCACTGACACTAGACAGTTTTCTATGCTATAATTGGAGATCATACTTAAGTATAATTTTTTTCACCTGTGTGTTATGGGATATTGTTTATGTTTAGTTGCTTGTTAGCACTGCATTGTCGTCACGGTTCTTTTATTCTTTATTGTTTTGTATTTGCTTAAGTTTCACTTTATTCATTAAATGTACTTGGAACTCTACGTACGCTGCGCCTTGGTCCGACCATCATTATTCCGAACAACATGACAGTTATGGGGATTTTTTTAAATGATAACTAGATTTCTGCAGTATCTAATCTTGTTTTGGCCATCCGTTAGAGCATTTGTCATTCCTGTTCATCTGTTCTGTTTTATTGTCATCATATGTTGAAGATGAACACAGACAGATTAATAGCTTTAATTATTTTATTTGATTTATTCAACCTTTATTTAACTAGGCAAGTCAGTTAATTAAGAACAAATTCTCATTACAATGACAGCCTACACCCGCCAAACCCTAACGTCGCGGGGCCAATTGTGTGCTGCTCTATGGGACTCCCAATCACAGCTGGTTGTGATACAGCCTGGAATCAAACCAGGGTCTGTAGTGATGCCCATAACACTGATATGCAGTGCCACTCGGGAGCCTATGGAAATCCCAAAGTTGGAATAGTTACCACTTTATTACTATATGTAATCAGCAATTGTAATATTATATTAGAGTACTTACTGTATGTCATATGCAGAAATATTCAAGGAAACCACTTTGACAATCAGTATCTGAACGGTAACGTTTTCACTTCCTGCTCATCCTCCTACAATTGGCCAGGGCCAGTAGGCTATGAACCATTCAGCAACTCCAATAAGAGCTGGATAAGAGGAAGGAGTTTCAGGAAAGAACCCCTTCCTTCCTTATCAATAATGTATTAAATATTACTTTGGTAAAATGTTCTATCAGAAAGTTTAAGGCTTTCCCTCGCTCTCTAGAGAGTTGTGGCTCTTATAGGTCTGGGTCATGCTGCACCTCTCTCAGTTCAAAATAATGTATTATGGGAAACGGAAGGGTGAGGTATTGGTGAGATAACAACACATTCTAATTTAAATTCCATGACTCAGCTTTAGTGTTAGATTTTTATCCCAGAATAGGAGAAATAACAGGAAATACAGATTGTGTGACACCTAAAAGGAAACATGGTGAATAAAACCAGGCAGTGGTTGATTCTAATGACTATGGAGTTGGAGAGGAGAATCAGTAGGGTGTCTACTGTAGCGCTACACAGGCCTAGTTAACATGTGACAGGCTCTACTGTTAACCAGGAAGAACACCCTGTACATGTGGTCTCATTTGAGAACTAAAACTCCAGACAATCTGTACATCCTGAAGGAGAGAGAGAGGTAGAGAAAAAAAATGAAGCAAAACATGAAGTGAGATCTGTCACTCCAGAACTATGGGAGTGTGGCGAGATGGAGAGGAACACATATAGAGAAGAAGTATAGACTGAGATATTGGAGGGAGTGAGAAATTGATAGATCTCTGACCTGCTGTGCCCCTCTCTAACCCCTGTACTCTTTTGATGGCATCTGTTCCTAAAGACCTTCCATTTCATCTCCTCACATCTAGTTACCACATTCAACCAGATGCTACACTCCTCTTCTCCTATATTATCACTCACTCTCTCAGGCACTTTCCACCATCTCATATTTATTCACAGAGATCACTCACGGTCCCTTTCGCTCACCCCTAAATGTATTCCATTCGTTGTTCTCTATGTTGGTGACACATCCTCTCTCCCTCCTCCCCCTCTCTCAAATAGACTGCAACAGTATGATTCATAATACCCATAAAACCTAGCGGTCAAACAGAGAAATGATTCCAATCATTTTTTCCATCATACATTTTTCCTAAGTGAAATATCCGGTTTGGAATGATTTTGGAGTCATTGTGGACGAGGACAATAACCCAGTAGATGGATACACAGCCATTGTTGATAGACAACAAGAATGTTTTCACCTCTTCCACACTCACTTGACGAAATTCAAAATTACAATGCTTGTTTTTCATAATTTGGTCAGATACACTTGGATGTGTAGTGTCAGTGCTTGTTGCTGGCATGTCATACCTAAATTAGCCAATCTTGCCAATAAATAAACATCAAAGTATTTGGCAGTATCATTGGGTTTTATGATGAATGAGCCATCTGATTCAATGAATGGAGCGGAGTTTGCCTTTTTTCCCAAAATGTAATTGAATGTGCTCCAAAGCTTTTAACTATCATTCTTTATGTCATTTGTCTTCGTTTCAAAGTGTAGCTTGTTTTTCATTCTTCACATGATTTCTCAATTTGCAGTATGTTTGCCAATCAGTTGTGCAGACAAACTTATTTGCCATTTATTTTGCCTCATCCCTCTCAAGCATACCATTTTTCAATTCCTCATCAATTCACGGGGATTTAACAGTATTTACAATCATTTTCTTAATGGGTGCATGCTTATTAGTAACTAGGATAAGAAATTTCATAAATGTGTTAAGTGCAGCGTCTGGTTGCTTCTCATTACACACAATGGACAAACAAATATTCTTTACATCAACAACATGAATCACTACAAAAAGTATTATATGATCTCTTATACACTATATTAGGACCAGCCTTTGGAACTTTGGTTTTCCTAGATATGGCTACTATATTCTGATCAGTACATTCATCCGGATACTGCTTTAAAGCACATTTTTGCAGCATCAGAAAATATTTAATGAATACATGTTGATGATTTCTTTCCTGTGCTGTTTGTAACTATCCCGGTAGGTTGACTGATAACCTGAACCAGGATGCAGGCACTAGTTTCAGTTGGAAGCTTTCTCTTGAGTGGGCAGCCCAATGAAAGCAAGTCAATATTTAAATCACTCAGAAAATATACCTCTCTGTTGATGTCACATATATTATCAAGTATTTCACACATGTTGTCCAGATACTGACTGTTAGCACATGGTGGTCTATCGCAGCTTCCCACCAGAATGGGCTTTATGTGAGGCAGCTGAACCTGTAGCCATATTACTTCAACAGTATTTAACATGAGATCCTCTCTAACCTTTGCAGGAATGTGGTTCTGAATATAAATGGTGACACCTCCACCGTTGGCATTTCTGTAGATCTTATAATCATGTATTGCTACCACTGTACCATCAAAGGTATTTTCAGAGTTTCAAAGATGGTCAGTCTTAAACTACCTACTGTTTGTTAAAATGTGGGCTATTTTTAGCACTTTTCTGGGATGCTTGATTGTTTTCATTGCTTTACTGGGAAGCTTAGCAGAGGTATACATGCTCAGGTTATTTATGTTGGTGCAGGGTGAGCTGCAAACAGTTGACTTCCTGCTAGGGCACACTGCATTAGTGCTAACAGTAAACTGGGATTGGGTCACTGATAAATCATTGTTACAACGCAGCCTTATAATTATGTGAAATGATCCAGGAACCCAAGTGCCCAAGTGATTTGGTTGGATCCCATCCTCCTTATAATATGAGCTTTGTTTCCAGAATGTATCAAAATTGTCAATACATTTTACATCCACAGAGCTGTAATAGTCTCATAGCCAGTTGTGGAAGGCTAAAAGTCACTCCCGTCCATTTCTCCATCTACTTCATTACAGGATAGAGGAGGAGAAGCAGATGGAGAAGACTTTCTTGACAGGCAAGTTCAAGATAGCACAGGCCATTCGGATAGGGACAGAGGCGGGGAAACATAAATTAGGCCCAAGCGGTGTCCTGCCATAGGGGTTAAGAATGAGAAAGTTCCAATCTGCATTTTCCCCATAAATTCGCAAAGGAGTGAGATTTGTTTGCTAAGCATGGCCACCTCATTCCTGTACTCACCCACAAGCAAACAATTGCCGCATTGGAACTCCGGATTGTCAATATTGTCCCAGACACGAGCATATTAAACACAGCTTCTACAGCGCTGGAATTTGCATTTGTTAGCTATTTCAAGCGAAGCGGGCTCCATTGCAATCTAGCTAGCTAGCTGGCTAGTTGGTAGCAGGTGTTGACAGGTATCCAAGTTCTTGAGTTCCAACATTTTTGTGTCTCCCTACAGTGCTGGTGGGGAAACACAAGAAGCACAATAAGGGGCTATGCTGATCACAATTTAAATACTCACTCACACTCATAGACTGGAAAGGAGCACTTTCCTTTACCTCGTTCTATTGAAAGCGTTGTACGAATTCCCTTTGGTAGTCTGGCTTGGCTGTAGTCTGGCTCACTGTGTTTAGGTATAATGACAGTGAACATGCAGTCCCAACGTTTATGTTATGTTGTCCTGCGTTGTGCGGGGTTTGCCAGGACAAAAGAGCGTCTGCTAAATGACTTAAATGTAAATGTAAAAGGCACATGGCAGACTGATTTCTTCCTCCTCCCCTCTTTTATTCTACCATTGAAAGGAAGGTCAAGGATTGGAGCTAGGCCCATCTGAGCATTTACTGTGTATATGACACTTTCTCTAAGAGAAGAGGATCAAAGAAGATCTACAACCCGTAACTTTTAGTTAGCTGGAAACAATTTTTGGGAGAGATTTTAGGAAACTTTGTAACTTTCTATCAGAGAACTTGACAGTGCATCCTTCTCCAACACAGGCCAAATCTGGTACAGAGCAACATTGAAAGTGTTAAATGAACTCGCTGAAGTGTTATGTTTTTCAACAGAGTGAATTTCACACTTTTGAAAGAGTTAATATTTACACAGTGTTTCTGTAGCCCTATACAGAGTAGAACATTAACATTGGCTGTGTGAAATTCAATCTACAGTGGAGTGAACTAATTAGTATTTCACTCTACAGTGGTGTTGGAAAACTCATGATTTACAAGCCACATCAAGCATGGAAGTGACGTTATTCTGGCATTTAAAATTATGCATACGATTAATCAATCATTCAATCAATCAATGTACATGCAAAAACACATATTAAAAACAGTCATAATTATGGGTGTGGTTTTAATGGGACTCTTTTACTCTCCACTATGTAAAACAATAACTTGGGTTATTAACACCAACACTGGGGGTTATTTTACACCACTGAGTGTTAATTTCACTCTTTACAGCGAAACAATAGAAATCTAACACAAAAAAATAAACATTGGCCAATTTTCTGTGTAGTTAACACTTACCTCACAAAAGGCACATTTTACAATTGTATGGCTAGGAACTAACTTTCTCTTTGTGATCGGTCTCAAACTATAAACTAAGATCGGTGTCAAAATACATTTACATTCTAGTAATTTAGCAGATGCACTTTTCCTGAGCGTCACCCACAACCACAAATAAATAGATCTATTATAAAAGTAGTCAAATGTGGTGCACTATGAAGGGAATAGGGCACCATTTGGAATGCAGACCCATTTGGTATGCTCTGCTCTGCAGTGGGATGGTCCAGTTACTCCAGGCACAACACCAGCCAATTGTCCTTACGGGGTTTTTACTAACGCTTAGCTCTGCCTTCCAGAGAACCAGCCCAGAGAAATGCATCACTGCTGCAGCAGACACCTCTAGAAACATTGAATTCTAACCCTATATAATGATCTGGAATGGTAAGATCATTGTGTTCTATCACTTTGAAATGATCTATATTGATACAGTATACATACAGTGCAAGTCGGAAGTTTACATACACCTTAGCCAAATACATTTAAACTGAGTTTAACAATTCCTGACATTTAATCCTAGTAAAAATGTCATGTCTTAGGTCAGTTAGGATCACCACTTTATTCTAAGAATGTTAAATGTCAGAATAATAGAGAGAACGGTTTACTTCAGCTTTTATTTCTTTAATCACATTCCCAGTAGGTCAGAAGTTTACATACACTCACTGAGTATTTGGTAGCATTGACTTCAAATTGTTTAACTTGGGTCAAATGTTTTGGGTAGCCTTCCAAAAGCTTCCCACAATAAGTTGGGTGAATTTGGGGCCCATTCCTCCTGACAGAGCTGGTGTAACTGAGTCAGGTTTGTAGGCCTCCTTGCTCTCACACAATTTTTCAGTTCTGCCCACACATTTTCTATGGGATTGAGGTCAGGGCTTTATGATGGCCACTCCTACACCTTGACTTTGTTGTTCTTAAGCCATTTTGCCACAACTTTGGAAGTATGCTTGGGATCACGTTCCATTTGGAACATGCATTTGAGACCAAGCTTGAACCTCCTGACTGATGTCTTGAGATGTTGCTTCAATATATCCATATATTTTCCATCCTCATGAAGCCATCTATTTTGTGAAGTGCACCACTTCCTCCTGCAGCAAAGCACCCACATTATGCTGCCACCCCCGTGCTTCACAGTTGGGATGGTGTTCATCAGCTTGCAAGCCTCCCCCTTTTTTCTCCAAACACAATGATGGTCATTATGGCCAAACAGTTCTATTTTGTTTCATCAGACCAGAGGACATTTCTCCAAAAAGTATGATCTTTGTCACCATGTGCAGTTGCAAACCGAAGTCTGGCTTTTTTTATGATGGTTTTCGAGCAGTGGCTTCTTCCTTGCTGAGCGCCTTTCGGGTTATGTCCATATAGGACTCGTTTTGCTGTGGATATATATACTTTTGTACCTGTTTCCTCCAGCATCTTCACAAGGTCCTTTGCTGTTGTTCTGGGATTGATATGCACTTTTCACACCGAAGTACATTCATCTCTAGGGTTAGGGTTAGGGTTAGCCTAACCCTAATCCTAACCCTTCCTGAGCAGTATGACGGCTGCGTGAACCGGTGGTGTTTATACTTGCGTACTGTTGTATGTACAGATGAACGTGGTACCTTCGGGCATTTGGAAATTGGATGATTCCTTTTGATTTTCCCATGATGTCAAGTTACTCAAAATGATCAGAAGCTTCTAAAGCAATGACATAATTTTCTGGAATTTTCCAAGCTGTTCAAAGTCACAGTCAACTTAATGTCTGTAAACTTCTGTCCCAATGGAATTGTGATACGGTGAATGTTAAGTGAAATACTCTGTCTGTAAACAATTGTTGGAAAAATGTATTGAGTCATGTACAAAGTAGATGTCCTAACCGACTTGCAAATTCTATAGTTTGTTATAAGAAATTTGTGGAGCGGTTGAAAACTAGTTTTAGTGACTCCAACCTAACTGTATGTACACTTCCAACTTCATCTGTTTATTGATAGATATGCATACAGATTGCATTTAGGTTCTCTCCAACAAACATCACAAACCCTTTGGGCATGTCTTACATGCCCAGGCTCACTTTGGGTTTTGACCCATAGTTTAAGAAACCCTGCTTTCAGGTCATTCCCCCTCTGATCAATTCAAGGCAAATAGTTTCAAGTCTCTTGGCTATGAGTCTTGCTCTGCTTTGCAGTGAGATGGTCCAGTTTCTCCAGGCCCAACGCAAGCCCATTGTCCTTCTATGGATTTTAATATTTCCTAGCCCAGCCCAGAGCAATTGGCTGCTGCTGCACACTCCTCCAAGATCCTTGAGTTTTACCACTAGGAGACAATCTGTAAAGTATAATGGCTTCCTCTCTCTGCAGAGTAGGGAATTCTGACTGTGCAGGTTTAGTAAGATTCAGACACTTTGTTGTATTGGTGAACAACTGATTAAGGCTTAACAACTATGAGAAACGTACTTTCAAATGTATGTGTGTGAGCATGCACGCGTCTGTGTGTGTGTCACTGTGTGTCTGAATGTGTGTGTATGTATGTATGTATGTATGTATGTATGTATGTATGTATGTATGTATGTATGTATGTATGTATGTATGTATGTATGTATGTATGTATGTATGTATGTATGTATGTATGTATGTATGTATGTATGTATGTATGTATGTTTGTTTATGTGTATGTGGCCATGGATTCATTTGTACAGTATGCTTCTGCAAGTGTGTGTCTCTTTTTCTTTCTCTGTCAGAGTCCCTAATAGAAATGTTGTCCATGACAGAGTGTTTTGTAGTTGTGATTGGAGCTTCCGAAGGAGTAATTTTAATGAAAGTCATTGGATCCCCACAATGTCTGGATCCCCACGACGCCTGGAATCACCCAGGGAGGTTGAGCGCACTGTACAGTGACAATGCGTACAGTATCAAATGCTCTATTAAGCTATTATCCCATTCTAAATAATCCCCTAGCACAGGTTTACATATATCCATACTGTAACGGATGTCGTCTGGAGATAGAGAGGAGGACCAAGGTGCAGCGTGGTAAGTGTTCATGTCTTTTCAATAAACAAACTGAACACTGGAACAAAACAAGAAACGATGTGAACAAAACGAAACAGTACCGTGTGGCCCAAACACTCACACGGAAACAAACACCCACAAACCAAAAGTGAAACCCAGGCTACCTAAGTATGATTCTCAATCAGGGACAACAATTAACAGCTGCCTCTGTTTGAGAACCATAGTAGGCCGAACTCAAAAGCCAAAATAGAAAAACAAACTGCCCACCCCAACTCACGCCCTGACCATACTAAAACAAAGACAAAAACAAAGGAACTAAGGTCAGAACGTGACACATACACACAAACAAACATGTGGGTTTCTCAATGGTTCTTTGGGAAGGGTGATGGTTTTATGTGGAACCATACTGCCCCAAAGAACTCTTTGAGCCCTTCAATGGTTCTTTGCAGTTCAAAAAGGGGTTATTTCCTTTTTGAGTGATACTTAAAATCTGGGGTGGTGGATCCAAGATGGCGTAGCAGTAACTCGTCCTGTCGTATCGTCTCTCTGTAAATATCGTCTCTTTTTCGTTTTAGATATTTTTTCTTATTTTTTCTTCGCATATCTTTAAAAACATTTTGCTAAACCTAAGCTTCCAAATACTCTTCTGCAACCCGCCAATGTAGCTACTTTTCCTAAAGTATTTATATTTACTTCGAAACCGGAACCCTTCAACTGAAGCTAGCCAGCTATGCTAGCGGTCTTCAGCTAACCGGTCATCAGCTAACCTTTAGCTCGGAAAGCTCTCGCCAGTTCGAACAACGCAACGCTAACCAGAGCATAACGGACCTATTTAATTTTTACCCCGGATTCCCACCACAAACGGAACATTCTTCAGCTGGATCTTCACAACTAGCTATCGAGCTAAACAGCAACCCTGGTTGATTACTCCTGGCTAGCGTTTCCGCCCACGTAGCTTGAAGCTAGCCCGGCCAGAGCTCCTAGCATACTCCTGGGCTACAATACCTGGACCTACGACCGGTCTATCGATATCACTGCATGAAGAGGAATAAACAGACTCACCCCATCGCAACGTCCTCCAAAGGCTAACTCTCTAGCCCTCGCTATCTCCTTGCTTGCTAACTCGGCTTTGTTTAGCTTGTTTAGCTTGTTTAGCCCAGGTCCGCTAACTACTACCTTGTTTACCCCGGCCTGCTAATCTGTTAGCTTGTTAGCACAGGCCTGCTAACCGTCTGCATCACCGCGTCCCAAAAACGCAGTGGCCCATATGTACTTTCTATCTCTTCCCGATTATTTAGAAATGTGTTTAAACTTTCCCGGAAACCTGCCTCACCCAATGTGATACGGAATCGCTATTATCTTTATTTTTAGAACACACTCAAGAACCTCCAGAAGCTAACCAGCTAGCTAGCTACAAGCTACTTAGTCATTGTTATTTTTTAACCTGGACAACACTCGCCAGTCCAGCCCCCCTGCCCCATCCACCGCTGCCCCCTGGACTCTGATCACTTGGCTACATAGCTGATGCACGCTGGACTGTCCATTAATCACGGTACTCCATTCTGCTTGTTTGTTTTATCTGTTGGCCCCGTTGCCTAGTCAGCGCCATTTTACCTGCTGTTGTTATGCTAGCTGATTAGCTGTTGTCTCACCCACTGTTTTAGCTAGCTTTCCCAATTCAACACCTGTGATTACTGTATGCCTCGCTGTATGTATGTCTCTCTCAAATGTCAATATGCCTTGTATACTGTTGCTCAGGTTAGTTATCATTGTTTTAGTTCACTATGGAGCCCCTAGTCCCACTCCTCATACCCCTGATACCTCCTTTGTCCCACCTCCCACATATGCAGTGACCTCACCCATTACAACCAGCATGTCCAGAGATAAAACCTCTCTCATCATCACCCAGTGCCTGGGCTTACCTCCGCCATACCCGCACCCCACCATACCCCTGTCTGCGCATTATGCCCTGAATATATTCTACCATGCCCAGAAACCTGCTCCTCTAATTCTCTGTCCCCAACGCTCTAGGCGACCAGTTTTGATAGCCCTCAGCCGCACCCTCATACTACTCCTTCTCTGTTCCGCGGGTGATGTGGAGGTAAACCCAGGCCCTGCATGTCCCCAGGCACCCTAATTTGTTGACTTCTGTGATCGAAAAAGCTTTGGTTTCATGCATGTCAACATCAGAAGCCTCCTCCCTAAGTTTGTTTTACTCACTGCTATAGCACACTCTGCTAACCATGATGTCCTTGCCGTGTCTGAATCCTGGCTCAGGAAGGCCACCAAAAATTCAGAGATTTCCATACCCAACTATAACATCTTCCGTCAAGATAGAACTGCTAAAGGGGGAGGAGTTGCAGTCTACTGCAGAGATAGCCTGCAAAGTAATGTCATACTTTCCAGGTCTATACCCAAACAGTTCGAACTACTAATTCTGAAAATTACTCTCTCCAGAAATAAGTCTCTCACTGTTGCCTCCTGCTACCGACCCCGCTCTGTTCCCAGCTGTGCCCTAGACACCATTTGTGAATTGATTGCCCCCCATCTAGCTTCAGAGTTTGTTCTGTTAGGTGACCTAAACTGGGATATGCTTAACACCCCGGCAGTCCTACAATCTACGCTAGATGCCCTCAATCTCACACAAATCATCAAGGAACCCACCAGGTACAACCCTAACTCTGTAAACAAGGGCACCCTCATAGACGTCATCCTGACCAACTGGCCCTCCAAATACACCTCCGCTGTCTTCAACCAGGATCTCAGCGACCACTGCCTCATTGCCTGTATCCGCTACGGTGCTGCAGTCAAACGACCACCCCTCATCACTGTCAAACGCTCCCTAAAACACTTCTGTGAGCAGGCCTTTCTAATCGACCTGGCCCGGGTATCCTGGAAGGACATTGACCTCATCCCGTCAGTTGAGGATGCCTGGTCATTCTTTAAGAGTAACTTCCTCACCATTTTAGATAAGCATGCTCCGTTCAAAAAATGCAGAACTAAGAACAGATACAGCCCTTGTTTCACTCCAGACCTGACTGCCCTCGACCAGCACAAAAACATCCTGTGGCGGACTGCAATAGCATCGAACAGTCCCCGCGATATGCAACTGTTCAGGGAAGTCAGGAACCAATACACGCAGTCAGTCAGGAAAGCTAAGGCCAGCTTCTTCAGGCAGAAGTTTGCATCCTGTAGCTCCAACTCCAAAAAGTTCTGGGACACTGTGAAATCCATGGAGAACAAGAGCACCTCCTCCCAGCTGCCCACTGCACTGAGGCTAGGGAACACGGTCACCACCGACAAATCCATGATTATCGAAAACTTCAACAAGCATTTCTCAACGGCTGGCCATGCCTTCCGCCTGGCTACTCCTACCTCGGCCAACAGCTCCGCCCCCCGCAGCTCCTCGCCCAAGCCTCTCCAGGTTCTCCTTTACCCAAATCCAGATAGCAGATGTTCTGAAAGAGCTGCAAAACCTGGACCCGTATAAATCAGCTGGGCTTGACAATCTGGACCCTCTATTTCTGAAACTATCCGCCGTCATTGTCGCAACCCCTATTACCAGCCTGTTCAACCTCTCTTTCATATCGTCTGAGATCCCCAAGGATTGGAAAGCTGCCGCAGTCATCCCCCTCTTCAAAGGGGGAGACACCCTGGACCCAAACTGTGTACAGACCTATATCCATCCTGCCCTGCCTATCTAAGGTCTTCGAAAGCCAAGTCAACAAACAGGTCACTGACCATCTCGAATCCCACCGTACCTTCTCCGCTATGCAATCTGGTTTCCGAGCCGGTCACGGGTGCACCTCAGCCACACTCAAGGTACTAAATGACATCATAACCGCCATCGATAAAAGACAGTACTGTGCAGCCGTCTTCATCGACCTTGCCAAGGCTTTCGACTCTGTCAATCACCATATTCTTATCGGCAGACTCGGTAGCCTCGGTTTTTCGGATGACTGCCTTGCCTGGTTCACCAATTACTTTGCAGACAAAGTTCAGAGTGTCAAATCGGAGGGCATGTTGTCCGGTCCTCTGGCAGTCTCTATGGGGGTGCCACAGGGTTCAATTCTCGGGCCGACTCTTTTCTCTGTATATATCAATGATGTTGCTCTTGCTGCGGGCGATTCCCTGATCAACCTCTACGCAGACGACACCATTGTATACACTTTCGGCCCGTCATTGGACACTGTGCTATTTAACCTCCAATCGAGCTTCAATGCCATACAACACTCCTTCCGTGGCCTCCAACTGCTCTTAAACGCTAGTAAAACCAAATGCATGCTTTTCAACCGATCGCTGCCTGCACCCGCATGCCCGACCAGCATCACCACACTGGATGGTTCCGACCTTGAATATGTGGACACCTATAAGTACCTAGGTGTCTGGCTAGACTGCAAACTCTCCTTCCAGACCCATATCAAACATCTCCAATCGAAAATCAAATCAAGAATCGGCTTTCTATTCCGCAACAAAGCCTCCTTCACTCACGCTGCCAAGCTTACCCTAGTAAAACTGACTATCCTACCGATCCTCGACTTCGGCGACGTCATCTACAAAATTGCTTCCAACACTCTACTCAGCAAACTGGATGCAGTTTATCACAGTGCCATCCGTTTTGTCACTAAAGCACCTTCTGTAGCTCAGTTGGTAGAGCATGGCGCTTGTAACGCCAGGGTAGTGGGTTCGATTCCCGGGACCACCCATATGTAGAATGTATGCACACATGACTGTAAGTCGCTTTGGATAAAAGCGTCTGCTAAATGGCATATATTATTATATTATATTATTATACTACCCACCACTGCGACTTGTATGCTCTCGTCGGCTGGCCCTCGCTACATATTCGTCGCCAGACCCACTGGCTCCAGGTCATCTACAAGGCCATACTAGGCAAAGCTCCGCCTTATCTCAGCTCACTGGTCACGATGGCAACACCCATCCGTAGCACGCGCTCCAGCAGGTGTATCTCATTGATCATCCCTAAAGCCAACACCTCATTCGGCCGCCTTTCGTTCCAGTACTCTGCTGCCTGTGACTGGAACGAATTGCAAAAATCGCTGAAGTTGGAGACTTTTATCAATTCAATTCAATTCAATTCAAGGGCTTTATTGGCATGGGAAACATGTGTTAACATTGCCAAAGCAAGTGAGGTAGACAACATACAAAGTGAATATATAAGGTGAAAAACAACAAAAATGAACAGTAAACATTACACATACAGAAGTTTCAAAACAGTAAAGACATTACAAATGTCATATTATATATATATATATATATATACAATGTACAAATAGTTATATATATATACAATGTACAAATAGTTAAAGGACACAAGATAAAATAAATAAGCATAAATATGGCTTGTATTTACAATGGTGTTTGTTCTTCACTGGTTGCCCTTTTCTCGTGGCAACAGGTCACAAATCTTGCTGCTGTGATGGCACACTGTGGAATTTCACCCAGTAGATATGGGAGTTTTTCAAAATTGGATTTGTTTTCGAATTCTTTGTGGATCTGTGTGATCTGGGGGAAATATGTATCTCTAATATGGTCATACATTGGGCAGGAGGTTAGGAAGTGCAGCTCAGTTTCCACCTCATTTTGTGGGTAGTGAGCACATAGCCTGTCTTCTCTTGAGAGCCATGTCTGCCTACGGCGGCCTTTCTCAATAGCAAGGCTATGCTCACTGAGTCTGTACATAGTCAAAGCTTTCCTTAATTTTGGGTCAGTCAAAGTGGTCAGGTATTCTGCCGCTGTGTACTCTCTGTGTAGGGCCAAATAGCATTCTAGTTTGCTCTGTTTTTTTGTTAATTCTTTCCAATGTGTTAAGTAATTATCTTTTTGTTTTCTCATGATTTGGTTGGGTCTAATTGTGCTGTTGTCCTGGGGCTCTGTAGGGTGTGTTTGTGTTTGTGAACAGAGCCCCAGGACCAGCTTGCTTAGGGGACTCTTCTCCAGGTTCATCTCTCTGTAGGTGATGGCTTTGTTATGGAAGGTTTGTGAATCGCTTCCTTTTAGGTGGTTGTAGAATTTAATGGCTCTTTTCTGGATTTTGATAATTAGTGGGTATCGGCCTAATTCTGCTCTGCATGCATTATTTGGTGTTTTACGTTGTACACGGAGGATATTTTTGCAGAATTCTGCGTGCAGAGTCTCAATTTGGTGTTTGTCCCATTTTGTGAAGTCTTGGTTGGTGAGCGGACCCCAGACCTCACAACCATAAAGGGCAATGGGCTCTATGACTGATTCAAGTATTTTTAGCCAAATCCTAATTGGTATGTTGAAATGTATGTTTCTTTTGATGGCATAGAATGCCCTTCTTGCCTTGTCTCTCAGATCGTTCACAGCTTTGTGGAAGTTACCTGTGGCGCTGATGTTTAGGCCAAGGTATGTATAGTTTTTTTTGTGTGCTCTAGGGCAACAGTGTCTAGATGGAATTTGAATTTGTGGTCCTGGTGACTGGACCTTTTTTGGAACACCATTATTTTGGTCTTACTGAGATTTACTGTCAGGGCCCAGGTCTGACAGAATCTGTGCATAAGATCTAGGTGCTGCTGTAGGCCCTCCTTGGTTGGTGACAGAAGCACCAGATCATCAGCAAACAGCAGACATTTGACTTTGGATTCTAGCAGGGGGAGGCCAGGTGCTGCAGACTTTTCTAGTGCCCGCGCCAATTCGTTGATATATATGTTGAAGAGGGTGGGGCTTAAGCTGCATCCCTGTCTAACCCCACGACCCTGTGTGATGAAATGTGTGTGTTTTTTGACAATTTTAACCGCACACTTGTTGTTTGTGTACATGGATTTCATAATGTCATATGTTTTACCCCCAACACCACTTTCCATCAGTTTGTATAGCAGACCCTCATGCCAGATTGAGTCTTGAGATTTATCTCCCTCACCTACTTCAAACATCAGCTAGCTGAGCAGCTAACCGATCGCTGCAGCTGTACATAATCTATTGGTAAATAGCACACCCATTTTCACCTACCTCATCCCCACAGTTTTTATTTATTTACTTTTCTGCTCTTTTGCACACCAATATCTCTACCTGTACATGATCATCTGATCATTTATCACTCCAGTGTTAATCTGCAATATTGTAATTATTCGCCTACCTCCTCATGCCTTTTGCACACATTGTATATAGACTCCCCTTTTTTCTCTGTGTTATTGACTTGTTAATTGTTTACTCCATGTGTAACTCTGTGTTGTCTGTTCACACTGCTATGCTTTAGCTTGGCCAGGTCGCAGTTGCAAATGAGAACCTGTTCTCAACTAGCCTACCTGGTTAAATAAAGGTGAAATAAAACATTTTTAAAAATCATTAGCTGAGCTGGTCAATGACCCAAGACCAGCTCAGTTAATCCCTACCATTGTGTCAATGTGTCTACATAATGCTGCATCAAATTAACATTATCCTAGGGAGCTGGCAGACACAACTTATATCCCCCTAATTGCCCTGAATACCGCTGTTGATCCTACATCTATTTTATGTAATGATCAGTAGCCTGTGAACCAGAGTTATACTGTTAGCACTGAGGCGGCGTGCCCTAGTAGGAAGACCACTTTGTGCAGCTCACCCTGCACTATCAGCTCCAATATAAATACCATGAGCATATCTACTTCTGATAAGCTTCCCAGTAAAGCATTAAAAACAATCAAGAAAGTCAGAAAAGGGCATAAAAATATCCCATATTAACATACGCTGCCTGAGAAACAAGGTTCATGAAGTCAATAACTTGCTTGTAACAAATGACATTCATATTCTGAATATCTCTGCAAACCACTTAGAAAATCCCTTTGATACAGTGGTAGCAGTACATGGTTATAACATCTGCTGAAAAGAGAGAAATGCCAACAGGGGTGGTGTTGCGGTCTATGTTCAGAACCACATTCCCGTAAAGTTTAGCGACGATCTAATGTTAAGTACTGTTGAAGTAATATGGCTACAGGTTCATCTGCCTCACCTAAAGCCCATTCGTGTGGGAAGCTGCTAAAGACCACCAAGTGCTAACAGTCAGTATCTGGATAATATGTGTGAAATGCTTCATAATGTATGTGATATCAACAGAGAAGTATATATTCTGGGTGATTTAAATATTGACTGGCTCTCATCAAGCTGCCCACTCAAGCCAAAACTTCAAACTGTAACCGGTGCCTGCAAGCTGGTTCAGGTTGTCAATCAACCTACCAGGGTCTAATGGACAACAAACAGCACGGGAATGAAATTATCAACATGTATGCATATGCCATCACATCTTTACTAATGCTTCAGAAATTTGCTTTAAAGCAGTATCCAAATCCATATGATGTTGTGATCACAATATAGTATCCATATCTAGGAACACCAAAGTTCTAAAGGCTGTGCCTAATATAGTGTATAATTTACATTTACATTTAAGTCATTTAGCAGACGCTCTTATCCGACTTACAAATTGGTGCATACACCTTAAGACATCCAGTGGAACAGAATCTAAATCTTTTTAGGGTGGGGGGTGAGAAGGATTCTACCCTATCCTAGGTATTCCTTGAAGAGGTGGGGTTTCAGGTGTCTCCGGAAGGTGGTGATTGATGAGGGAGTTTGTTATGGGGGAACAATGGTTTTTGATCATGTAATAATTTTTGTAGTGATTCATGTTGTTGTGGTAAATAATATTTGTTGGTCCATGGTGTGTAAAGAGAAGCATCCAGACGCTGCACCTGACACATTTATGAAATTGCTTATTTGAGTTACTAATAAGCATGCACCCATTATAAAATGACTGTAAAAGCTTTTCAATCCCCGTGGGTTGATGTGGAATTGAAAAATGGCATGTCTGAGAGGGATGAGGCAAAAGAAATGGCAAATAAGTCTGGCAGCCCAGCTAATTGACAAACGTGCTGCAAATGAAGAAATCATGCGACTAAACTAAATAAAAATGAACTATACTATGAAACAAAGAAATTATATAAAGAATGATAGGAAAAAGCTTTGGAGCACCTTAAATTCAATTTTGGGGGAAAAAGCCAACTCGGCTCCATTCATTGAATCAGAAAAAACACTGATATTGCAAGCGACTTTAATGACTTTTTCATTGGCAAGATAAGCAAACTTAAGGATGACATGGCAGCAACAAACACTGACACTACACATCCAAGTATATCGGACCAAATTATGAAAGACAACAATTATACTTATGAATTATAAAATGTATTGTTGTCAATCAACAATGACAAGCCACCAGGGTCTGACTATATGGATAGAAAATTACAGAGTGTAACGGCGTTCGTTTGTTGAAGGAGAGTCGGACCAAAATGCAGCGTGGTGGTTACTCATGATCTTTAATGTAGAATAGCGATGCATGAAATAACTTAGAAATATACAAAACAAACGGAACGTGAAAACCGATACAGCCTGTCTGGTGAATAACTAACACAGAGACAGGAACAATCACCCACAAAATACACAGTGAAACCCCGGCTACCTAAATATGGTTCCCAATCAGAGACAACGAGAATCACCTGACTCTGATTGAGAACCGCCTCAGGCAGCCAAACCTATGCTACACCCCTACTCAGCCGCAATCGCAATGACTACAAAACCCCAATACGAAACACAACATTTAAACCCATGTCACACCCTGGCCTGACCAAATATATAACGAAAACACAAAATACTATGACCAAGGCGTGACACAGAGGATAATTTTGCCACTCCTATTTGCCACATATTCAATTTAAGCCTACTAGAAAGTGTATACCTTCAGGCCTAGAGGGCAGTTAAAGTCATTCCACTACCCAGGAATAGTAAAGCCCTCTTTACTGGCTCAAATGGCCGACCAATCAGCCTGTAACGAAACCTTAGTAAACTTCTGGAATTTCTTTTTGACCAGACTCAATGCTATTTCACAGTAAACAAATTTACAACAGACTTTCAGCATGCTTATAGGGAAGGACACTCAACAAGCACAGCACTTACACAAATGCCTGATGATTGTCTGAGAGAAATGACTGAGAAAATGATTGTGGGTGCTGTCCTGTTAGACTTCAGTGCAGCTTTTGACATATCAATCATAGTCTGCTGCTTGAAAAACATATGTGTTATGGCTTTACACCCCTTGCTGTAATGTGGATAAAGAATGACTTGTCTAACAGAACACAGAGGGTGTTCTTTAATGGAAGCCTCTCAAACATAATCCAGGTAGAATCAGACATTCCCCAGGGTAGCTGTTAAGGCCCCTTTTTTCAATCTTGACTAATGACACGCCACTGGCTTTGAGCAAGGCCAGTGTGTCTATGTATGAGGATGACTCAACACTATGCACGTCAGCTACTACAGCAACTGAAATGTCAGTAACACGTAACAAAGAGCTGCACTTAGTTTCGGAATGGCTAGCAATAAGCTAGTCCTAAATATTTCCAAAAGCATTGTATTTGAGACAAATCATTCAAATCAACTATGTCTCGTAATGAATAATGTGGAAATTAAGCAAGTTGAGGTGACTAAACTGCTTGGAGTATCCCTAGATTGTAAACTGTCGTGGTCAAAACATATATACAACAGTAGCTAAGATGGGGAGAAGTCTGTCCATAATAAAGCCTGCTCTGCCATAACAACACTATCATCAAGGCAGTTCCTACAGGCCCTAGTATGGTCACACATAGAATACTGTTCAGTAGTGTGATCAGGTGCCACAAGAGGGACTTAAAAGTACACAGAGAGCTAACATTAATGACAAGCATGTCAATCTCTCATGGCTCAAAGTGGAGTAGAGAATGACTTCATCTATACTTGCTTTTAAGAACTGAATGTCCCGAGCTGTCTGTTTAAAATACTAGCACACAGCTCGGACACTCATGCATACCCCACAAGACATGTATACCCCACAAGACCAGAGAGGTCTCTTCACAGTCCCCATGTCCAGAACAGACTATGGGAGGTGCACAGTACTACACAAAGCCATGACTACATGGCTGTTCAGCATCAGGTAACTGATGCAAGCAGTAGAATCAGATTTAAAAGCAGATAAAACATTCAAAGATACAGGCATATGCATATGCACACATTGAGCTATTGTTGTATGGTGGTATTGAACATTTCGTGTTGTGGATATGTGGTGGTGTAGGGATGTCACGATGTACTGTTGAATCTTTAGCTCATTCAGAACATGATTGAGTGGAACACACTGCTTCATGTTTTGTTTTATATGTAATGTGGGTGCTTTGGTGTGTTTGGACCCCAGGAAGAATAGTTTCTGCTAGGGATCCCCAATTAATACAAATTGCAATACATGGGATGTGGTTTGCACAATATCTCTCTTTGTGCAACTGTCAGTGAGAATAGCAATCCTTATCTTAAACAACTCTTCTCTAAGGCAATCTTGTTGTAGATGATGGATTTCTTGTGGAAGGTGTGGGTTTTGTTTTCATTTGGATGATTGTATAAACGAATGGCTCTTTACTAGATTTTGGTAATTTAGCGGACATCAGCCTAATTCTGCTCTGCATGCATTTTTTGGTGTTTTACATTGTACATGTAGGATGTTTTTCTGTATACAGAGTAGACATTTGTTGTTTGCCCCATTTTGTGAATTCTTGGTTGGTGAGCGGAATTCAGACCTCACAACTGTAAAGGGCAATGGGTACTATAACCGATTCAAGTACTACAAAAACTTCCGGGTTGGAGCGAGCGGTCGCATCGCACTTCGGTCCGCAGGTTGTATAACTTTTTCATTACATTTCATTATAGTACAGCGGTTGATTTGTCTAATCTTAGCAATTTCTTCTTAGCTAGCTACATAGCCGTCCTTGTATCAGAGATAATTGCATAATTATCGTATTTCGTCGCCCTAACGTAGCCTTACTGCTATTCGCCCAGGAGCTAGCAAACGCTAGCTAACGCCCACAGATTAGCATCACTGTAGTATATAGTGCTATTCACTCAACTGAACGACTTGATTAGTTTAGTGTTAGCTAGCTACATAGCTGTCTTTGTTTCCAAGATAATTGTGTAGTTTAGAGTGTGTAGTCTTGGAGTGATTATCTTAATTCACTGAGGTTCGCTAGCCAGCTATTTGTCGTCCTTAACGTAGGAGACTCTGCTAGCTAGCCAACAGCTAACAGCTAACAGCTAGCCAACGTCACCACACACACGTCTACTGAATCGAATTCAACAACCCGGTCAGGTAGTATCACATTTTCATTTCATTTCATTACAGTACAACGGTTTGATTTGTTTGATCGTAGCTAGCTACATAGCTAGCTACATAGCCGTCTTTGTTTCAAAGATAATTGTGTAGTCTAGAGCGATTTCCTAGGTTAGCTAGCCAGCTATTGTCGTTCTTTTAACGCAACGTAACGTAAACAACACTGCTAGCTAGCCAGCTAGCCCCCGAATAGTAGCACTGTAGAAACTATTACACTCAACGTAACGACTTGATTAGTGTAGTGTCAACAACGCAGCTACTGCCAGCTAGCCTACTTCAGCAGTACTGTATCATTTTAATCATTTTTAGTCAATAAGATTCTTGCTACGTAAGCTTAACTTTCTGAACATTCGAGACGTGTAGTCCACTTGTCATTCCAATCCCCTTGCATTAGCGTAGCCTCTTCTGTAGCCTGCCAACTATGTGTCTGTCTATCCCTGTTCTCTCCTCTCTGCACAGACCATACAAACGCTCCACACCGCGTGGCCGCGGCCACCCTAATCTGGTGGTCCCAGCGCGTACGACCCACGTGGAGTTCCAGGTCTCCGGTAGCCTCTGGAACTGCCGATCTGCGGCCAACAAGGCAGAGTTCATCTCAGCCTATGCCTCCCTCCAGTCCCTCGACTTCTTGGCACTGACGGAAACATGGATCACCACAGATAACACTGCTACTCCTACTGCTCTCTCCTCGTCCGCCCACGTGTTCTCGCACACCCCGAGAGCTTCTGGTCAGCGGGGTGGTGGCACCGGGATCCTCATCTCTCCCAAGTGGTCTTTCTCTCTTTCTCCCCTTACCCATCTGTCTATCGCCTCCTTTGAATTCCATGCTGTCACAGTTACCAGCCCTTTCAAGCTTAACATCCTTATCATTTATCGCCCTCCAGGTTCCCTTGGAGAGTTCATCAATGAGCTTGATGCCTTGATAAGCTCCTTTCCTGAGGACGGCTCACCTCTCACAGTTCTGGGCGACTTTAACCTCCCCACGTCTACCTTTGACTCATTCCTCTCTGCCTCCTTCTTTCCACTCCTCTCCTCTTTTGACCTCACCCTCTCACCTTCCCCCTACTCACAAGGCAGGCAATACGCTTGACCTCATCTTTACTAGATGCTGTTCTTCCACTAACCTCATTGCAACTCCCTCCAAGTCTCCGACCACTACCTTGTATCCTTTTCCCTCTCGCTCTCATCCAACACTTCCCACACTGCCCCTACTCGGATGGTATCGCGCCGTCCCAACCTTCGCTCTCTCTCCCCCGCTACTCTCTCCTCTTCCATCCTATCATCTCTTCCCTCTGCTCAAACTTTCTCCAACCTATCTCCTGATTCTGCCTCCTCAACCCTCCTCTCCTCCCTTTCTGCATCCTTTGACTCTCTATGTCCCCTATCCTCCAGGCCGGCTCGGTCCTCCCCCTCCCGCTCCGTGGCTCGACGACTCATTGCGAGCTCACAGAACAGGGCTCCGGGCAGCCGAGCGGAAATGGAGGAAAACTCGCCTCCCTGCGGACCTGGCATCCTTTCACTCCCTCCTCTCTACATTTTCCTCCTCTGTCTCTGCTGCTAAAGCCACTTTCTACCATTCTGAATTCCAAGCATCTGCCTCTAACCCTAGGAAGCTCTTTGCCACCTTCTCCTCCCTCCTGAATCCTCCCCCCCTCCTCCTCTCTGCAGATGACTTCGTCAACCATTTTGAAAAGAAGGTCGACGACATCCGATCCTCGTTTGCTAAGTCAAACGACACCGCTGGTTCTGCTCACACTGCCCTACCCTATGCTCTGACCTCTTTCTCCCCTCTCTCTCCAGATGAAATCTCGCGTCTTGTGACGGCCGGCCGCCCAACAACCTGCCCGCTTGACCCTATCCCCTCCTCTCTTCTCCAGACCATTTCCGGAGACCTTCTCCCTTACCTCACCTCGCTCATCAACTCATCCCTGACCGCTGGCTACGTCCCTTCCGTCTTCAAGAGAGCGAGAGTTGCACCCCTTCTGAAAAAACCTACACTCGATCCCTCCGATGTCAACAACTACAGACCAGTATCCCTTCTCTCTTTTCTCTCCAAAACTCTTGAGCGTGCCGTCCTTGGCCAGCTCTACCGCTATCTCTCTCAGAATGACCTTCTTGATCCAAATCAGTCAGGTTTCAAGACTAGTCATTCAACTGAGACTGCTCTTCTCTGTATCACGGAGGCGCTCCGCATGCTAAAGCTAACTCTCTCTCCTCTGCTCTCATCCTTCTAGACCTATCGGCTGCCTTCGATACTGTGAACCATCAGATCCTCCTCTCCACCCTCTCCGAGTTGGGCATCTCCGGCGCGGCCCACGCTTGGATTGCGTCCTACCTGACAGGTCGCTCCTACCAGGTGGCGTGGCGAGAATCTGTCTCCTCACCACGCGCTCTCACCACTGGTGTCCCCCAGGGCTCTGTTCTAGGCCCTCTCTTATTCTCGCTATACACCAAGTCACTTGGCTCTGTCATAACCTCACATGGTCTCTCCTATCATTGCTATGCAGACGACACACAATTAATCTTCTCCTTTCCCCCTTCTGATGACCAGGTGGCGAATCGCATCTCTGCATGTCTGGCAGACATATCAGTGTGGATGATGGATCACCACCTCAAGCTGAACCTCAGCAAGACGGAGCTCCTCTTCCTCCCGGGAAGGACTGCCCGTTCCATGATCTCGCCATCACGGTTGACAACTCCATTGTGTCCTCCTCCCAGAGCGCTAAGAACCTTGGCGTGATCCTGGACAACACCCTGTCGTTCTCAACTAACATCAAGGCGGTGTCCCGTTCCTGTAGGTTCATGCTCTACAACATCCGCAGAGTACGACCCTGCCTCACACAGGAAGCGGCGCAGGTCCTAATCCAGGCACTTGTCATCTCCCGTCTTGATTACTGCAACTCGCTGTTGGCTGGGCTCCCTGCCTGTGCCATTAAACCCCTACAACTCATCCAGAACGCCGCAGCCCGTCTGGTGTTCAACCTTCCCAAGTTCTCTCACGTCACCCCGCTCCTCCGCTCTGTCCACTGGCTTCCAGTTGAAGCTCGCATCCGCTACAAGACCATGGTGCTTGCCTACGGAGCTGTGAGGGGAACGGCACCTCAGTACCTCCAGGCTCTGATCAGGCCCTACACCCAAACAAGGGCACTGCGTTCATCCACCTCTGGCCTGCTCGCCTCCCTACCACTGAGGAAGTACAGTTCCCGCTCAGCCCAGTCAAAACTGTTCGCTGCTCTGGCCCCCAATGGTGGAACAAACTCCCTCACGACGCCAGGACAGCGGAGTCAATCACCACCTTCCGGAGACACCTGAAACCCCACCTCTTCAAGGAATACCTAGGATAGGGTAAGTAATCCTTCTCACCCCCCCCCCCTAAAAAGATTTAGATGCACTATTGTAAAGTGGCTGTTCCACTGGATGTCATAAGGTGTATGCACCAATTTGTAAGTCGCTCTGGATAAGAGCGTCTGCTAAATGACTTAAATGTATATGTAAATGTAAGTATTTTTTGCCAGATCCTAATTGGGATGTTAAATTCCTTTTTGAATTCCTTTACAGCTCCTTCAGGCCCTTGCCCTGTCTCTCCGATCATTCACAGCTTTGTAGAAGTTACCTATGGTGCTGATGTTTAGGCCAAGTTATGTGTAGTTTTTTGTGTGCTCTAGGGTGTCTAGATGGAATTTGTATTTTGGAACACCAATATTTTAGCCTTGCGAAGATTTACTCTCAGGGCCCAGGTCTGACAGAATGTGTGCAGAAGATCTATGTACTGCTGTAGGTCCTCCTTGGTTGGGAACAGAAGCATCAGAAAACAGTAAACATTTGACTTCAGATTCTAGTAGGGTGAGGCCGGATGCTGCAGACTGTTCTAGTCCCCTCGCCAATTAGTTTATATACAGTGGCTTGCAAAAGTATTCACCCACTGGGCATTTTTCCAATTTTTTTGCCTTCCACCTGGAAAAAAAAAATAAAAAAAAAATAAAATAAAAAAAAATATATATATATATATATTTGATTTACACAACATGCCTACCACTTTGAAGATGCAAATATAGTGCATAACTATTCAACCCCTTTGTAGAGCCACCTTTTGCAGAAATTACAGCTGCAAGTCTCTTGGGGTTTGTCTCTATAAGCTTGGCACATCTAGCCACTGGGATTTTTGCCCATTCTTCAAGGCAAAACTGCCACAGCTCCTTGGATGGGTTCCACTGGTGTACAGCAGTCTTTAAGTCATACCACAGATTCTCAATTTGATTGCGGTCTATGTTTTGACTAGGCCATTCCAAGACATTTCAATTTTTCTCCTTAGACCACTCGAGTGTTGCTTTAGCAGTATGCTTAGGGTCATTGTCCTGTTGGAAGGTGAGCCTCCGTCCCAGTCACAAATCTCTGGAAGACTGAAACAGGTTTCCCTTCAAGAATTTCCATGTATTTAGCGACTAATTTCCATCCTTCATTCCTTCAATTCTGACCAGTTTCCCAGTCCCTGCCGATGAAAACCATCCCACAGCATGATGCTGCCACCACCACGCTTCACTGTGGTGATGGTGTTCTCGGGGTGATGAGAGGTGTTGGGTTTGCGCCAGACATTGCATTTTCATTGATGGTCAAAAGGCTCAATTCTTGTCTCATCTGACCGGAGAACCTTCTTCCATATGTTTGGGGAGTCTCCCACATGCCTTTTGGCGAACACCAAACTTGTTTTATTATTTTTGTCTTTAAGCAATGGCTCTTTCTGGCCAGTCTTCCATAAAGCCTAGCTCTGTGAAGTGTACGGCTTAAAGTGGTCCTATGGACAGACACTCCAATCTCCTCTGTGGAGCTTTACAGCTCCTTCAGGGTTATCTTTGGTCTCTTTGTTGCCTCTCTGATTAATGCCCTCCTTGCCTGGTCTGTGAGTTTTGTTGTATGGCCCTCTCTTGGCAGGTTTGTTGTGGTGCCATATTCTTTTCATTTTTAATAATGGATTTAATGGTGCTCTGTGGGATGTTCAAAGTTTTGGATATTTGTTTAATAACCCAACCCTGATCTGTACTTCTCCACAACTTGTCCCTGACCTGTTAGGAGAGCTCCTTGGTCTTCATAGTGCCGCTTGCTTGGTGGTGCCCCTTACTTAGTGGTGTTGCAGACTCTGGGGCCTTTCCGAACAGGTGTGTATATACTGAGAGCATGTGACAGATAATGTCACACTTAGATTGCACACAGGTGAATTTTATTTACCTATTTATGTGACTTCTGAAGGTAATTGGTAGCACCAGATCTTATTTAGGGGCTTCATAGCAAAGGGGGTGAATACATATGCACGCACCACTTAGAATTTTGAAAATCAGTTTTAATTTGTTTATTTTACTTCAACAATTTGGACTATTTTGTGTATGTCCGTTACATGAAATCCAAAGAGAATTCCATTTAAATTACAGGTTGTAATGCAACAAAAGAGGACAAACGCCAAGGGGGATGAAGACTTTTGCATGGCACTGTACATAATAAAATTAACAGTGAAAATAACTTATGTTACAGATATGAAAATAAAAATGTACCTCTGAATGGAACCAGTTGCTCATCCACTGTTACTTCAGGCCCAGGGTTGTAGAGGTTTGTCAGACGCTCAATCCACTTCTCCCAAACTTCTCTTATGGCCTCCAGTTTGTTTCTCACACACCTTGCAGGTTTTGACTCATTATCAAATCGTTGCATTTTTGAGAAAGTGTGAAAGACTTCTGTAATATTCATATGTGTAAACATACTGAATTGTAATTGGATGCATTTTACCGCCATATCATACTGTGCTATGATTGGTTAAGACCCGAATGGTTAGGCCATGGTCAGTTTGATCCTGGTTGGCGATACGTGAACATGCCAATTATAGCTAGCTAATTTTTTTAATTTTTTTTTTATTTCACCTTTATTTAACCAGGTAGGCTAGTTGAGAACAAGTTCTCATTTGCAACTGCGACCTGGCCAAGATAAAGCATAGCAGTGTGAACAGACAACACATGAGTTACACATGGAGTAAACAATTAACAAGTCAATAACACAGTAGAAAAAATGGGCAGTCTATATACAATGTGTGCAAAAGGCATGAGGAGGTAGGCGAATAATACAATTTTGCAGATTAACACTGGAGTGATAAATGATCAGATGGTCATGTACAGGTAGAGATATTGGTGTGCAAAAGAGCAGAAAAGTAAATAAATAAAAAACAGTATAAAAACAGTATGGGAATGAGGTAGGTGAAAATGGGTGGGCTATTTACCAATAGACTATGTACAGCTGCAGCGATCGGTTAGCTGCTCGGATAGCTGACGTTTGAAGTTGGTGAGGGAGATAAAAGTCTCCAACTTCAGCGATTTTTGCAATTCGTTCCAGTCACAGGCAGCAGAGTACTGGAACGAAAGGCGGCCAAATGAGGTGTTGGCTTTAGGGATGATCAGTGAGATACACCTGCTGGAGCGCGTGCTACGGATGGGTGTTGCCATCGTGACCAGTGAACTGAGATAAGGCGGAGCTTTACCTAGCATGGACTTGTAGATGACCTGGAGCCAGTGGGTCTGGCGACGAATATGTAGTGAGGGCCAGCCGACTAGAGCATACAAGTCGCAGTGGTGGGTGGTATAAGGTGCTTTAGTGACAAAACGGATGGCACTGTGATAGACTGCATCCAGTTTGCTGAGTAGAGTGTTGGAGGCAATTTTGTAGATGACATCGCCGAAGTCGAGGATCGGTAGGATAGTCAGTTTTACTAGGGTAAGCTTGGCGGCGTGAGTGAAGGAGGCTTTGTTGCGGAATAGAAAGCCGACTCTTGATTTGATTTTCGATTGGAGATGTTTGATGTGAGTCTGGAAGGAGAGTTTGCAGTCTAGCCAGACACCTAGGTACTTATAGATGTCCACATATTCAAGGTCGGAACCACCCAGGGTGGTGATGCTAGTCGGGCATGCGGGTGCAGGCAGCGATCGGTTGAAAAGCATGCATTTGGTTTTACTCGCGTTTAAGAGCAGTTGGAGGCCACGGAAGGAGTGCTGTATGGCATTGAAGCTGAGGTACAATTCATTAATAAGCGACTGTTTTGATAAGATATGAAAATATAATTGAGATTCAAGGCACAATTAACAGCATAGCTACCACAGTATTCTGCAGCGGTACGCCATCCCATCTGTTTTGCGCTTAGTGGGATATCATTTGTTTTTCAACAAGACATTGACCCAACACACTTCCAGGCTGTGCAAGGGCTATCTGACCAAGAAGCAGAGTGATGGAGTACGGCATCAGAGAACCTGGCCTCCACAATCACCCAACCTCAACCCATGTTGAGATGGTTTGGAATGAGTTGGACCGCAGAGTAAAGAAAAAGCAGACAACAAGTGCTCAGCATATGTGGGAACTCCTTCAATACTGTTATAAAAGCAATCCAGGTGGAGCTGATTGAGAGAATGGCAAGAGTGTGCGATGCTGTCATCAAGACAATGGTTGGAGACTTTGAAGAATCTCAAATATAAAAAAGCATAATCTGAGAACGGCGCTCAGAGCCCAATCCACCAAGAGAAATATCCGCCATTTTGGAGTCAACAGAAGTTAGAAAGAACACTATAAATATTCACTTAGCTTTGATGATCTTCGTCAGAAGGCACTCCCAAGAATCCCAGTTTGACAATAAATGACTGATTTGTTCCATAAAGTTCCATAAAGTCCATCATTTATGTCCAAATAGCCACTTGTTGTTAGCGTGTTCAGCCCAGTAATCCATCTTCATGAGGCGTGAGCACTTCGTCCAGACAAAAACTAAAAAAGTTCCATTACAGGTTGTAGAAACAAGTCAAACGATGTATGGAATCAATCTTTAGGATGTTTTTAACATAAAACATCAATAATGTTCCAACCGGAGAATTCACATCACGAGCCTGAGACACTCTGCCAGACCACTGACTCAAACAGGTCTCGTGAGCCCCTCCTTTATAGTAGAATCCTCAAACCAGTTTCTAAAGACGGTTGACATCTAGTGGACGCCGTAGGAAGTGCAACGTGACTCCAGAGACACTGTGTATTCGGTAGGCCAAGCTTTGAAAAACTACAAACCTCAGATTTCCCACTTCCTGTTTGGATTTTTCTCAGGTTTTCGCCTGCCATATGAGTTCTGTTATACTCACAGACATCATTCAAACAGTTTTAGAAACTTCAGAGTGTTCTCTATCCAATACTACTAATAATATGCATATATTAGCATCTGGGACAGAGTAGGAGGCAGTTCACTCTGTGCACGCTCTTCATCCAAAAGTGGATAACTTAGCTAGCAAGCAGTCTGTGCTACTTATGTGCTAATACTGCACTGTAACAAAATTGAACACTCATCCTTGATACAAAAAAAATGTTGTTACTGTCTCGGCCTATTGTGTTAGCTAGTGGGCTTATTTAGATAGTTTTCCGAAATATGCAATCTGCCAAAGCTAGACAGTTGCACATATCTATCCTTCAGTCCATGTGTTTGCATTCATGATGAGACAAGTAGCTAGCTAGCTAAATGTGCAACCAAAACCAGTGCTGTAAGCCTCCATAATTGTTTTAAATCATCAGCGCATGCCATTTTCAGTTGAAATGTAAAGCCAATCTATTTTGTATTGAATAACAACAGTGTAATGTACATATGGTTTCTATAAAAAAAACATTGTTCTAATAAACAGATAGCTTGTGCTTATCATAATGTAATATCTCAAGTTGTGTTTGTTTACATGACCTTTGACTGTTGTAAACACTGTAGTAAATCAACACAAGACAAATGCTGATGCTGACACCTAGAGGCGACATTACGTAAGGCATGTTACTGCATTTCACTGCTTATTTGTGAACTTGTGAACAGTGCATCTTCAGATTTACTTTGAGACGAAGTTGAATTCATTCAGCCGACCACCACTTGTAGTGGTTTAGGACAAACACTTTTGCATACTTCTTATCCACTGCCGTAGATAGACAAATCTTTAAGTTGTGTCTAAGGGCGTTTGGTCACGGCCTTTTTCAAACTGTGCGTTGCAAAATGGGAGATCCCACAGATTTTGCCGTGGTTCCAATGCTTTCTTCAATTAAGCTGCTTTCAAAAACGTACCTCTACTGGATACCGTACTTATAAATGTAGTGAGGACTTGGTACATGTAATTACACCTGACTGGGAGTTTAGCAGGTAGAGTAGGGAACTATGGAACATTTAGGGTCGTGAAGGTATGAGGTCAAATCCTGTTGAAGTGACACTATTTTGAAAATAGTTTTATGTGAAACCACACTTTCTGTACTGTTGTTCAAATATTTGTATTTTATTTAGCATGGTATAAGCTTCTGTCTTAAGCATTTTTCTTAAAATCCTAAATCATGCCATACATTCCGGTTTTGAAAAAGAGTCAACTTGAAGGCAAAAAGGCATGATGTAAAATGCGATCCTTTAATCCAACTGATTGTGGGCTATTAAAGCCAATAAGTAATAGCTCCGACATGGAGTTTTGATCAAATTAGTGGAGAAAAAAATAACCTTTATCTGATAATTGTGGGGCGGCAGGTAGCCTAGTGGTTAGAGCGTTGGACTAGTAACCGAAAGGTTAAAAATCTGTTGTTCTACCCCTGAACAAGGCAGTTAACCCATTGCTCCTAGGCTGTCATTGAAAATAAGAATTTGTTCTTAAAAACTGACTTGCCTAGTTTAGTAAAAAATCACACATTGCTATTTATTGCTGACCAGCAGATGTCAGTAATAAGCATTTTGAAAGGATAATGAAGCTCTGAGTAATTAATCTTTTTTCGACACAATTGGCTGGAAAGTCTCAATGCTTCAGGAATCTTTGTTTACCCCATCACTACAAAAAAAACTGGCCTGTGCAGGACTCTAGTATCAAGTAGACTCACGATAAAGCTAAGATGTTGTGGATGGGGTTGAGGATGGGCTTAATTAAACTGCGAGCTAAGGCCCTAACATGCTGACCAGAAATCCATTTTATTTATTCATTGCACCCACACTTCTCGCGCGCGCCAACGAGTGTCTGCGATGCCAAGGGCTAAAATAGAACTCCTTTCTATTTCTGACGCAGATCGCGCTGAAAGTCCTGCCTCTCCCATCTCCTTTATAGAAGCAGGTACCCACGTGCCATCTCCTCATTGGTTATACCTACGTGGGTGATTGAATGATGAAATGTTTAGCCGGTTGTCATGGTAAAAGTGTAGATGCCAATCACCATGTAATTTCAAAGATGAAAAAGCCTGGAAGGAGGAGAGATGACTAGAAATGATTCGGTTGGCCGTTTTATGTGTGGATTAATTGTCGGAGTAGAAGACCTTGTGCATTTCAGGTAAAATAACAACTCAATGTTTATATCCCAGGACAGATTAGCTAGCAAAAGCAAGCTAGCTAAATAGGACAAATTAGCTAGCAAGTGTAAGCTAACTGGCTAAATTGCGATACATTTTTAATGCTTTTCGACCTGTCCCCAAATGAATGTCATTGGTTCAGAGTTTGTTTTGATATTTTAACCTGCTTGTCGTGATTGCATTTGGTGTAGGGGAAAAAATACATTTATGCACGATAGCGCACGATGGTGCACGCGCGCAGACTGTTTGGGTTCTGTGTAAGGATTGCGACTCCAATCACAGCACTACACAAAAAAAGCTTGTTTAAAATCAACCCAACATTATTATTCAAATATATACTATACTATATATATATTTTCAAGTGGCAATTATCCCAACATTGGGATTATGCATAGGCACATAAGGAACTCATACTCTTGCGTAAGCATTTTTAAAGCAACAAAAGTGTCAGTGCTCAACCTTACTATATTGAACAAAAATATAAAGGCAACATGTAAAGTGTTGGTCCCATGTTTCATGAGCTGAAATACAAGATTCCAGAAATATTCCTTATGCACGTAAAGATTATTTATCTCAAAATGTTGCACTAATTTGTTTTACATCCCTCTTACTGAGCATTCCTCCTTTACCAAGCTAATCCATCCACCTGACAGGTTTGGCATATCAAAGAGCTGATTATTACAGCATGCTCATTACACAGGTGCACCGTGTGCTGGGGACAATAAAAGGTCACTCTAAAATGTGCAGTTTTGTCACACAACAGAATACCACAAATGTCTCAAGTTTTGAGGGAGCGTGCAATTGGCATGCTGACTGCAAGAATGTCCACCAGTGCTGTTGCCAGAGAATTTAATGTTATTTTCTCTACCATAAACCGCATCCAATGTCATTTTAGAGAATGTGGCAGTACATCCAGCTGGCCTCACAACCGCAGACCACATGTAACCACACCAGCCCAGGACCTCCACATCTGGCTTCTTCACCTGTGGGATTATCTAAAACCTGTCACCTGGACAGCTGATGAAACTGAGGAGTATTTATGTCATAAAGCCATTTTGTGGGGGGAAATAATTCTGATTGGCTGGGCCTTGCTCCCAAGTGGGTGGGCCCACTGTATGCCCTCCCAGGCCCACCCATGGCCCCTGCCATGTGATGTGAAATCCATAGACTAGGACCTAATGAATTTATTTCAATTGAATTATTTCCTTATATGAACTGTAACTCAGTAGAATTGTTGACATTGTTGTGTGTGGTGCTTTATATTTTTGTTCAGTATACACAGTATGCATAAAATGTATATTTATCGAAAACAATCTTCACAATAGTATTCATTATCATCAATAAATAAAATGCATTACATTTGGCATCATCAATGGTCATGCCTCATGAGGGTAATTTCTGTCTAGGAGGTAAAAGTCTGATTTATGGTACGCATCATTACAGGCCCAATGATAGCACTGGGCACTTTGATTCAATATTCTGTCATTTCTTTCATGTGTTGCATACATTACAGCTCTCACCCTTTACACCACATGATATCACTCCAAACTATTACCTGAGTATGGCAGTAGGCCCCATAATATAGGCTTCCTTCATCTCATATTGATTTGCCTCTCAGATTGAGTGTGCCTCAAACCTGGTTTTAAGCATTTTCCGTCCCAGATATTACATTTGTTAGCGGCGCTCAAGTATAGATGCATTCACTTTGTCGGCCGCATGACTTATTCATTTAGTTTTACATATACACTACATGATCAAAAGTTTGTGGACAGGTGCTTGTCAAACATCTCATTCCAAAATCATGGGCAGTAATATGGAGTTTATCTCCCCTATGCTGCTATAACAGCCTTCACTCTTCTTGGAAGGCTTTCCACTAGATGTTGGAACATTGCAGTGGGGACATGCTTCCATTCAGCCACAAGAGCATTGGTGAGGTCGGGCACTGATGTTGGGCGATTAGGCCTGGCTTGCAGTTATCCAAAAGATGTTCGATAGAGTTGAGGTTAGGGTTCCGTGCAAGCCAGTCAAGTTCATCCACACCGATCTTGACAAACCATTTATGTATGGATCTCGCTTTATGGGTCCATACATAAGGGCTTTCCCCAAACTGATGCCACAAAGTTGGAAGCACAGAATCGACTAGAATGTCATTGTATGCTGTAGTGTTAAGAATTCTCTTCACTAGAACTAAATGGCCTAGCCCGAACCATGAAAAACAGCCCCAGATCATTATTCCTCTTCCACCAAACTTTACAGTTGGCACTATGCATTGGCGGCAGGTAGCATTCTCCTGGCATTCACCAAACCCAGATTCATCCGTCGGTCTGCCAGATGTTGAAGCGTGATTCATCACTCCAGAGAACACTTTTCCACTGCTCTAGAGTCCAATGGTGTAAAACTTTACACCACTCCAGCCAACGCTTGGCATTATGCATGGTGATCTTAGACTTGTGTGTGGCTGCTCGACCATGAAAACCCATTACATGAAGCTCAAGACGAACAAGTCTTGTGCTGACATTGCTTCCAAAGGCAGTTTGGAACTTGGTAGTGAGTGTGGCCTACCATTTTGTGGTTGAGCCTAGACATTTCCACTTAACAATAACAGCACTTACACTTGATTGGGGCAGCTCTAGCAGGGCAGAAATTTGATGAACTGACTTGTTGGAAAGTTGGCATTCTGAGGGTGCCATGTTGAAAGTCACTGAGCTCTTCAGTAAGGCCATTCTACTGCCAATGTTTGTCTATGGAGATTGCATGGCGGTGACTCAATTTTATACACCAGTCAGCAAATCTACTAATTTGAAGGGGTGTCCACATAGTTTTGTTTATACAGTGTAGATGTGAGGAGGAAGTTTGCCGAGAAAATCTTAAGAAAACCTTGATGAAATCTGGAGTTGTTTTGTGCTTTTGAACACTGTACTTGGATCCACAATGGTGCTACCAGAGTACAATAGAGACAAAATAGCTTACAAATGTAGTGTTTTTGCAAATGTTGGCAAGTCATTCGATTGGTAGCTTCAATGTTCTTTTGTGATATTCGAGGTAAGAACGTACTTGAAGGTTCCATCATAAGGGCTACATAACACGAACAAGCCCAGGAGGTTAAGAGATTACATACACTACCATTCAAAAGTTTCCATTTACTTAGAAATGTACTCCTTTTATATTTGGACTTGTAAATGTCAAGTGAATTACCATGTGGTAAGTGACAACGAGTCGTACAATTGGTAACTTCAAAGTTATTTTTATAATATTCAAGTTATACGAGGACACATTTTACTTGAATGGGCTACGTAAGCATGACAAAGGAACAAATCATTTCAGAATCTTAACATATTGACAATACAACGGAACAGATGAAACGGAATGACATTTACTCAACAACAACAAAAACTATCTGAAAACCACAAGCTTACTAAGCCACGCCTCCAGTCTTCTGATCTGACCAAGTGGATCATATCTCAGTATGCCAACTAAGTGACCCAACTGTCTCGGTCAAAAATAACCCAACTTGTGTTCTGTCCACTCATTTACCCAGCGCTGGGTTGTTTTTAACCCAGCATTTCGTAGTGTGAAATGGCAGCCTATTCCCTACATAGTACACTAATAGTAGTTGTTACGGATACCAGTATCCTGTGTGTGTTTGTGTGTGTGTGTGTGTGTATCCTGTGTTCTTTTCTCTCCTTCTCCCCTCACAGGTGAAAATCATCAGTCCCCAATCAGTCACCAATCCAATCACCAATCAGAAGACACACCTCCTCCTGTTTCCTACCCAATCACAGTTCCTTTCCCTTGGTTTAAAAAGCCTGTCAGTTGTTTGCTCTAGAGCTTAATCTCTCTGTAAATGCCATGTCTGTAGGTCTCTGTGTTTCACACTCTCATTGTGTATTAACCTCTCTTTTGTTTGAGTACCTCCATAGCACTTTGTCATCACCTGTGAGTATTGTTTTTGGTTATGGTGTTTGTGTTTGATTGCTGATGGGAAAAGGGGAAACCAAGACAAGTTGCCCATGGGCATACACTACCCGTAGGTAGACTTTGTTAAATACACTAGTTAGAACTGGGTGGACCACCCTGTAATTTTGGTTAGTTAGCTGTTGTTAAAGTAGTCTAACTTAGGTTTTTTTTTAAACGTATTGTTTCTTTCCTTTGGTCCAGCTCAGCCCCTTTTCCTGCTCCCCCCATTACCGTGTGTTTACAAATAAACCTTGAGTTTGATGGTAGGTTTCAGTTGTCGTAGTTATTTCGTTCTCACTTTTACTTTGTTACTATTAGAATTTTCATGAGTTATGTTACGGGTCTCAGAACCATCCCCCCCCCTAGACTGTCGGGCCAAAAGGGATTCGTAACAGTGCATTACGTTTGGGAATAGAGATAGGCCCTGATCAAAAGTAGTGGGAATGTCCTATTTCGGATGCATCCATTACGATTAGGACAGATTGTTGCCGAACACATCCAGTGGTCAGTCTGAACAGTGTATTCTTTGTATTTAATTGAAAGACGTCTCACTTGATAAATCCATGGTTCTGAATAAGAGGAGACATAACCCACACTGTATAATTCTACAATACAGTACTGTATTAACTGTTTTGCTGAATGATTGCAGTAGCATACTGTGAATTATGATGCACTGTGAGAAAATGTTGTGGGTGGTAAAAGGATCACTGGCTCATCAACATATTTTGAGATGTGCCTTGTAAGAGGCTATATTTGTTGCACACATTACTCAGAATGCTGTGTCCCACAGAATACAGTACCATACTATGCTTTACACATTTTCCTGTAAATCTGCGGTAATATACTGGACAGTAATTTGCTGTAATTTAGTACCCCGAGAACACAGTGCCATGTCTGTAAATCGACAGTAATTTACTGCCTCTAATTTACTTTAATTCAGTACCATATTGTAATTTTGGAGAGCCAAACATATTTTCTGGGTGCTTGGTATTGTTGTGGCTCATTAATATATGACCTCCACCCACGCCAAACACCTGGTCCAAGGGAGCTGGTTTCGAGAGTGACCATACAGCCGGAAGAACCACTCTCCTCAGAACTCATTCTTAGACAAAAATTACCAAACGGAAAAGACCAGACAAACAATGGACCAACAAGAGACCAGTCAAGAAGACCACCCCAGAACCCAAACCCCGACGCCAGCAAACACAACCTGGAAAACACTCTATCCCATCTGAGAAACCATCTCCCCCTCCTAGACCCCTCACCATACCATCCCCTTCTCTGTCCCTAGTGCATTACTTTCTCTGATCACTCCTCCTTGCCCGATATTGATCTCCCACCAACAACTGCTCTTGACCTCTCTACTGTACCCCCTACTTCCCCTGATCCAACACAGCAGCCAGCCTCAGTCCAAACCCACCGCACCCTCTGAACCGCCTGCATCTCTCCCAACATACCCTATTCAATCGCCAAGTCAGTATAGGGGGCCACCAGGCAGTCAGTGGGGAGGCATGCCAAGAACTGTCAACAGCCAAAAACACCCAACAACACAAATGACCAGCTACAGGCCCTCATCCAAATCTGCAACAAAATGATCAGACCTGGATTCTCCCAATAACCCACCATCACGACTGTTATGCCCTCACGATATGTGTAAGTACACATTTTGGCAGACAGCTTACAACTCCCAATAAAGACGTTGGGAGCAGGAGTACCGTTTTTGAATATTTTCAGAGATTATATTTTGTAAAACTGTAAATAAAATGTTTTTATAAAATGTTCTGCATACATTCACACCTTCATACACAAAATGAATACAAAAAAAGAATATCATCACTCATTTAGTTACCATCACACTCTAATAATCTGGCGTAGCTAGCCAGTACAACAAATAACTTGCAGAATCTACTTCACAAGAAAAGTGCCACAAAATGTCTAACATACCAAGACACGAGTTATGTATACATACAACATAACTAGAATGGTATATTGTAAAACAAAAAAACAACTAGGCACTCACTTAGCCAGATACATACCACAGCAAGGGAAGCTAAGCTGCATGTTGAAAAGATAGCTAACACCCAATGATAGCTCTATGGAGATTATTAGCATAGATTATTTTAGCACAATTGTAACTTAATTAAAAGGCTAGAATTGACACATGAAAACATAAATATTCTAGAATGCACAGCTTTGATTTTGATTTATTAGGACTAGCCAATGATGACAGCTTGTCTTACTGGGGTACCACGCATAACAAAAAATACATTACTGACCAAGAAAAATACTTTACAATTGACATACATTTAAAAACATGAACATGTGTGTGTGTGTGTGCATCTATCAGTTACACATACATGTCAGTACATACACACAACAAGTAGGCCACATGGGGGAGAGGCACTGTGCCGCAAGGTGTTTCTTTCTTTCATTTTTAAACCAGGTTTGCTGTTCACTCGCACTATATAAGATGGAAGGGAGTTCCATGCACGTATGGCTCTGTGTAACACTGTATGTTTCCTTGAATTTGTTCTGGTTCTGGGGAAAGACCCCTGGTGGCATGTCTGGTGGGGTAAGTGTGTTGGTCAGTGGTGTGTGTAAGCTGACTATGCTAACAATTGGCGTTTACAACATGTGAACGTTTCCTATAAAAACAAGAAGTGATGCAGTCAGTCTTTCCTCAACTCCAAGCCAAGAGAGACTGGCAAACATATTATTTAATTAGCAAAAGTGTGTACTAATGAATCAAAAACAAAACGTGCCTACTTATTGACTTATCTTTATCCAAGGCCTAGTAAGTAAGAAAGATGGCGCTCTGTATGTTGTCGTTCTTTTGGTCGCTTGGACAAAAATTAGCTCTGACCGGAAGTTAGCTGATTTTAAGCGCACATACTCCATTTTGCCACTATAGAGCAGTAATACTAGCATGTACAGATGGACATACAGTTATCAGAACCACCTGGTATAATGAAGTTTTATGCCATTATTTATTTTTTGAGGTCCAAGACAACTTCAGAGAGAGGTCTGAAGTACACCTTAAGTGTGCCCTGTCTCTTGATTTTTGACTTCAACCTTTCAAACTTTGTTGTCACTGCCCGGTAAAGTTTTGACGATGAGTCCAACAGGCCGTTTGTCAATCAGTAAGACGACATCTCCGACATGCAGGTTAGGTTTGTCGACTTGCCATTTTCTGTCTGGCTGGAATGCTCCAAGGTATTCTTGTCTCCATCTTCTCCAGAATGTGTCTGCAAGACTCTGAACTTGTTTCCATTGATTTTCCAGTTTTCCTTCGAGTTTTCTGAAGGGTATACAACGATACCCAATCCAGCTGACGGGGAATCTTCGGTGAAGTGACGACCCTTGTGTGCAAATTGCTTGTGATAGTATCTTACTAACAGAGCGACCAATGTGGTGGTTCTTGGGAATGATGAGGGGGTGTTTCTCTTCCCACATAATATCAGCTGCTGATGTGCAGCATCAACCCGTCTTCATCAATGATGGAGATCAGCTTCATGAATGGACAGTGTTTGGTGACCTGTTTTGGTGAGGCACTTGATTTAGTAATTATTCAAGACTTGCTGTACGCATCTAATAATGGTGGTTTTGGCTTGGTCGAGATGGTTGCTGATGCACTTGTCACTCTTAGGATTTGGCCAGGTGTATGAGCTTTGCTGTTGCTCAGGTGGGTGACTTCTAGCTGGAGAATCATTCAAACCTGTGAGAGCCCAGTTGAGCTCCAGTAGCTTTGTATCAGTATCTGGTCCCACAAGTTAAAAGATTTCTGACTGTGTAGTCTATTCTGTCTCTGTTGTTATCAGGAAGGCTGGGCCTGAGAACCAGTTGGTGTGCTTGAGGGCAGCTGCTGGCACAGGCTTAGATCCATAATCTGCTGGATGTTGCTCCATACTGACGTGGTGCCACTGTTCTGAGTGTGTGGACTTTCCGAAGCGTGTAACTCTGTTTGACACACAAACGTAGAATAATCTTTACGTGTTGTGAATATTTCCTAGCATAAAGGTGGTGTCTTTGTAGAACTTCACTGCATGAATCTCAATGTTATTGCCATCATTGATCAGGTCTGTCATCTCAACTGCTAAGACAGCACTACAAAGCTCTAGGCTTGGAACAGAGTGAGCAGGATGTGGAGTGACTTTGGACTTTCCCATGATGAACTCGATGTCAACTACTCTGAGTTAGGCTACAGCTAATATGGCCATATTGGATGCTTCTTAGAAGACGCACAGTTCGCTCTGCTGCATGGAGGACGAGGAGACGGATGGTGAGTGAGCTGTTCGAGTTCCATCAATGAGTCTTTCCATATCTTCCACATAATTGATTTGTCTTTTGGGAGTGGTGTGTCCCAATCACATTGTTCAAGTACAGTAGAGAGTTCTCTCATTAGAGCCTTGCCTTGCATAGTGATAGAACACCTCTTCCTGTGAATGGCTTCTCTTTTTGGAATACAAGGAAAGTGAAGCTGTTTGTTTCCAGATTCCAACCGTGCCCTAAGAGGTAGCGGAATCTACTCCTACATCCTGGTCTTTGAGGTCTATCGCGCAATCCTCTGGTGGAAATGCTTCCATGCCTTTAATGCTGTTGGAGGCTATCTTGTGCAGCCTCATGCTAAACACTGCAAAAATGTATCTTGTTCTTTTTAGGATGTCGGTAGCTTCTTCGTCGCTGGCGAAATAAGTAAGTCCATCATCTAGGTCAAAGTTTTTCATGACTAACTGTTTAGCATCAGTGCCGTGCTCTTCTTCACCCTCCTGGTAGGTTCGTCTCAGGCCGTAGATGGCCACAGCTGGGAAGGGGCAGTAGCCAAACACCTGTACCTTAATTCTGTATTCTGTGATTATTGTCGCAGTGGTCTCACAGACAAGGAAGCAGTAGAACATCTGTAGTGACTGCACTAGGTTTGGATGAGGACTGCATGGATTGTTAAGTCCACTGAGAAGGACATTGTTGAGGGAGACACCTTCATGCTTGGCGATGGAGTCAAATGCTACACGTATGTGACAAGGTTTTTGGGGATGGTACACACCAAAGACCAGTAAGTATCAACACTCTTGTTTTCACTCCAACAATTGTGCTTTTTCAGCTTGATTGTTGTTCAAGATTTTCTGCATGAAGTCACTCAAGTGTTCATGCATGTCCGTCGCAGTGAAGTGAGTGGTTTCACTGCTTGTCCCCTGTTGTTGGGGTAGTGACACCAGAGTGAACGGAAAGGTAGGGGAGATAGTCCATGAAGACTTTCCTATCTCGAGGAAGATGCCATCTTCGGCAGATGGGGCTGGCCTGTCGTCGTCTTGTGTTCTTTCAAAACACTTTGCATCTATCGTGAATGAGCCTGATCAATATGACCTAAGGACTCCTCCGGTCCCCCAACAGGACTCTGGTTACACTGAAACAAGGAAGAATAAGAAGAAGCGGAAGAAGGACAGGAAGAAGACCCAACTACAAGCAGCTAGAGAACAGCGTGACCCAGTCAAAGGAAGGGAGGAAGTGACATAGACTGTATGCAGATGTACCTCTGCTGGCAGGAGGAGATTCAACTTATATGAACTTATATTTATGGTAGTGCAGGGGTCTATGACACTGCATCTCAGTGTAAGAGGCATCACTGCAGTACCTGGTTTGAATCCAGGCTGCAACACATCTGGCCGTGATTGGGAGTCCAATAGGCAGTGTACTTGGCCCAGCGTTGCCCGGGTTTGGCCGGGGTAGGCCGTCATGGTAAATAAGAATTTGTTCTTAATTTAACTAGGCAAGTCAGTGAATTAAGGTTAAAAATATATATTTACAGTTGAAGTTGGAAGTTTACATGCACTTAGGTTGGAGTCATTAAAACTTGTTTTTCACCCACTCCACAAATTTCTTGACTACTTATGGACCATGCGAATTTTCGATAAAAATCGCGCAACATTTCAAAGTCCTGCTACTCATGCCAGGAATATAGTATATGCAAATGATAAGTATGTGTGTATAGAAAACACTCTGAAGTCTCTAAAACTGGTTAAATCGTGTCTGTGGCTATAACATAACGTGTTTAGGAGTAAAAATCCCTCAACTGTTCTCCAAAAACACAAAAAATATATTAATCCGCCAGTCAATGTATTGTTTAAAAGGCGACTGCAAATACATGAAGATGCCCTGTAAATGCCTACAGCTTCCACACGATGTCGCCAGTGCTGGCATTTCTAGCAGACTTAATCCTTGGTTGTATGACGTTTTGGCCTTTCCTGTTTTAGTCTCTCAACAGGATGTTGTTAAAATGGAAAAGATGGATGCTGATTTCAAGACTAGCTGCTATCGAATACAGATCGCCCCGTGATGAATTGTATAGATTATTAACGTTTATTAATACCTAAAGTTGGTTTAGAAAAGTAGTTTGAAGTGTTTTGTAAAAGTTTATAGGGAACTTTTGTCATTTTAAAAAGTGACGTTGCGTCTTGTAAAATGGAATATTCCTGGATTAGACCAGTCTAAGGAAAACGACATTTTGGCTATACAATGACGGATTTAATCGGGAAAAAGACACAATTGTGATGTTTATGGGATATATAGGAGTGCCATGAAAGAAGCATGTCAAAGGTAATGAATGTTTTATATTTTATTTCTGCGTTTTGGGTAGCGCCGGCTACCGCAAAATCTGTCGTTTTAGGTGACGTTCCAGTACTTTGGGGGTGCATGCTATCAGATAATAGCTTCTCATGCTTTCGTCGAAAAGCATTTTACAAATCTGACTCGGTGGCTAGATTCAAAACGAGTGTAGCTTTAATTCAGTACCTTGCATGTGTGTTTTAATGAAAGTTAGATTTTTATCAAAAACTATACGTGGCGCTCTTGAAATTTCTGCTGATTTGATCCCCACAGAGGGAGCTAATCCCTAACAAGATTTATCAAACTATAGTTTTGGCAAGTCAGTTAGGACATCTACTTTGTGCATGACACAAGTAATGTTTCCAACAATTGTTTACAGACAGATTATTTCACTTCTAATCCACTGTATCACAATTCCAGGGGGTCAGAAGTTTACATAAACTAAGTTAACTGTGCCTTTAAACAGCCTGGAAAATTCCAGAAAATTATGTCATGGCTTTAGAAGCTTCTGATAACTCAAATTATTTAAATTAGCCTAATTGGAGGTATACCTGTAGATGTATTTCAATACCTACCTTTAAACTCAGTGTCTCGTTGCTTGACATCATGGGAAAATCAAAAGAAATCAGCCAAGACCTCAGAATAAAATTGGAGACGTCCAAAAGTCTGGTTCATCCTTAGGAGCAATTTCCAAATGCCTTAAGGTACCACCTTCATCTGTACAAACAATAGTAAACAAGTATAAACACTTGCAGCTGTCATACAGCTCAGGAAGGAGACGTGTTCTGTCTCCTAGAGATGAACGTACTTTGGTGCGAGAAGTGTAAATCAATCCCAGAACAACAGCAAAGGACCTTGTGAAGATGCTGGAGTAAACAGGTACAAAAGTATCTATATCCACAGTAAAGCGAGTCCTATATCAAGATAACCTGAAAGGCCTCTCAGCAAGGAAGAAGCCACTGCTCCAAAACCGCCATAAAAAAAGCCAGACTACGGTTTGCAACTGCACATGGGGACACAGTTTGTATTTTTTGGTGAAATGTCCTCTGGTCTGATGAAATAAGAACAGAACTGTTTGGCCATAATGACCATTGTTATGTTTTGGAGGGAAAAGAGGGAGGCTTGCAAGCCGAAGAACACCCTCCAAACTGTGAAGCACAGGGGGTGGCAGCATCATGTTGTGTGGATGCTTTGCTGCAGGAGAGACTGGTGCACTTCACAAAATAGATGGCATCATGAGGAGGGAAATGTATGTGGATATATTGAAGCAACATCTCAAGACATCAGTCAGGAGGTTAAAGCTTGGTTGCAATTGGGTCTTCCAAATGGACAATGACCCCAAGCATATTTCCAAAGTTGTTGCAAAATGGCTTCAGGACAAAGTCAAGGTATTGGAGTGGCCATCACAAAGCCCTGACCTCAATCCTATAGAATTTTTGTGAGCAGAACTGAAAAAGTGTGTGCGATCAAGGAGGCCTACAAACCTGACTCAGTTACACCAGCTCTGTCAGGAGGAATTGGCCAAAATGCACCCAACACATTGTGGGAAGCTTGTGGAAGGCTACCTGAAACCTTTGACCAAAGTTAAACAATTCAAAGGCAATGCTACGAAATACTAATTGAGTGTATGTGAACCTCTGACCCACTGGGAATGTGATGAAAGAAATAAAAGCTGAAATAAATCATTCTCTCTGATATTATTCTGACATTTCACATTCTTAAAATAAAGTGGTGATCCTTACTGACCTAAGACATATCATTTTTTTACTATGAATACATGTCAGGAATTGTGAAACTGAGTTTAAATGTATTTGGCTGATGTGTATGTAAACTTCTGACTTCAACTGTACATAGACTTGGAATCAATGGCCATTTAATAATGGATCACTAGTCACTTTAATAATGTTTAAATAATGTTTACATAATGCTTTACCATTCTCATATGAATATAGTGTATTCTATTGTACTGTATTTTAGTTAATGCCACTCCGACATTGTTTTAATATTTATATATTTCTTAATTCCATTATTTTACTTTTTGATTAATATATGTATTTTTGTGAACTGTTAGATAATACCAAAACCAAATCAAATGTATTTATATAGCCCTTCGTACATCAGCTGATATCTCAAAGTGCTGTACAGAAACCCAGCCTAAAACCCCAAACAGCAAGCAATGCAGGTGTAGAAGCACGTTGGCTAGGAAAAACTCCCAGAAAGGCCAAAACCTAGGAAGAAACCTAGAGAGGAACCAGGCTATTTGGGGTGGCCAGTCCTCTTATGGCTGTGCCGGGTGGAGATTATAACAGAACATGGCCAAGATGTTCAAATGTTCATAAATGACCATCATGGTCAAATAATAATAATCACAGGCAGAACAGTTGAAACTGGCGCAGCAGCACGGCCAGGTGGACTGGGGACAGCAAGGAGTCATCATGTCAGGTAGTCCTGAGGCATGGTCCTAGGGCTCAGGTCTTCTGAGAGAGAGAAAGAAAGAAAGAAAGAGAGAAAGAGAGAATTAGAGAGAGCATATTTAAATTCACACAGGACACCGGATAGGACAGGAGAAGTACTCCAGATATAACAAACTGACCCTAGCCCCCCGACACAATCTACTGCAGCATAAATACTGGAGGCTGAGACAGGAGGGGTCAGGAGACACTGTGGCCCCATTCGATGACAGGGCCAAACAGGAAGGATATAACCCCACCCACTTTGCCAAATCACAGCCCCACACCACTAGAGGGATATCTGCAACTACCAACTTACCGTCCTGAGACAAGGCCGAGTATAGCCCACAAAGATCTCCGCCACGGCACAACCCAAGGGGGGTGCCAACCCAGACAGGAAGATCACATCAGTGACTCAACCCACTCAAGTGACGCACCCCTCCTAGGGACGGTATGAAAGAGCCCTAGTAAGCCAGTGACTCAGCCCCTGTAATAGGGTTAGAGGCAGAGAATCCCAGTGGAAAGAGGGGAACAGGCCCAGCTCCAGTGCCTTTCCGTTCACCTTCCCACTCCTGTGCCAGACTACACTCCATCATATGACCCACAGAAGAGATGAGTCTTCAGTAAAGACTTAAAGTTTGAGACCGAGTTTGCGTCTCTCACATGGGTAGGCAGACCATTCCATAAAAATGGAGCTCTATAGGAGAAAGCCCTGCCTCTAGCTGTTTGCTTAGAAATTCTAGGGACAATTAGGAGGCCTGCGTCTTGTGACCGTAGCCTACGTGTAGGTATGTACGGCAGGACCAAATCAGAGAGATTGGTAGAAGCAAGCCCATGTAATGCTTTGTAGGTTAGCAATAAAACCTTGAAATCAGCCCTTGCCATGACAGGAAGCCAGTGTAGGGAGGCCAGCACTGGAGCAATATGATCAAATTTTTTGGGGTTCTAGTCAGGATTCTAGCAGCCGTATTTAGCACTAACTGAAGTGTATTTAGTGCTTTATCCTGGTAGCCGGAAAGTAGAGCATTGCAGTAGTCTAACCTAGAAGTGACAAAAGCATGGATTAATTTTTCTGCATCATTTTTGGACAGAAAGTTTCTGATTTTTGCAATGTTGGAGCTAGGAAGACATGCATTTTGCTTCACCAGCTGATAGGACACACAAGCGAGTATATAAAGGAATTAACAGTTGAGTCATCTACTTTATGAAATTACAGCCTGCGTCGGGGAATTCTACTTCAATTGGCTGCTTTTGTGTGTCCTGTTCACAGCGTGCAATGGAGGGAAAGTGTACAGAGATGCCACAGTCCTAGCTAGGCTACTAACACGTTTCAGGCTGGCTTCCTAGGGTCTATATGAACTGATATGTATAAGATTTATTGCTGCCTTAATGCTATCAATTCCACTTTAAATTGCTAGAATAGATAAATAAAATGTTATTCTTCTAGAATGCACAGCTTGAATTACAAAAGCATGTACTAATGACTCAAGTACAAAAGGGGCCTACTTACAGACTTATCTTTATCCAGGGCCTAGTAAGTAAGAAAGATTGAGCCCTGCTAGTTCCCTTTGTCCTCCAGCGTCCAGCAATGCCGCTGCATCGCTCCTCCTCAAACACCACCCCCACCCCCCCTTCTCATTCTCCATCTCTCTCCCCTTTCCACCCACTATGCCTATCCCTCTCACAGAACCAGACCAGAACCAGGAACCATTCATCACCACAACAGAAGAGTTGCGGAGGAAGGACCAAAGATTGAGACCTATGCCCAGAGCAAACAGGCCACAGGGGAGTATCATCACTGACCCCTGGCTCCTGGGCTTCTAAGAGTGTCGGCTCACTCCTCAACGTGTCCGTTCTCCCCTCTGCAGATCAAACACATGTTCCAGAACCAGTCCCCTTACCAGAACACCGAAAGAGGCATGGATGAGGGACCAACCATCAGACCACCCAGAGCAAGCAGGCCACAAGGGAGTGCCATCACTGTCCTCTGGGGGCTTCCTTATGTGTACTTGCTCCTCAGGTTGTCCTTCCTACCCTCTCCACTTAAGGTCAAATGTTTTAGAACACCTACTCATTCAAGGGTTTTTCATTATTTTTACTATTTTCTACATTGTAAAATAATAGTGAAGACATCAAAACTATGAAATAACACAAATGGAATCATGTAGTAAACAAAAAAGTGTTCAACAAATCAAAATATATTTTATATTTAAGATTCTTCAAATAGCCACCCTTTGCCTTGATGACAGCTTTGCACACTCTTGACATTCTCTCAACCAGCTTCATGAGGTAGTCACCTGGAATGCATTTCAATTAACAGGTGCGGGCAAAGAGATGGGCAAATGTACATTCAAAAGGTACAAATAGAGGATCTGTTCTTCAAGGTGTAATGGCAGACTATACCTATTGGTCTATTGTCACCACCTACTGTACAAACCATTATACATGGAACAAACATATTGTAAATTGTTGGTCCGATGATTCATGAGCTGAAATCGAAAATCCCCAAAATGTTCCATACGAACACAATGCTTATTTCTCTCACATTTTGTGCACAAATTTGTTTACATTCCTGTTAGTGAGCATTTCTCCTTTGCCAAGATAATCCATTCACCTAACAGGTGTGGTATATCAAGAAACTAATTAAACGGCATGATCATTAGACAGACATCTTGTGCCGGGGACAATAAAAGGCCACTTTAAAATATGCAGTTTTGTCACACAACACAATGCCACAGATGTCTCAAAGGGAGTGTTCAATTGGCATGTTAATTGCAGGGAAGTCCACCAAAGCTCTTGCCAGAAAATTGAATGTTCATGTCTCTACCATAAGTTGCCTCCAACATCTTTAAAAAAAAATTGCATTACTTTCAATCGGTCCCACAACCGCAAACTATGTGTAAACACGCCAACCCAGGACTTCCACATTGGGGGGCTGAGGAAAATGTACATCTTTACAGTTTTTTCTGAATGCTTAAACACTAACAGTGATTCCTGAAGCACTATGTCTGAAACCATTAACACTTGTAGCCAATGCATTTTCCAATTGTGCCAAACTGAATGCACATTCTCTGCTTTACACTCAGTTTGTATTTTATAATACACTTTCAGCAAAATGGTAAACATTGGTCTCTACATTGCTACACTATTTTGCCAAAACACTTCTAGATAAATATTTCACTTACAAATCAGAGCCTGAGCAGGCCACAGGTAAACATTTGGTTTGGACAACAATGGAGGCCAATATTGGACAGAGAGTCAGAGGGGTGAAAACTAGAGGAGGACGAGGAGGAGGAAGAGGAGGATGAGGAGTTAAAGAGGTAAGGGGAGGAGGAGGAGAAGGAAGAGGTAAAGTAGGATGGGGGAGGAGAGGACGGGGAAGAGGAAGAAGAAGGGGAGTCAGGAACACAATAACTGATGAAATCAGAGCGACTGTGGTTGACCATGTTGATAACCATGGGATGAGCATGAGGGAGGCTGGGCAACGGGTTCAACCAAATCTGAGCCACTATACTGTTGCAGGTATCATCCGGATATTTCGAATGAGAACCGGTAAGTAACTGTAAGTGCTGTAGTCTTACTGGCACAGTAATATGTACTGTACTTTCATAATGAGAAGGATCTATCACTAAAACCATCCAAATGTTTTTACAAAAATGCAAGAACCTGTATAAGGTGGAAGAGGTCAACTGTTGACCCCAGAGCAGGAGACCCACATTGTAAATATGGTCATTGCAAATAACTGCATCAGACCCAGAGAACTGCAGGACCACATAATGGCAGAAAACACCATATTCCAAAACGTCAACTGAGTCTCTCTGCACTGTCTTGTCTACTGAAACGCAATCGAATTAGGATGAAAAAGCAAAAGAAACTCAGACCGTGTAAAACAACTGAGATGTGAATATGTGGAGGTTAACTATCGTTGGTACTGGATCTGGAAGTGTATGGTGCTACATCATACTGACTGATCCCTGTCTTTTCGTACTGTGCTACATTGTTTTTTTCTTGTCTCTTTCAGAGAGTCATGGAGCTAGAAGCAGATGCAGTGCATCATGAGCTAATATATGTGGACGATGCACGTTTCAAACTTGCAAAAACAAGGGGCCGTGGCAGAAATATCATCGGACACTGTGCCATCATCAACGTCCCGGGACAAAGTGGTGGCAACATAACAATGTGTGTGGCTATTAGTCAAAACGGCATCCTTCACCATCATGCAATCCTAAGACCATACAACACTGCACACCTTATCTCATTTCTACACAACAGACTAATCCCTAATGACCAGGGTCCAGAGCAGTCCAGGTACGTTATCATCTGGGACAATGTTAGTTTCCACAAGGCTGCTCGGTTCTGCAATAGGTTCACAGGTCACCCACTTTTCATCACACTCAATCTCCCCCATACTCTCCGTACTTGAATCCTATTGTATGATTGCCAGCCCCACCAATGCGTACCCCTTCTACAGGCAATGTAGGAGGCTTGTGGAGACATCGATCAGGGGTCATGCCAGGCCTGGGTACGGTACTCCAGGCGATACTTTCATGCTGCCTAGCTCAAGACAACATCACACGTGATGTGGATGAAGTCTTATGGCCAGACCCACAAAGAAGGTGAGACGTAGTCTTTTTTTTCTCTTATTTTCTTTCTAGCACAAATGTTTTTGTTTTCTTCTATTGAGCTTTTGTTGTTTGAGGAGTGTTAGAACATTTTGAGAAAAATAAAAAATAAAAATTCCCCTTATTTGTATTGATACAAAATCATATTTGACACATTTGTATACCTGTGTGTATGTGTGTTCACTACATATATGACAACTTTATTGTAAACTGCTATGCCCTGCACACAGAAAAAGCACAAGTTGTTTCGTCATTTATACTATCATGGCACAGTTGGTGCTTTGTGTGCTTCTTCAAATGGTTTGTGTGTACGGTTTTGAAACAAAAACACAATTATTTTTAAAGTTTGAAGAGTTTTTAAATAATTATTGGCTTTTGCAAGACATGTAAACCCAGCAAAAAAAAGAAACGTCCTCTCACTGTAAAATGCGTTTATTTTCAGCAAACTTAACATGTGTAAATATTTGTATGAACATAACAAGATTCAACAACAGACATAAACTGAAGAAATTCCACAGACATGTGACTAACAGAAATGGTATAATGTGTCCCTGAACAAAGGGGGTGGTCAAAATCAAAAGTAACAGTCAGTATCTGGTGTGGCCACCAATTGCATTATGTACTGCAGTGCATCACCTCCTCATGGACTGCACCAGATTTGCCAGTTCTTGCTGTGAGATGTTAACCCACTCTTCCACCAAGGCACCTGCAAGTGCCCGGACATTTCTGGAGGGAATGGCCCTAGCCCTCACCCTCCAATCCAACAGGTCCCAGACGTGCTCAATGGGATTGAGATCCAGGCTCTTCGCTGTCCATGGCAGATCGCTGACATGCCTGTCTTGCAGGAAATCACTCACTGAACGAGCAGCATGACTGGTGGCACTGTCATGCTGGAGGGTCATGTCAGGATGAGCTTGCAGGAAGGGTTCCACATGAAGGAGGAGGATGTCTTCCCTGTAACACACAGCGTTGAGATTGCCTGCAATGACAACAAGCTCAGTATGATGATGCTGCGACACACCGCCCCAGACCATGGCGGACCGTCCAAATCGATCCCGCTCCAGAGTGCAGGCCTCGGTGTAACGCTTATTCCTTTGACGATAAACGCGAATCCGACCATCACCCCTGGTGAGACAAAACCGCGACTCGTCAGTGAAGAGCAGTGAAGTGTTTCCCAGTGAAGAGGTACTGGGAGACAGTGTTTAAACCCTTTACAGTGAAGATCTGTGAAGTTATTTGGTCTATAGTTTCAAAGATAGTGCCTAAGCAATCGGAAAAACTGTAATAAAGCTCTTTTGAGGGGAAGAACTAATTCCGGGCCTGGCTCCCCAATGGGTGTGTCTTGCTGCCAAGTGGGTGGGCTGTGGCACTGCCAGTAATTTACTGTAAAATGTACTGGACATTTTTTTTCCAGCGCAGGGTCACTCTCCTCTCCTCTTCTTCCTCTCTTCTCTCCTCTCCTCTTCCCCATCTGACACTTTCTTTCATCAAGCCTCTTTTAACTCTCCTGCCATGTATACATTCATGACATGAGCCGAATGCAATTAGCCTGTTCATGCACTGCCTAAAATTACCTGTATCAAAGTGTGTGTGTCTGACTGTTATTTCGTCTCGACATGAAATGTTTTGGACCTGAATAGTACAGTTTCAAAATGTACCAGCTTGAAATGCACCGATTTGACACAACGAATCCATTTGGTTGGATACACCGTGACACATATGACACGTTGTGTACGACAGTTTACAGTAGTGCCAGTATTCCCTCAAAGTAATGGCATTGGCTGTTGGTGAGATGGGGAGGAGGCTCTGCCGATGTGAACATCCAATTAAAAAAATTATAGCGGTCAGCGTTGACGTGGTTATTTTTAAAGCTCATGTCTTTAAAAAAATGCCAAGCCTCTCCACAAGCTGTGACTTGATGTCAGCAAGAAGACATTAATGGACCCAACAAAGTCGATGAAGGATTTCAATTATAAGCTAAGGGAGCAATTCATACAGCAGGGTTAATGTCTGAACTGCTAATATTTGCTGTAAATTTGTATTACTTGCTATCCAGCTGAAGGAAGATAGGCTGGACAATAGAACAAGTAAAAATGTACCCAAGGCTGAAAAAAGGTCAAAGAATGTTGGCTGAGCTGGAACACTAGTGCGAGGTCATAGCAAATTTATTGAAACTAACCTTCACTGAGACTGTTCTGACTAGAGTGAAGAATATAATTCAATTTTCTCCAAATGGCTTCGTCATTATGGGGTATTGTGTGTAGATTGATGAGGGGGAAAAACAATTTAATACATTTTTGAATAAGGCCGTAATGTAACAAAATCTGGAAAAAGTCAAGGGGTCTTAATACTTTTCGAATACACCGTAAGTATCTTTGTCATAGATATATACAGTAAACTGTTATTATTGCTGACACCCTACAGTCAAATTTATCAAATACATGACCTGGAAGACTCCACATCTTGGCATTACTAAGGATTAATACATTACTCTATTTGACTGCTTGAGCTACACAAGAGTTGATGCATTTCCAGCTAAGCCAGGTAGCAGACCTGAGCTGACTCCTCGTGCTTATTATAAGCAGCGCGCTACTGGTCAGGCACCGTGTTATGCGGTTAAGCGCACGGTGTCGCCAGTACGTGCCCATAGCCCGGTGCACTATAGGGCAGCCCCCTGCACTCTGGAGGGTCCGGGCTAGAGTAGTTATCCAGCCTGGGGAAGTGGTGCCAAGGCTGCGCACCAGAGCTCCAGTGCTCCCCCACAGCCCGGTCCTTCAGGTGCCTCCTAACACCAAGCCTCCTGAAGGTCTCCCCAGCCTGGTGGTTCCTGTGAGGCGCCACCGGAGTCTCCCGCCTGTCGGGCGCTGCCGGAGTCTGAGGCGCCAGAGCCCCTCAGCCCAGAGGCGCCAGAGCTTCCGCCCCTCTGTCCCGAGCTTAATTCGGGCACGCTTTTCATCCAAAATTCCAAATGCTGCCCCCTACCCTAGAGAAGTTAAACGTTAATACTATATTACCTTTTCCAGAGCTCTTGACTACAAAATGATGGCATACAACAGCTTCAAACAAGTCTCCTGATCCTTGTGGGGGTTGTAGAGCAAAATGGAGAACCCCATCATGTTCGTGAAACTCTCCCCTACAGACCTTTTCATGAGAAGACTGATTTTCAATCGACTCTAGGGGGATTAAAGAGCACATTTGGCGTCCACGTGGCTAATAAGATACTGTTCCACGTGAACATTTAATTTTAGCTTTTTATACCTGTTTTTAAGTTGAATTAATAAAAGTCCCTGTCTGTAACTCTGAAGGTCAAGGTTCAACTAAATCCTACTGTTACATTTTCTAATAGGGAGTGGAACAGAAACTATTTTCATGGTGACAGCGATGATTTAACCCTTCATTTAAATGCATAATTCAGGTATTCAACAAGGGACCAAATGCTTATTTTGAGATGTTAGGCTGTCAACGAATAAGAAACTGCGAGTGACAGGCTGTATCAAGGTGTGTCAAAGTATTTGACACAGCATGTATCCCACATGTGTCCAAATGTGTTCATTGAGTCTGATACGAGGTGGTCCATTTCTTGGTGTGTCCAGCTGTGTGTCGATTCGTGCAAAGAGTTGATTTGGTCCTTATCGGACCTGTGCATATTTGGAAACTCATGCACATATGCTGTGTTGGAATGTATGTCAAGACCTGTCCGATCTTGGTACAGGGGTATTTTGGGCAGTGATATGGTCTCCCTAACGAAGAGAAGGCGAAAGGGTAGATTATTTATGCAATTTCTTCTCACAAATTATGGAGCAGTTATTTGTTTGACAGCTCTCTGTGTGTCACACACACACCTCTAACACCACAGAAAGCACTGGATGTGCATCATCATACCCTGTTATACCCTGTGTATGACAGCTGCTGTCACTGGAACAGCTGATCTCATTAAAGAACAAAAGAAATGCATGCACACAAGCACAAACGCACACACACAAACATGCACACACACACATTTCACCCATATATTGATGTAACACTGTACAGACAAGTCTATTAACACAGACACACAAACACTGATTAAGAAAGCTTGGTTAGTGGGCTCCATCAAATGAATGGCATGAACAAATAGACTATCCAGTCATTGTGAAATAGAGGATGAACAGTTTTCCACTGTCAGGGAGATTTCCACAGATGTTGTATGACTATGCTTGCTTTGTCTGTCTCCATACTTACCGTACATCTCAATAACAGCAGCTTTAGAGCTGTCAGTCAACTGAACTGTAAAATTTGAAAAAAGACAACTTTCTGACAAAATTGGAAAATTATAATATCTGAAAATGTACCTAGAATCTTACCTGTACACGTGGATGAATGCCATGGCTGCCCTTAGTTTGAAGATGTAATCTGGAGATAGGTGTTTTATACAACAACCTTCTGTGTTCTCCACCACATTTGCAATCATACTGTGCTTCCACCGGGCATTCCACTGATTTCAAACTCGGTCAACTTCTTCTGTGTCAACAACACTGTTAATCGCCGTTTCTTCCCCATCACTGTCATCAGAAGACTCTACAATGTCTGGTTCAATTAAAATGTTTTTACCTACATCAGGGATTTCCTCATCGTCTGATTCATAGATTCAGAGAGACTCGGAATGGCACAATTGTCCTCCAGAAAGTAGTCCATCACACATTTTCCCCACCGATCTTTGTTGATAGCGCATGTTAAATTCAGGGAAGCAATGTTGGAAAAAAAAGTAATGGTAGAGAGGATCAACACATACTGAGCAGCTCATGTTATAGACAGAAGCATGCTACACGGCAGACCAATCGAAACGCATCACTCGGCATGTCTAGCACATCCATTATCTCAGCCTATCATAGCAAGTGGGAAGGTTCCACTTAATCCAAGATGGTGTAGCAGCAAGACGTGTTTGTTTTTGTCCTGTTTTTGTCTCGTGCAAACATTCCGATTTTTTTCATTTTTCTGTATACATTTCAATCTCTTTTTCCATTTACGAATTAAATATACCTTCCTGTCACCTGCCTCACGCAATGTGGTACGGATCTGCTATTCTTTTAGACCTTATAACTGGAATCTCCATCAGCAGCTAGCCTTCAGAAGCTAGCCAGCTAATTAGCTACAGTCTTTTGCTTTAGCACAGACACCAGCCTCTTTAGCCTGGTGTCTGATAGCCCAGATAATATCTGCCAGTCTGCACAGCACAATATCAGCCCTGAGCATATCGGACAGTTTTTCTCCCATTACATCACCGGATTCCTGCCGCAAGATCATCGCAGCTAGCTAGCTGCTATTGAGTGGCTATCGTGGCTAACGCTCTTGTCCAGAAGCAAGCACCAGTTAGCCTCGAGCTAGGCCTGTTCCCCAGGCTAGCAAATGAAGTACATCAACTACAATACCTCTCTTGCCAATTGGCCTGGACTCTTTGTCGACACGGAGCCCCGCCGATCCTCCAAAACTGTCTGCTGTATTTCGGACGATTTGCTCTCAACCGGCCTCTGAGTCTTTGATGTCGGTAAAGACCCAGCTACTAGCCCCAACCCGCTAGCTCCCTGAACGTCGTGTCTCCCGCTCGTCTAGCGTAGTAATGATTACCGAACGGCTCCCTGTTTCCCCCATTGCTGCTCATTGGACCCTATGATCACTCGGCTACACAGCTGATGCCTCCTGGATTGTTCATTAACACAGGACTTAATTTTGTTTATCTGTAGGCCCCTGCCTTGAACTCAGGCCCTGTGTGTAGCTACCTGACCTTCTCTGCCCATTCATCACCATTTACCATTGTTGCTGTCTTAGCTGCTTACCCGTTTTTGTCTTAGGCCTCCCAATCAACACCTGTGATTGCTTTATGCCTCCCTCTAATATCAATATGCCTTGTATACTGTTGTTTAGGGTAGCTCTCATTGTTTCCTTTTACTGCAGAGTAATGCCTCGGTTAGCTCCCTTGACCCACCCTCCACACATGCGGAGGCCGCACCTAGCTTAACTGGCGCTACCAGAGATGCAGCCTCTCTCATTGTCACTCAATGCCTAGGTTTTCCTCCACTGTACTCACACCCTACCATACCCTTGCCTGTGCATTATGCCCTGACCCTATCCTACCACGCCTAGAAGTCTGCTCCGTTCACTCTCTGTTCCGAACACACTAGACGACCAGTTCTTGTAGCTTTTAGCTATACCCTTATCCTACTACTCCTCTGTTCCTCTGGTGATGTAGAGGTTAACCCAGGCCCTGTGTGTCCCCAGACTCTCTCATTTGTTGACTTCTGTAACTGGAAAAGCCTTGGGTTCATGCATGTTAACATGGAAAGCCTCCTCCCTAAGTTTCCTTTATTCACTGCTTTAGCACACTCCGCCAACCCTGATGTCCTAGCCGTGTCTGAATCCTGGCTTAGGAAGGCCACCAAAATTCTTAAACGTAAATCCCCAATTACAATATTTTCCATCAAGATAGAACTGCTAAAGGGGGCAGAGTTAGCCTACTGCAGAGATAGCCTGCAGAGCTCTGTCCTACTATCCAGGTCTATGCCCAAACAGTTTTAAAAATCCATCTCTCCAGAAATAAGTCACTCACTGTTGCCTCTTGTTATAGAACCCCATCAGCTTCCAGCGGTGCCCTGGACACCATATGTGAATTGATTGCCACCCATATATTGTCAGAGTTCGTACTGTTAGCTGACCTAAACTGGGATATGCTTAACACCCCGCCCGTCCTGCAATCTAAGATAGATGCCCACAATCTCACACAAATTATCAAGGAACCTACCCGGTATAACCACAAATCCATAAACATGGGCAGCCTCATCGATATCATCCTGACCAACTTGCCATCTAAATACACCTCTGCTGTTTTCAACCAGGATCTCAGCGATCACTGCCTCATTGCCTGCATCTGTTATGGGTCCGTGGTCAAACGACCCCCCCCTCATCACATCCCTAAAACACTTCAGCGAGCAGGCCTTTCTAATCGACCTGCCCCGGATATCCTGGAAGGGTATTGACCTCATCCCGTCAGTAGAGGAAGCCTGGTTGTTCTTCAAAAGTGCCTTCCTCACCATCTTAAATAAGCATGCCCCTTTCCTATAGAGATTGTAAACACGGTGGCTTTCCACTGAGTACACAGACTTGGAGCATGGACTGACAAGACCAAGGGTCCCCAACCGATCATTGCAAATTTGGAACACTACCAACAAAATGAGTTGATGAAAAGCAGAGGAAGAGAGCTTAAAGGGACCAAATTCATTCTCAATGACCAATTTCCAAGGGAGATAAACAAACGTCGTAAGAGACTGTATCCGGTACAAAGACAACAAAGGGAGAATGGTAAGCGTGCCTTTATCATTGTGGACAAACTCTTTATAGATGGACAGCTATTCCGAGACAGCTCCATAACACCGTGGCTATACTAAATTCTACAGGGAAAAAGAAGGTATGGGAACTCTAAAAATATCTGAACATTATGAAGTGGATATGAACACACACATACTCAATTACATGCTTGCTTACACATACAGACTTATACATACACACACACACACACCTGATCTCGGTCTCTTCTCTCACTTTCTTTCTCTCTTTTCTCTTCTCTTCTCTCCCCCTCACTATTGTCGAGAACTGTTTTTTTTATTTAATGTGTTTATTGTTTGTCTATCTTTATGTATTTGTCTACAAGTGTATATATGTTTACAACAAGCAACGAGACATAGCAGGGCAATGGGGAATAATAACCTATTGTACGGAAAACATTTGTACTGTAGTGAAGCCGTCTTTAGAGTAATGCAAGGTCTCTTTCATGATCATGTGAAACGTAATTTGCTATGGAAATGCTGGGATGTGTTTTTCAATTACGTTAAAGGTAATTACGATGCAACTATGATAGTGATACGATATGGATTACAATTATCATTATGACTATTATGGCTATACGCACTACATGTTACACACAGACACTCAACCATGCAAATTGGCAGAGTTATTACTTATTTGGACATCACACATTATAGTCTTACTCTTATACAGACATCGCACAGACTCTCACTATATCACATCCAATATCATACACATCAACCTACTCAGATTTGCTACACACATAAAATCTTGTCTCATTTCTCTAACATCGGTGGCATTGGCTCACAGGCAAGGGAATAATACAAATATTGCTAGAACCTATTTCTTGAATTCTAAATATCAGACATTTGAAAGCTGTAGTTTTGACCTTCAAAATACCTCTGATGGCAGTAACTTTACAAGCACAAATTATGGTCAATTTAGACTGATAATAGTATCTAGTTATGGAAAGGGTGAAATAACTATAGCCAGTTAAAATTGTAACGGTTTGGCCGATTATAAAAAAGAGGTTCAGCCTTTACATGGCTAAAAGAAAAGGAATATAACATATACTGTTTACAGGAAACTCACTCTGCATCCTTAGATGAAGTTGCATGGAAAAAGGAATGGGGTAGGGAAGTAATTTTCTGTCATGGACAAAGGTGATGATATTAATTAACAAAAATTTTGATCTGAATGTGCAAATAGTCAGGAATGATTTGCAAGGAAGGTGGATCCTTCTGAATATGAAAGTGGACAAAAAAGAGATTTAACTCATTAATCTAAATGGTCCAAATCAGGATGATCCACACTTCTTCGAAAAAATTTATACCAATTTATTGAACTTACAGGCAACAAATGATCTAATCATTACGGTAGGAGACCGCTAAGTTCCGTAAAGGTAATCACTCTACAAAATCACAAATATTATGGACACATTAGAAATAGCGGATATTTGGAGACTAAAAATAGTCATCTTGACTACTTTCTTGTCTCTTTCTCTCTTGCATCAAAGGTTAAAATCAAATGTTTTAATAATAGACAGAGAGCGATCGGATCATCATCTAATTGACATTCACATAACTCTTATAGATATTCTACGTAGATGGGGATATGGGAATTTTAATCAAAGTTTACTGGAGAACAACTTATTTTTAACTAAGACAAAATAATTTATAACAGAATTGTTCCTGTAAAATAAAGGTTCAGCAAATCCCCTAATTGTTTGGGATACCTTTAAATGTACCATCAGGGGTAATTCAATTCAATATTCAGAAATAAGAAAAGAGCCATTTCTGGCAAAAGAGACGACTAAAAAGGGAAATCCATGAACTAATAGTACATGTAGATAGCAATAAAAACGATACTACAGAGATACAAAATAAGTTAGAGGAAAAACTAAAATAATTTGAGGAACTTATTCAAGAACGATCTAATGTAATCTATTAGAAAATAAAGCAAACTGTATTGGATATGGAGAAAAATTGACAAAATTCTTCCTGAATCTCCATTACAGGAACGCTAACAAAAATAATTAGCAGAAACTCCTTACTGAAGACGGACTCATCTATGATTCTCCGAATAATATTTAAAAATAGTAAACTAATTATTTTAGGCAGATGTTCTCTTTTCCGTTTCATCCTCTCCCACTGAATGAAGATTACGGTAAGGAAATATTTCTAAATAATATAAAACGTTGAAAATTAACAAATGTACAGAAAGATCAGAGCAAAGGCCAAATTACAGAGGAAGAACTTTGTGAGACTATTAAATCCTTTCAGTCTGGAAAAACCCCAGGGCTTGATGGCATACCGGTAGAGGTATGTAAAGTATTTTTTGATATACGAAAAGCTCCATTGTTAGATTGTTTAAACTACTCCTATAGAAATGGTAGTCTGTCAGGTAATCAGCAGGAAGGGTCTGATTTCTCTATTAATTAACATCTCTAGGGTATGTGGGAAGCTAGTGTCCCACCTGGCAAACATCCAGTGAGATTGCAGAGCGCCAAATTCAAATACAGAAATACTCATAAAAATTCAGAAAAGATACAACTATTTTACATAGGTTTAAAAATGGACTTCTTGTGAATCCAACCACGGTGTCAGATTTTAAAAAAGCTTTACGGCGAAAGCATGAAAAAGCTCTGGGACAGTGCAGTGTCCACTCATTCAGACTGCTCTTACTCCCTAATTTTTCACAATACAAGCCTGAAACAATTTCTAGACAGTTGACATCTAGTGGAAGCCGAAGGATGTGCAATTTGAGTCATAAGTCAATGGATACTGTAATGGCATTCAATAGCAAGCTACAATCCTAAAAAAATCACATATCCTGAATGGATTTTTCTCGGGTTTTCGCCTGCCAAATCAGTTCTGTTATAGTCACAGACCTTATGTTAACAGTTGTGGAACCTTTAGTGTTTTCTATCAAAATCTACCAATTATATGCATATCCTAGCTTCTGGGCCTGAGTAGAAGGCAGTTTACTTTGGGCACGCTTTTCATCCGGAAGTGAAAATAGTGCCCCCTACCCTAGTGATGTTGAGTAGCTTATGTTTCCCTCTTTGTGGCATTGAGCAAATAGTGTCTCTGGACTTTCCTTGAGGAGCTTATTTTTGTACTTATTCCATGCAGTGTTGTTTTTAATATCTAAGGGGTACTGTACTGTGATGACATCTGCACAGGGGGAAGCCATGTAGCAGGGGGCTTCAAAGTCCTCTGCATTTGGGTGAGGGAGAATGTGAAACTCTGCTGCCATTGTTGGGCTCAAGAGTTTTCATACATCTCACGTCACACTTTAGTGCTAATAGAAGTTGCTGCCAGGTCTGTTCTGTCCAAGCAGCTTGGTAGGTTAGTAGCCTTATTTATTTAGCTTTATATAACAAAATTACCTAGAGATTATTGTTATTTACTTTTTGGCGTCAGAAGTAGCTTCAAACTAAACATTGCTCACTCAGTATTGGGTTGGATGGTATTTCCAGATTTCCGGTGTGTTTTCTCCTGCAGGTTTTAGTTTACTAGAAGTTTTTTCTTGATAGTCCATTGTTGTAAGAATTCTTTCAATGTCACGTCCTGACCTTAGTTCCTTCTTTATGTCTCTATTTTAGTTTGGTCAGGGCAAGAGTTGGGTTGGGCATTCTATGTTTTTGTTCTATATTTTGTATTTCTGGTTTTGGCCTGGTATGGTTCCCAATCAGAGGCAGCTGTCAATTGTTGTCTCTGATTGAGAACCATACATAGGCAGCCCTGTTTTCCCACTATGGGTTGTGGGTAGTTGTTTTCTGTTTTGTGTATTCACCTGACATAACTGTTTTGTTTCTTCCTTTCACTTTGTTATTTTGTTTAGTCTGTTCAGTCTAATAAATTAACATGGACACTTACCACACTGCATATTGGTCCGATCCTTCCTACTCCTCCTCAGACGACGAAGAGATTTGTTACATTCAAGTAGTTTTGTCAAAACAATCAAGGTTTTAGGTTTAGAATTTTGATATGGAGTGAAGGTTTTGATGTATAAATCCAAGTTTGTCTATGTTTAACCAACTCTAACTCAATGTTTCATTTGCAGAAGAGCTCAGGAGCCCATGAACTCATGGCCCCCCCTCTCTCTCTCTCCCTCTCCCCTCCATTACTATTCCTCTCTGATACTCCTCGGCTCCCAGTAAATTACCAAGTCAATTTAGAGCCACTTAATAAAGCCTCAGCTTGTTTAAAAGGCAAAGATGGAAGGAAGAATAGCAGGAGAAGAAACAGCTTTAAGTAGTTTGTCCTTGCCCCTTCAACCTCTAGGCTGATACATCATCAATTCAGTGTTCTAGATGGGTGGTAAGGGTGGTGGGTCGGCAGAATACACACTAAAAAATAATGTTCCTAAATAGTACCTGGTAGGGTTTATATTTGGCTTATAATCATAGTGGAAACCTTTTTTGTGTTATGTATAATCTGTTTTTGAAGGATCAATAAAGAACCATGCTGGTAAAGGTTAAAAATAGATCCTATATGGTGTTATAAAGAAACCTAACCTAAGATTTTATAAAAAAACGGTTTCCACTATGGTTACAACCCTTTTTGATGTTATATAGAACCCTTTTTATAATTCTTTATAGAACCTTTATGGAGAATGGTTCTATAAATAACTTTTCTCAATCTGAAAGGTACAGTACTTTGTAGATACAGGTTTTTTTATTCTGGTCAGACATATTATTTATTTTATATATATATATATATATATATATATATATATATATATATATAATATACACATACGGAGTTGAAAGTCCATGTTGCCCAGCAACAGCCCCAAAACATCACTGCTCTAGAGGAGATCTGCATGGATGAATGGGCCAAAATACCAGCAACAGTGTGTGAAAACCTTGTGAAGACTTACAGAAAACGTTTGACCTCTGTCATTGCCAACAAAGGGTCTATAACAATGTATTGAGATAAACTTTTGTTATTGACCAAATACTTATTTTCCGCCATAATTTGTAAATAAATTGATTAATGGATTTTTTTTCTTCTAATTTTGTCTGTCATAGTTGAAGTGTACTTATGATGAAAATTACAGGCCTCTCTCATGCTTTTAATTGGGAGAACTTGCACAATTTGTGGCTGACTAAATACTTTTTTTGCCCCACGGTATATATATATATATATATATATTTTAACCTTTATTTAACTAGGCAAGTCAGTTAAGAACCAATTCTTATTTTCAATGGCGGCCTAGGAACAGTATAGTACATATAGTACATTCTCATTCATCGTTGCACAAAAAAAAGCTTTGAGCAAATAATGTTGCAAAATATTCTAATGAGTCACCTCCCCAACATTTTAATTATCACTAAAAGAGTAAATAACCATTTTGTGAACTTTTTAAAGAACAATTGAATAGCTCAAAGGGATATTATGTCATTATGGTTACACATAGAACCATCACCCTTCCCAACGAATCCTTGGGGAACCCTAATGTAGTGTGTGTAACAAATCAAGGCCAAAGAATTGTACACGGACATGCACAAAAGCTCAAGCATGCACCCCTTACCCCCCAACACACGCGAATGCACACACATGCACATAAACATGCAAACATACTCAAACTGTCACTACCTTACATTAGAGATCATTTTTATGTCTCTATTTTGGATTGGTCAGGGCGTGAGTTGGGGAGGGCATTCTATGTTTTGTGTTTCTATGATTTTCTATTTCTATGTTTTGGCCAGGTATGGTTCTCAATCAGGGACAGCTGTCTATCGTTGTCTCTGATTGGGAACCATACTTAGGTACCCTTTTCCCACCTGTGTTTGTGGGAAGTTTAATTTGTTTAGGGCACAGAGCCTTTAGCGTCATGGTTTGATTTTGTGTTTATTGTTTTGTTCGGCGTCATTTTACAAATAAAGAGAAAATGTACGCTCACCGCGCTGCAACTTGGTCCAGTTCCTTCAACAGCCGTGACAGAACTTCCCACCACCAAAGGACCAAGCAGCATGGTAAAGAGAACTCCTGGACATGGGAGGAGATCCTGGTTGGTAAGGGACCCTGGAGGCAGGCTGGGGAGTATCGCCGTCCACGGGAGAAACTGGAGGCAGCAAAGGCGGAGCGGCAACAGTAGGAGGGACCATGGCTGGCAAGGAAGCCCGAGAGGCAGCCCGGGGGGCACGCGGGGAGATTGGCAGGCTCCGTCCTCCAGCCAGGAGCCTCCAGAGACGGCCTCCAGCCCGGAGCCTCCAGAGACGGCCTCCAGCCCGGAGCCTCCAGAGACGGCCTCCAGACCGGAGCCTCCAGCGACGGCCTCCAGTCCGGAGCCCGCAGCGAAGGTGGCAAGTCCTGGGCCCGCAGCGATGGTCCCCAGTCCGGGGCCCGCAACGAGGGTCCCCAGTCCGGGGTTGCGGCGAGGGTCCCCGCACCAGAGGTGCCACCAAAGTGGGGTGGGGCGGGGTCTGCGTCCCGTACCTGAGCCGCCGCGGATAGATGCCCACCCAGACACTCCCCTATATGTTTAGGTTTTGCGGAATCCCCCCAACATTCCGCTGAAAAGGCAGCACGGGAAATTCAAAAATATATTTTTTAAATATTTAATTTTCAGACATTGACAAGTCCAATACAACAAATGAAAGATAAACAGCTTGTTAATCTACCTATCGTGTCCGATTTTTAAAAAATGTTTCATAGCGAAAACACAACATATGTTAGATCACCACCAAATCCAAAAAAACACACAACCATTTTTCCCAGCCAAAGATAGTCACAAAAGCAGAAATAGAGATAAAATGATTCACTAACCTTTGATAATCTTCATCAGATGACACTCATATGACATCATGTTACACAATACATTTATATTTTGTTCGATAATATGCATATTATATACCACAAATCTCGGATTACATTGGCGCCATGTTCAGAAATGCCTCCAAAATATCCAGAGTAATTAGAGACGTCATATAACAGAAATAGTCATCATAAACTTTGATGAAAGATACATGTTTTACATATAATTAAAGATCCACTTGTTCTTAATTATTTTTAAAAAAAAATTATGATTTATTTTCTTACCCAAACGTGATGAAGAAAACGGAGCGATTTGTCAACACAAATAATATTTTTGTAAAAACTGAACATTTGCTATCTAACTGAGAGTCTCCTCATTGAAAACATCCGAAGTTCTTCAAAGGTAAATTATTTTATTTGAATGCTTTTCTGGTTTTTGTGAAAATGTTGCCTGCTGAATGCTAACGCTAAATGCTACGCTAGCTATCAATACTGTTACACAAATGCTTGTTTAGCTATGGTTCAAAAGCATATTTTGAAAATCAGAGATGACAGTGTTGTTAACAAAAGGCTAAGCTTGAGAGCAAATAGATTTATTTCATTTCATTTGCGATTTTCATGAATAGTTAACGTTGCGTTATGCTAATGAGCTTGCGGATAGATTTACACAATCCTGGATACAGGTTTTTTTCGTAGCTAAACAGCAGCAGAATCCTGGATTCAGGTTTATTTCGTAGCTAAAAGTGACGCAGAAAACGGAGCAATTTGTCCTAAACAAATAATCTTTCAGGAAAAACTGAACATTTGCTATCTAACTGAGAGTCTCCTCATTGAAAACATCCGAAGTTCTTCAAAGGTAAATTATTTTATTTGAATGCTTTTCTGTTTTTTGTGAAAATGTTGCCTGCTGAATGCTAACGCTAAATGCTACGCTAGCTATCAATACTGTTACACAAATGCTTGTTTTGCTATGGTTGAGAAGCATATTTTGAAAATCTGAGATGACAGTGTTGTTAACAAAAGGCTAAGCTTGAGAGCTAGCATATTGATTTAATTTAATTTGCGATTTTGATGAATAGTTAACGTTGTGTTATGGTAATGAGCTTGCGGCTGTATTCACGATCCCGAATCCGGGATGGCTCGTCGCAACAGGTTAACCCGCTAGCGGAACCCCCCCGCAGAATCCAGTAAAAGTGCATGGCGCCAAATTCCAAACAACAAAAATGACGCCGAACTAATAATGAAAATTCCTCAAGCATGCAGGCTCCGAACTGGAGGCCGTCGCTGGAAGCTCCAGTCTACACCATTTTAACAGTAAAAATTCTAGTTAATCCAGCCACAGTGTCTGATTTCAAAAAGGATTGTCACGCCCTGGCCTTAGTATTCTGTGTTTTCGTTATTATTTTGGTTAGGCCAGGGTGTGACATATGGGGATTTGTGGTTTGTTTTGTCTGGGGTTGTTTGTAGTTATGGGATTGTGGTCAGAGTAGTACTCTAGGTAAAGTCTATGGTTGCCTAGAGTGGTTCTCAATCAGAGGCAGGTGTTCATCGTTGTCTCTGATTGGGAACCATATTTAGGCAGCCATATTCTTTAGGTCTTTTGTGGGTGATTGTTCCTGTCTTTGTGTTTGTGTCACCAGATAGGACTGTTTCGGTTTTTTCACGTTTCTTGTTTTGTAGATTGTTGTATTTTCATCTTCATTAAAGATGTACAAAACTAACCACGCTGCATTTTGGTCCGCCTCTCTTTCACCAGAAGAAAACCGTTACAGAACCACTTACCACAACAGGACCAAGCAGCCAGCATCAAAAGACTCGATGGAGCAGGATTCCATGGAGCAGTGCGAGGAAGGTTACAGAAGAATGAGGTTGGCGAAGCGAGCGCGGCGGCGCGGTAGGAAGCCCGAGAGTCGGCCCCAAAAATGTATTGGGGGGGGGGGCATACAGGGAGTATGGCGAAGCCAGGTAGGAGACCAGCGCCAACTTCCTGTGCTTACCGGAGAGCGAGAGAGACTGGGCAGGCACCGTGTTATGCTGTGGAGCGCACAGAGTCTCCAGTGCGGGTGCATAGCCCGGTGTGGTACATACCAGCTCCTCTTATCGGCCGGGCTAGAGTGGGCATCGAGCCAGGTAAGGTTGGGCAGGCTCGATGCTCAAGAGCTCCAGTGCACTTGCACGGTCCGGTCTATCCAGTGCCACCTACACGCACCAGCCCTCCGGTGGCAGCCCCCGCACCAGGCTTCCTATGCGAGTCCAGAGCCCAGTACTCCCTGTTTCTCCTCCCCACACTCGCCCTGAGGTGCGTGTCCTCGGCCCAGTACCACCAGTGCCGGCACCACGCATCAGGCCTATAGTGCGTCTCGCCTGTCCAGCGCTGTCAGAGCTCCCGCCCCTCATTCCAGAGGCGCCAGAGCTCCTCAGTCCAGCGCTGCCGGAGCTTCCCGTCTGCCCAGCGCCGCCTGAGCTACCCGTCTGCCCAGCGCCGCCTGAGCTACCCGTCTGCCCAGCGCCGCCTGAGCTACCCGTCTGCCCAGCGCCGCCTGAGCTACCCATCTGCCCAGTGCCATCAGAGTCGCCAGTCTGCCCAGCGCCGCCTGAGCCACCCGTCTGCCCAGCGCCGCCAGTGCTGCCAGTCGGCCCGGCGCCGCCAGTCTGCAAGGAGCCGCCAGTGCCGCCCGTCTGCAAGGGGCCGCCAGTGCCGCCAGTCTGCAAGGGGCCGCCAGTTCCGCCAGTCTGCAAGGGGCGGCCAGTGCCGCCAGTCTGCAAGGGGCCGCCAGGGCCGCCAGTCTGCAAGGGGCGGCCAGTGCCGCCAGTCTGCAAGGGGCCGCCAGGAGCCGCCAGTCAGCCAGGAGCCGCCAGTGCCGCCAGGATCCATCAGATCCGCCAGTCAGCCAGGATCCGCCATTCAGCCAGGATCCACCAGTCAGCCAGGATCCGCCAGAACTGCCAGTCAGCCAGGATCTGCCAGAACTGCCAGTCAGCCAGGATCTGCCAGTCAGCCAGGATCTGCCAGAACTGCCAGTCAGCCAGGATCTGCCAGAACTGCCAGTCAGCCAGGATCTGCCAGAACTGCCAGTGAGCCAGGATCTGCCAGAACTTCCAGTCAGCCAGGATCTGCCAGTCAGCCAGGATCTGCCAGTCAGCCAGGATCTGCCAGAAACGCCAGTCAGCCAGGGTCTGCCGGAACCGCCAGTCAGCCAGGATCTGCCGGAACCGCCAGCCAGCCAGGGTCTGCCGGAACCGCCAGTCAGCCAGGATCTGCCGGAACCGCCAGCCAGCCAGGATCTGCCAGATCCATCAACCTGCCTGAGCTTCCTCTCGGTCCTGAGCTTCCTCTCGGTCCCGAGCTTCCCTTGGTCCTGAACTTCCTCAGTCGTGAGGCACCCCTCAGTCCAGGTGGGCCCTTTGTTGGGGTTAGTAGGCCTGGGTCGGCGGCGAGGGTCGCCAATCAAGGGACGCGAAGGAGGTGGACAGAGACTATGTTGGAATGGGGTCCACGTCCAGCGCCAGAGCTGCCACCGTGGACAGACGCCCACCCAGGCCCTCCCCTATGGATTTAGGTGGTCGGCTGGGAGTCCGCTCCTTTGGGGGGGGTACTGTCACGCCCTGGCCTTAGTAGTCTGTGTTTTCGTTATTATTTTGGTTAGGCCAGGGTGTGACATGGGGATTTATGTGGTTTGTTTTGTCTGAGGTTGTTTGTAGTTATGGGATTGTGGTTAGAGTAGTACTCTTGGTAAGTCTATGGTTGCCTAGAGTGGTTCTCAATCAGAGGCAGGTGTTTATCATTGTCTCTGATTGGGAACCATATTTAGGCAGCCATATTCTTTAGGTCTTTTGTGGGTGATTGTTCCTGTCTTTGTGTTTGTGGCACCAGATAGGACTGTTTCGTTTTTTTCACATTTCTTGTTTTGTAGATTGTTGTATTTTCGTCTTTATTAAAGATGTACAAAACTAACCACGTTGCATTTTGGTCCGCCTCTCTTTCACCAGAAGAAAACCGCTACATTAGGTCACCACCAAGCCACAGAAAAACACAGCCATTTTTCCAGCCAAAGAGAGGAGTCACAAAAAAACAGAAATAGACATAAAATGTATCACTAACCTTTGATGATCTTCATCAGATGACACTCATAGGACTTCATGTTACACAATACATGTATGTTTTGTTTGATAAAGTTAATAAATCTGAGTTTACATTGGTGAGTTACTTTCAGTAGTTCTAAAACATTCGGTGATTGTGCAGAGAGCCACATCAATTTACAGAAATACTCACAATAAACATTGATAAAAATACAACTATAATACATGGAACTTTAGATAAACTCCTTAAGTAACCGCTGTGTCAGATTTCAAAAACCTTTACAGAGAAAGCAAACCATGCAATAATCTGAGTACTGCCTTTAGACAACAAAGCAGCCAAAAATATACCCGCAATATTGGGTAGTCAACATTACTCAGAAATAGCATTTTAAATATTCACTTACCTTTTATGATCTTCATCAGAATGCACTCCCAGGAATCCCAGTTCTAACATAAATGCTTGATTTGTTCGATAATGTCCATCAGTTATGTCCAAATATCTTCTTTTGTTAGGGCGTTTGGTAAACAATTCCAAAAGCGCGTTCAGGTCGAACCGAACGCCAGATGAAAAGTTCAAAAAGTTCCGTTACAGCCCGTAGAAACATGCCAACCTCAGTATGGAATCAATCCTTAGAGTGTTTTTAATAACATAAAACTTCCTTAATGTTCCCACCGGACAATTCCTTTGTCTGTACAAATGAAGTGGAACGTAGCTACCTTTCACATGAGCGTGCCAGACCGAGGCTGTGGCACTCTTCCAGACCACTCATTCAAAAAGCCCTTATGGGCCCCTCCTGAGTAGAATCCTCAAAACAGGTTCTAAATACTGTTGACATCTAGTGGAAGCCTTGGGAAGTGAAACATAACTAATATCACCCTGTATCTTCAATGGGGGATGAAAAACTAGTAACCTCAGATTTCCTACTTCCTGGTTGGATTTCTTCTTATGTTTTTGCCCCATATGAGTTCTGTTATACTCACATTCAAACATCATTCAAACAATTTTGAAACTTCAGAGTGTTTTCTATCCAATACTAATAATAATATGCATATATTAGCATCTGGGACAGAGTAGGAGGCAGTTCACTCTGGGCACGCTATTCATCCAAAAGTGAAAATGCTGCCCACTATCCCAAAAAGGGTAAGAAACAAGGTAAACAAAATCAATAATTTGTGGGAGGTGCACAGGACTACATAGAGCCATGACTACATGGAACTCTATTGCACAACAAGTAACTCATGCAAGCAGTAAAATCTGATTTAAAAAACAGATAAAAATACATCTTATGTGAAGAAACATAAACATAGGCACAGACATAAACATTCAAACACATAATAACATATGCGCTATACAAACAAGTAGACATGGATTCTGTGAAATCTGTTGTGAATGTATTGTAATGTTGAAAAAAATGTACAAAAATACTGGACCCCAGGAAGAACTAATGGGGATCCATAATAAATACAAATACAAATGTACACGTGGACACACACACGTTTAAATGTCTGTGTGTATCTTAAGATGATGATGACATTGTGTCATTAGGAAATGATGTCTGTGTAATACAACATGTCAGCATAAACACTATTATTAACACACATTGGATGTGTGTGTATCTGCTTACCTAGTGAGGAGCATAGGTGAACATTGGGCCCTGTCCACGGAGATGGAACAAGCTGATACTCCATCTGACCCTCCCGTCACATTGGATAAGGGAGCATATCACTCATACGTCTTAGACTTAATTAGCCTTGCCTGGGAAAAGCTGCCCTTGGGAAGCCCGTTTTCTTTCCTGTTAATTGGCGCGTTAATTAGGATAAAAAAACCACATTGAGTTTGCCCACCCTGAATGCATGACACTGTCGTCAAAGCGTCTTTCATCTGTGTGTGGCTGTGTGTGTGTGGCTGTGTGTGTGTGTGCGCGTGTGTGTGTGTGTGTGTGTGTGTGTGTGTGCGTGCGTGCGTGCATGCGTGCGTGGTTGGATGGGTTTGTGTATGAGTGCGTGCAAGTAAAACATTAATTGAACAGGCAGCAGAGTGGCTGGCGGTGAATCAATGATTACATTTACATTTTAGTCATTTGGAGATACTCTTATCCAGTGTGACTGGACCAGTGCATACATTTTTATACTGGTCCCCGTGTGAATCGAACCCACAACATTGGCATTGCAAGCACCATGCTCTACCAACATCCCACCCCTCCCTTTGCTCTATCTGGCACCCCATAATGAGTGGGCATCGCCATGACGACAGGACGCTCCACGTGACAGTAGTGCAACAGTTCACAGGGAACACCATCTCTCTGCCACTTAACGGGAGAAGATGATGTTACACTATAACTCTCATTTATACAAGGAGTGTTCTTTGCAAGCACACACATGCACACATATACACACACACACGCACACACACACACATACATGACAGTGTGTAACTTTGGACGGCATAGTGAATGGACCGCTTGCATTAGGAAATCATTTGTGTGTGAGTATGACTCTCATCAGGACTGTGATTACGTACTGAGCAGAGCTCTCTGATTGTTCCCTGTACGGAGCAGAGCTCTCTGATTGTTCCCTGGAGGGGCAGAAATCAAACAAACAATCAAGCCTGGAAAATGTGCAAACAGACAAACGTGACACTGTTTGTGTTGTGCCTAGAATGATAGACCAGTCTAAATAATGTGCATAACACACACACACACAATATTGAGCTGCCCTGTCTGGTGGATTTTTATAGCGGTGACTGACACTTGTCATGTCTTCTCCTGTGTAAAATGCAATCTCAAGGCCATCAGAAACAGGAGCAGGGTGTCAATGTGTTGTCACTTTCTGACCTTAGTTCTTTTGTTATGTCTTTCTTTTAGTATGATCAGGGCGTGAGTTGGGTGGGTTGTCTATGTTCGTTTTTTCTATGATTTGGGATTGCTGTGTTCGGCCTGGTATGGTACAATCAGAGGCAGCAGTCAATCGTTGTCCCTGATTGAGAATCATACTTAGGTAGCCTGGTTTCACTTTTTACATTTTACATTTACATTTACATTTAAGTCATTTAGCAGACGCTCTTATCCAGAGCGACTTACAAATTGGTGCATTCACCTTATGACATCCAGTGGAACAGCCACTTTACAATAGTGCATCTAAATCTTTTAAGGGGGGGGGGGTGAGAAGGATTACTTTATCCTATCCTAGGTATTCCTTAAAGAGGTGGGGTTTCAGGTGTCTCCGGAAGGTGGTGATTGACTCCGCTGTCCTGGCGTCGTGAGGGAGTTTGTTCCACCATTGGGGAGCCAGAGCAGCGAACAGTTTTGACTGGGCTGAGCGGGAACTGTACTTCCTCAGTGGTAGGGAGGCGAGCAGGCCAGAGGTGGATGAACGCAGTGCCCTTGTTTGGGTGTAGGGCCTGATCAGAGCCTGGAGGTACTGAGGTGCCGTTCCCCTCACAGCTCCGTAGGCAAGCACCATGGTCTTGTAGCGGATGCGAGCTTCAACTGGAAGCCAGTGGAGAGAGCGGAGGAGTGGGGTGACGTGAGAGAACTTGGGAAGGTTGAACACCAGACGGGCTGCGGCGTTCTGGATGAGTTGTAGGGGTTTAATGGCACAGGCAGGGAGCCCAGCCAACAGCGAGTTGCAGTAATCCAGACGGGAGATGACAAGTGCCTGGATTAGGACCTGTGCCGCTTCCTGTGTGAGGCAGGGTTGTACTCTGCGGATGTTGTAGAGCATGAACCTACAGGAACGGGCCACCGCCTTGATGTTAGTTGAGAACGACAGGGTGTTGTCCAGGATCACGCCAAGGTTCTTAGCGCTCTGGGAGGAGGACACAATGGAGTTGTCAACCGTGATGGCGAAATCATGGAACGGGCAGTCCTTCCCCGGGAGGAAGAGCAGCTCCGTCTTGCCGAGGTTCAGCTTGAGGTGGTGATCCGTCATCCACAATGATATGTCTGCCAGACATGCAGAGATGCGATTCGCCACCTGGTCATCAGAAGGGGGAAAGGAGAAGATTAATTGTGTGTCGTCTGCATAGCAATGATAGGAGAGACCATGTGAGGTTATGACAGAGCCAAGTGACTTGGTGTATAGCGAGAATAGGAGAGGGCCTAGAACAGAGCCCTGGGGGACACCAGTGGTGAGAGCGCGTGGTGAGGAGACAGATTCTCGCCACGCCACCTGGTAGGAGCGACCTGTCAGGTAGGACGCAATCCAAGCGTGGGCCGCGCCGGAGATGCCCAACTCGGAGAGGGTGGAGAGGAGGATCTGATGGTTCACAGTATCGAAGGCAGCCGATAGGTCTAGAAGGATGAGAGCAGAGGAGAGAGAGCTAGCTTTAGCGGTGCGGAGCGCCTCCGTGATACAGAGAAGAGCAGTCTCAGTTGAATGACTAGTCTTGAAACCTGACTGATTTGGATCAAGAAGGTCATTCTGAGAGAGATAGCGGGAGAGCTGGCCAAGGACGGCACGTTCAAGAGTTTTGGAGAGAAAAGAAAGAAGGGATACTGGTCTGTAGTTGTTGACATCGGAGGGATCGAGTGTAGGTTTTTTCAGAAGGGGTGCAACTCTCGCTCTCTTGAAGACGGAAGGGACGTAGCCAGCGGTCAGGGATGAGTTGATGAGCGAGGTGAGGTAAGGGAGAAGGTCTCCGGAAATGTTCTGGAGAAGAGAGGAGGGGATAGGGTCGAGCGGGCAGGTTGTTGGGCGGCCGGCCGTCACAAGACGCAAGATTTCATCTGGAGAGAGAGGGAGAAAGAGGTCAGAGCACCGAGTAGGGCAGTGTGAGCAGAACCAGCGGTGTCGTTTGACTTAGCAAACGAGGATCGGATGTCGTCGACCTTCTTTTCAAAATGGTTGACGAAGTCATCTGCAGAGAGGGAGGAGGGGGAGGGGGAGGAGGATTCAGGAGGGAGGAGAAGGTGGCAAAGAGCTTCCTAGGGTTAGAGGCAGATGCTTGGAATTTAGAGTGGTAGAAAGTGGCTTTAGCAGCAGAGACAGAGGAGGAAAATGTAGAGAGGAGGGAGCGAAAGGATGCCAGGTCCGCAGGGAGGCGAGTTTTCCTCCATTTCCGCTCGGCTGCCTGGAGCCCTGTTCTGTGAGCTCGCAATGAGTCGTCGAGCCACGGAGCGGGAGGGGAGGACCGAGCCGGCCTGGAAGATAGGGGACATAGAGAGTCAAAGGATGCAGAAAGGGAGGAGAGGAGGGTTGAGGAGGCAGAATCAGGAGATAGGTTGGAGAAGGTTTGAGCAGAGGGAAGAGATGATAGGATGGAAGAGGAGAGAGTAGCGGGGGAGAGAGAGCGAAGGTTGGGACGGCGCGATACCATCCGAGTAGGGGCAGTGTGGGAAGTGTTGGATGAGAGCGAGAGGGAAAAGGATACAAGGTAGTGGTCGGAGACTTGGAGGGGAGTTGCAATGAGGTTAGTGGAAGAACAGCATCTAGTAAAGATGAGGTCGAGCGTATTGCCTGCCTTGTGAGTAGGGGGAAGGTGAGAGGGTGAGGTCAAAAGAGGAAAGGAGTGGAAAGAAGGAGGCAGAGAGGAATGAGTCAAGGGTAGACGTGGGGAGGTTAAAGTCGCCCAGAACTGTGAGAGGTGAGCCGTCCTCAGGAAAGAAGCTTATCAAGACATCAAGCTCATTGATGAACTCTCCGAGGGGACCTGGAGGGCGATAAATGATAAGAATGTTAAGCTTGAAAGGGCTGGTAACTGTGACAGCATGAAATTCAAAGGAGGCGATAGACAGATGGGTAAGGGGAGAAAGAGAGAATGACCACTTGGGAGAGATGAGGATCCCGGTGCCACCACCCCGCTGACCAGAAGCTCTCGGGTGTGCGAGAACACGTGGGCGGACGAAGAGAGAGCAGTAGGAGTAGCAGTGTTATCTGTGGTGATCCATGTTTCCGTCAGTGCCAAGAAGTCGAGGGACTGGAGGGAGGCATAGGCTGAGATGAACTCTGCCTTGTTGGCCGCAGATCGGCAGTTCCAGAGGCTACCGGAGACCTGGAACTCCACGTGGGTCGTGCGCGCTGGGACCACCAGATTAGGTGGCCGCGGCCACGCGGTGTGGAGCGTTTGTATGGTCTGTGCAGAGAGGAGATAACAGGGATAGACAGACACATAGTTGACAGGCTACAGAAGAGGCTACGCTAATGCAAGGAGATTGAATGACAAGTGGACTACACGTCTCGAATGTTCAGAAAGTTAAGCTTACGTAGCAAGAATCTTATTGACTAAAATGATTAAAATGATACAGTACTGCTGAAGTAGGCTAGCTGGCAGTGGCTGCGTTGTTGACTTTGTAGACTAGCTGGCAGTGGCTGCGTTGTTGACACTACACTAATCAAGTCGTTCCGTTGAGTGTAATAGTTTCTACAGTGCTGCTATTCGGGGGCTAGCTGGCTAGCTAGCAGTGTTGATTACGTTACGTTGCGTTAAAAGAACGACAATAGCTGGCTAGCTAACCTAGAAAATCGCTCTAGACTACACAATTATCTTTGATACACAGACGGCTATGTAGCTAGCTATGTAGCTAGCTACGATCAAACAAATCAAACCGTTGTGCTGTAATGAAATGAAATGAAAATGTGATACTACCTGTAACAACTTTTGAGTTGTGGGTGTTTGTTTTCCGTGTCAGTGTTTTGGTCCACACGGTACTGTTTCGGTTTAGTTATTTCACGTTGTCGTTTATTGTTTTTATTTCGGTGTTCACGTTTCTTAATAAAAATCAAGATGAACATTTACCACGCTGCGCTTTGGTCCTCTCCTTCATACGACGACCGTTACATGTGTTGATTGTGTGCATGTGTGCGTGTGTATCTGTGCGTTTTATTGCCCTGCAGCAAGCCTTCAAACTGAAATTGGTACTTAAAAACAAGTTTATATATCTTCCCAAATCACTTAAAAATGTATCTGATTTATGCATACTTCCTTTTGATTGTGCCCTCATTGACCGTGTCCCTAATAATCTCTATTGTATTTACGGGCAATAGGTTCAGTACACATCATTGCTCTTTTTTTAAGTATTCATTGCACTCTTTTTGTCTATAAAGACATCTTGCATAAAAACCCCCGCAATACCTTACCTCATTGTTAACATTCAGACGTATACGTTACCAGACCCAGACTCAGATCTTCAATCTCCACCAATTTAAGTAAATCTGCATGTAGTTTTTTATCATGTGGAATGATCTCCAAAACTCGGTGACTCTAGAGCAATTCAGGCGGATGTTATAAGGCCTTTTCACCGAAGAATGTGTTTTTTCATTGTGTTTTGCTTTTCATGTTTTGTATTTGCTTGTTCATGTATTGTGTAATTCAGGTTAACTATAAGTGCTGTTATTGTGAAGTGGAAATGTCTAGGAGAAACAACGGCTCAGCCGCGAAATGGTAGGCCACACAAGCTCACAGAACGGCACCACCGAGTGCTGGAGCGTTTAGCACATACAAATCATCTGTCTTCGGTTGGAACACTCACTACCGAGTTCCAAACTGCCTCTGGAAGCAATGTCAGCACAAGAACTGTTCGTCGGGAGCTTCATGAAATGGGTCTCCATGGCCGAGCAGCCGCACACAAGCCTAAGATCGCTTGGCATTGCGCTGGAGTGGTGTAAAACTCGTTGCCAATGGACTCTGAAGCATTGGAAACGCGTTCTCTGGAGAGATGAGTCACGCTTCACCATCTGGCAGTCCAACGGACTAATCTGGGTTTGGTGAATGCCAGAAGAACACTACATGCCCCAATGCATAGTGCCAACTGTAAAGTTTGGTGGAGGAGGAATAATGGTCTGGGGCTGTTTTTCATGGTTCCGGCTAGGCTCCTTAGTTCAGGTGAAGAGAAATCTCAATGCTACAGCATGCAATGACATTCTAGAGGATTCTGTGCTTACAAATATGTGTTGCAACTGATTGGGGAATGCCCTTTCCTCTTCCAGCATGACAATGTCCCTGTGCACAAAGCGAGGTCCATACATAAATGGTTTGTCGAGATCGGTGGGAAAGAACTTGACTGGCCTACACAGAGCCCTGACTTCAACCCCATCAAATACCTTTGGGATGAATTGGATCTCCAACTGCGAGCCAGGCCTAATCGCCCAACATTGTGGCTGAATGGAAGCAAGTCCCCGCAGCAATGTTCAGACATGTAGTGTAAAACGTTCCCAGAAGAGTGGAGGCTGTTATAGCAGCAAAGGGTGGACCAACTCCATATAAATGCCCATGGTTTTGGAATGAGATGTTTGACGAGCATACTTTTGGTCATGTAGACTATGTTGAATATAATTCTTGTTTATTGATTTGTTCATGCAGGGCTCATCTGTACAACAGACTGGGGTCGCAGCATGACTGCCTGGCTAAATAAATATAGTTCAAATGTGTGTGTTTATGATTGCCTCTTAATACAACTCACATTAACAGTATCCACATGCACGCACTAGTAATTAAACTACTGTTTTTCTTATACTCCAAATAGCTGAGTGAATGGCTTAACCTCTTATGGTTGCCTTCAACAGGTCTTCAACAGGTCTATAACATACTGTATTTATGTGCATTCCTCTAAATCAAAGGACTCAAGGTGTCTTCAGGAGAAGCGAGGAAAACATGTTCACAATTTCACCTCAAAATCATATAGAATTGTAATGGTCACATATACACATTTACAGATGTTATTGCGGGTGTAGCGAAATGCTTGTGTTCCTTTTCTTCAACAGCGCAGTAGTATCTAACAATTCACAAGTCTAAGAAGTGGTAAATCTGTTCTACGTGTGCTATTTCTATACTTCCCATTCTGAAGTTTCAATTTTGCGTCTTTTACTTTCGGTTTTGTACACCAGCTTCAAGTAACTGAATATTCAATATTTTTGGTTATTGGAAAATATATTTCACATTGGTTTCAACTATTAGAATTTTAGCAACCAGGAAACGGAGGAGCGATTTCTGCATAGGGCATTTTAAATGTTCCCCCTTTCTCTTCTTCTTTGGCTCCCCACCTCTTATCCTTCCTCTCCTCTCTCATCTCTCTCACCATCTCTCTCCACTGTCTCCCCACCTCTCCCCTCTCCTGTTTCCCTCTCTCTCCTCTTTCTCCCCACCTCTCTCCTCTCCCCTCTACGCTTTCTTTTCCCTCTCTTCTCTCCCCTGCCCCCTCTCTCCTATCCCCTCTCTACTCATCTGTCCTCCCCTCTGTGTTGAATATAGTGGAAATAGGGGAGGAGAAAGGGGGAGAGATGGGAAAAGAAAGAAGAGGCAGAGGAGAGAGGGGAAAGACAGGGTAGAGGAGAGAGGTGGGGAGACAGAGGAGAGAGGTGGGGAGAGTGAGGAGGGAGGAGAGGTGAGGAGACAAAGGATAAGAGATATGGCTCAGTGCCTCCAAACAGACAGTCTTATTACTGGTCCTGGAGACAATTAGAAACACTAGAATCCGTTAGTGTGGTGGGGTCTATTGGGGTCTATGGGGGATCTCAAGGTTCCCTTCAGAAGGAATAGGGATACTTCATCTCCCATCTGCAAGTCCTGGTTGGTTACCCTCTGTCTGCAGGAACACAATGAAGTAGAGCTAGAATCATAAGGAGTTACTGTGGTTTGGTGACCACACTTGCATGATGAGTAACTTTGCCTGAGACCATCTCGAAAGTTCATGAAATGTAGAATGTCCATCACATAGCCTTTTCAGGTAGCAAGTTCATCAATGTAACCACTTCAGACACACCACATAATGTTTGAGTGTTACTGACACTGTCCTGTTTGCCTGGCTTCATCTTGACACACAGAGGCTACTAATTAGATTCAATTAGTCTAGTGCACTGACCCAATTCTACTCCCTCCGGAAAGCAGGAAAAATATGCTCAAGTTATTCCAGCAAAACTTCTGCCCGCCCACGAAGCCCTGGCTGCCTGAGAACTGGCAAGAAATTAGTCCCGGCGCTCCGATCAAACTCCTGCTCAGCTGGAGAGAGAAAAGTGAAGATCCAACAGCCTTGTCATGTTTAATCTTTAAGCTTTACAGACACACACACACACATACCACCCTCCACTTCATTTAATACTGTGGCTCATTTAAAATTCAAAACAACCTGTAGCTGTCTAATACAATGCCTCATTATGTAATATTGCCCACCATGCCTCCGTCTGGGATACAGCTGCTCTGCTGGTTTATAACTCACACAGCAGGATCCACCCAGACATACACACACACACAGACAGACAGACAGACAGACAGACAGACAGACAGACAGACAGACAGACAGACAGACAGACAGACAGACAGACAGACAGACAGACAGACAGACAGACAGACAGAGAGCGGGCTCCACCTAAATACTTAGAGTATCTCTCTCTCTTTAGGATGTCCAATTTGTGAAATGTGACATAAAATCTGTTTTGAATATCTGTGTGATAAATGAGGTTACGCCTGTTTGGCTTGTGAGCACAAAGTATTGTGCATTGCACACGTTCCCATACACACAGATGGCATGGAAAGACACACATATACACACAATGACACACACACACACACACACACACACACACACACACACACACACACACACACACACACACACACACACACACACACACACACACACACACACACACACACACACATACAAACACACACACACACACATAGGGAACCTTTCTATTGTATTTCCTTAATTCCTCTTGTTCTTGCCTCCTTCTCAAAACCTTTTGGATCAGAAGTCCCTCCTGCATTATCTGAGCCTACCACTTTCTACTATTCTTTTGTTGACCTAATCCAGTCAAGTCCCTGTTAACCCTTCTGTGTTGTCGCCACAGTAAAGATGGCAGTTGACTGAGGGTCCAACATGGCACGCCAGTCCCAGTTTAGTGCACTACTTGTGACCAACTCCCATAGGTGTCACATCCTGACCTTAGTCCCTTTTTTATGTTTCTGTTTAAGTTTGGTCAGGGCGTGAGTTGGGGTGGGCATTCTATGTGTTCTATGTTTTTGTATTTCTGTGTTTGGCCTGGTATGGTTCCCAATCATAGGCAGCTGTTTATCGTTGTCTCTGATTGAGAACCATACTTAAGCAGCCTGTTTTTCCACTATGATTCGTGGTTAGTTGTTTTCCATTTCAGTGTTTGCACCATACGGGACTGTTTCGGTTTCCATTTATTTTCTTGTTCTTTTGAATTTAGTGTTCAGTTTATTAAAGGAAATATGAACACGTACCACTCTGCACCTTGGTCCTCACCTTCTTCCACCAACGACAATCGTTACAATAGGTCTGTGGTCAAAAGTAGTGCACTATGTAGGGGATTTGGAGAGCAGGTAAGAGAATTCCCCAGAAATATATATATATATGTATTTTTTTACCTTTAACTAATCAAATCAGTAAATAATCATAAATATTTTACAATGATGGCCTACCCCGGCCACCCTGTCCTAACCCAGACGACGATGGGCCAAAGGTGCGCCGCCCTAAGGGACTCCTGATCACAGCCGGTGATACAGCCCAGGATCAAACAAGGGTCTGTAGTGATGCCTCTAACACTGAGATGCAGTGCCTTAGACCGCTGCACCACTCGGGAGCCCTCAATGTTACCTAAAATACCAGCACCGTATACAGACACAGTCAGCTACCTGAGGCACTTTACAGACCAGCAGCTATCTAGCGCCGCAGTCACCCATAGCCCTAAGGTGCACACTGTGGGCTTGAGCATCAGGGATGACAATATTTACCCCAGGAACACTCATGCTCCAGGAAAACAAACATAGACTGTACTAGGAAACACTGATAATAGGTCCCCAGGAATACTCTAGAAGGAATACTCAAGCAACACTCGAGCAGCAAACAGCAACAACAAGGAACAGGGAAGATATTTGTTTTACCCCACTCCCTGGCGCATACACAACGTCTGCATCCTACATGGCACCCTATTCCCTTTATATCGATTAGGGTGCCATTTGGGACGTAGCCTAGGAATACAAACATAAACTCGGATTGTGTTCAAGAGGTTTCAATAGATGCCATTTGCACTAATCCTTAGACAAGGGTCACATGTGAACATACAGTGAACTGGGTAAGACATTGGGGCAACAGTGGCCCAACCTGTCTCCCCAATCCACGTGCCACCCGGAACGCCTCAGTATCCAGACCCAGCAACGGACCAGCTGCCTGAGAAGAAGATGACGGACTGCAAGCCTTGAGGTGAGTAGAGTGCCACCGAGGCAAGCTTTAATTTAAAGACGCTGCATGGTCAATCCGCCATCTGCCTCTGCAAAAGTCAGTGCATTTATACTTCTTGCGCTTCGCGCAGCAGCGTAGAGCTGTTGAGGATGTGGTCACGGAAGTGAATTTGTGTTTATACAGAAACTCCTGCCCTCACCTACCATCAAACAATCATGTCAATGCGGAGATACACGGAACCCTCCACATTTTTACGAAATTTGAGAGGTGCACGGCAATGCAATACAGAGCTCAATTTGGCCCCTGCATGCCTTCAGGAGCCTCCGCAAATGCGTCACACCCTCCATACAGCAGCAGCTACTCTCTTCACAGTCCCTGCTGTTCCATAAGGTGTATTTTTATCTGTTTTTTTAGATTTGATTCTACCCCTTGCATCAGTTACCTGATGTGGAACAGAGTTCCAAGTAGTCATGGCTCTATGTAGTCCTCCCATATTGTGTTCTTGACTTGGGGGGGTTGTGACAAAACCTCTGGTGGCATGTCTTGTGGGGTCTATACATGGTTGTCTGAGCTGTGTGCTAGTAGTTTAAACAGACTCTGTGCATTTAGCATGTCAAAACTTCTTACAAAAACAAGTAGTGATGAAGTCAATCTCTCCTCCACTTTGAGCCATGGGAAATGTACATGCATATTATTAATGTTAGCTCTCTGTGTACATTTAAGGCTCAGCAGTGCTGCCCTGTTCTGAGTCAATTGTAATTTTCCCAGTTCCCTCAATGTGGCACAAAACCCACCTCCATCTACCTTAACAAGATGACCGGGATGGACCCAGAAGCACAGGAAGGAGCCGGCAATCACCTAGGAGCAGCACCAACAACCACCAGACCAGAAACCATGACCCGCCTGGAATTCAGCTGTGCAGTTCTCCAGAGAAGTACAGGCTTTATGCCGTCTGACCTGAACTGACCTTAACTGTCCAAAAGCTCCTCCACTTTTAGAGTATGGTAATAAGTTAGCATGTCTTGGGGGGTATGATATTTGGGGTGTCTGTAACTTTCTCACTCATCATTAGTCATAGCTCATTCCGGGTTATTCAGAATCATGGTAGCATCCACATTAATGTAGAAGTGTTTAAAAACATGTTATTTTTTATTTACAATAAAAAGGTGACTCACAAGCCTGATGTAGTCATTGCATGCAATGAATATGGGACCAAATACTCACTTTTTACTACTGTAATACACAGTATTTTTCCCAATACGTTCGGTCCCTAAAAATGGGGGGACTATGTACAAAAAGTTATGTTATTTTAAACAGGATGTACCTGAAAAGAACCATTCAACGCCTGTCTGACCAATTGGAATCCACGCTTCAAGATTGTTTTGATCACGCGGACTGAGATGTTCCGGGTAGCCTCAGAGAATATAGATTTATATGCTGATTAAGTGAGTGAGTTCATAAGGAAGCGCATAGGAGATGTTATTGCCACGTTATTGCCACTTTGACTATCAAAACCTACCGGCACCAGAAACTGTGGATAGATGGCGCAAAACTGAGTGCGAACCTCCGCATTTAACCATGGAAAGATGACCGGGAATATGGCCAAATACAAACAGTGTAGTTATTCTCTCTGAAAGGCAATCAAACAAGCAAAATGTCAGTATAGGGCCAAAGTGGAGTCTCTATTCAACAGCTGTAGCAGGATCTACAGGCAATCACGGACTACAAAAACAAAGCAAGCCACGTCACGGACACTGACGTCTTGCTTCCAGAGAAACTAAACACCTTCTTTGACCACTTTGAGGATAATACAGTGCCACCGAATCGGCCCGCTACCACGGACTTCGCTTCCCCCCACTTCTCTGTGGCCGACTTGAGTAAGACATTGAGAAGTGTTAACGCTCGCCAGGCTGCCGGCCTAGACCGATGTCACAGGAAAGCCAAAAAGATCATCAAGGACAACAACCACCCGAGCCACCGCCTGTTCACCCCACTACCATCCAGAAGGCGAGGTCAGTACAGGTGCATCAAAGCTGGGACCGAGAGACTGAATAATAGCTTCTATCTCAAGGCCATCAGATGCTAAACAGTCATCACAAAAACAGAGAGGCTGCTGCCTACATACAGACTTGAAATCATTGGCCACTCTTACAAATGTATCACTTGTCACTTTATTAATGCCACTTTAATAATGATGTTTACATATCTTGCATAACTCATCCCTTCTATTGCATCTCTTCTATGCTGGTCGGTTGTGGCCCATCCATATATTAATATGTACATATTCTTATTCCATCCCTTTACTTACATTTGTGTGTATTAGGTAGTTGTTGTGAAATTGTTTGATTACTTGTTAGATATTGCTGCACTGTCAGCACTAGAAACACAAGCATTTCGCCACACTCACAATAACATCTGCTAACCATGTGCATGTGACCAATAAAATTTAATTTGATTTCATTTAGATTTTTGCGACCACACTTGAAGAAATGTCTTCTTAAAATGTTCCGTATTGACTGACCGTGTTATAAAGAAATAATGGACTGTTGTGCTTCTACATCTGCATTGCTTGCTGTTTTCAGCTTTAGGCTGGGTTTCTGTACAGCACTTTTATATATCAACTGATGTACGAAAGGCTATATAAATACATTTGATTTGATTTGTTTCGCTTTGCTTTTTTGAGCTGTTCTTAACGATAATATGGAATTGGTCATTTACCAAATAGGGCTATCTTCTGTATATCCCCCCTACCTTGTCACAAACCAACTGATTGGCTCAAATGCATTAAGAAGGAAAGATATTAAACAAATGACCTTTTAAGAGGGCACACCTGTTAATTTAAATGCATTCCAGGTGACCTCACGAAGCTAAGAGTGTGCAAAGCTGTCATCAAAGGCAGCATAATGCTGAGTTCATAACAATGTGGGAAGTGAGACTTTACCACACATGACTGGGGAAAAAATCCTCTTGAATGGCCCTCCAACTGGTAATTACTAGTGGGAAACTTGTCTATCTTACTGAACTCCCACATGCTGACCTCTGACATCACTGACGAAGGAAATTAGCTTTAAAACAGCATTTGTTGCAGTTAAATGCAACAACAAAACAATATTTTAAAAAACGATTTATTAATATGTTTTTTTAACTGTCATTTGTTTACAAGCATGATAGCTGTACATTGTATACTAGTCATTGTATAATTTCTAATCCAAAGTGCTAGAGTAGAAACAAGCAAAAATGTGCCACTGTCCCACTACTTTTGGAGTCCTTCAATTTTTCCACATTTTGTTGTGTTACAGCCTGAATTTAAAATTGATTAAATTTAGATTTTGTATCACTGGCCAACACACAATACCCCATAAAGTCAAATTTTATTAAAAAATGAAAAACTGAAATGCCTTGAGTCAATAGTTATTCAACCCTTTTGTTATGGAAAGGCTAAATAAGTTCAGGAGTAAGAATGTCCTTGACAAGTCACATAATAAGTTGCATGGACTCACTATGTGTGTAATAATAGTGTTTAACATGATTTTTGAATGACTACCTCATCTCTGAACCGCACACATACACTTATCTGTAAGGTCCCTCAGTTGAGCAGTGAATTACAGTAACAGAGTTACAGAGTTCAATGGCTGTGATAGGAGAAAACTGAGAATGGCTCAACAACATTGTAGTTACTCCACAATACTAACCTAATTGACGGAGTGAAAAGAAGGAAAAACAATTGTTTTATTCCAAAACAAGGCACTAAAGTAACACTGCAAAACAATGTACCAAAGCAATTTACTTTTTGTCCTCAATACAAAGTGTTATGTTTGGGGCAAGTCCAATACAACACATTACTCAGTACCACTCTTCATATGTTCAAAGATACTGGTGGCTGCATCATGTTATGGGTATTAAATTAAAGTGAATGGAGCTAAGCACAGGCAAACTACTAGTTGAAAACCTGGTTCAGTCTGCTTTCCACCACACATTCTGAGATGAATTCACCCTTCACCAGGACAATAACCTTAAACATAAGGCAAAGTCTACACTGTCTCTTTTACCAAAAAGAGTGTAAATGTTCCTGAGTGGCCGAGTTACAGTTTTGACTTAAATCGTCTTGAAAATCTATGGCAAAACATGAAAATGATCAACAACCAACATGACCCAGCACAGCCAAAAGAGGACTGGCCACCCCTCAATGCCTGGTTCCTCTCTAGGTTTCTTCCTAGGTTCCTGCCTTCCTAGGGAGTTTTTCCTAGCCACCATTCTTCTACATCTGCATTGCTTGCTGTTTGGGGTTTTAGGATGTGTTTCTGTGTAGCACTTTGTGACACCTGCTGATGTAAAAAGGGCTTTAAAAATAAATGTGATTGATTGCTTGATTGATTGATAGCTAATGCCAATTACTATTCTACCCAGTGGATGGATTTTCTGACTTTGATATGTCTCCTGCAATCAATCTGATGCAATGAAGTAAAACTTGGGTTGTATTTTTGCAGGACACTGGGCCGTATATGAGAGGCTGATGTGTGATGAGTTATGTGGCCATTCGTTCCTGCTGGACTAACCCAAGGCCAAGTACGAGACACTTTTTTCCCGTCCTATCATACGGTAAAATTTGAAGTCAACGAAAGCCATTCAATTCCAGCTTGGCATTTGTTGAACACTGTGTCTTTGTAACAATTAATAAAATCGCCTTATACAAGTCAACACCGAGAGAGAAAATCGAATGCGACACAACTAATAGCGAGCATGTTGTTGGCTCTTTTGATAGTTTGTGGAAATAAGCGGGGGCAGAAAAAGGGGGAGATGGGAGGGAGGTACAAACAAATATTTGATTACATCCATCCTTTTTCGTAAGTGGCTGGTATAAAACATGTTTTATGCTCTTTTTAATGTTGTTTCTGTCCAACAGTCAATTGTCCTTTCATGATTCATATCTGCACCATCAAAGAGCCCTTAATTCTCCTTTCATGCTCTTTTATAAGGAATAAATGGGCTGTGCATGGCTGGATTTGGAGGAAAGCTCTTGAATGTGAATATGCCTAAATCAAAGGTTATGACCAGTACATCTTCACATGACCTCCACTTTGTCCTTTTGAGGTGGTGCACTGGCAAGCTGACAAATGCATACAGAGATGTATGCACACTCTGTACAAGTAGAGATGGTTTGACGATATCAGTAAGATACTGATAGCTATATAATATCAAGGAGAAGGACATATATATGGGTTGTATATATGACATACGAATCATATGCGACGTATGAGTATGAGCGGACACTGTGTTGATCAAAGACTCCAAATCAAATCAAAGTTTCTATGTCACATGCGCTGAGTAAAACAGGTGTAGGCCTTACAGTGGAATGCTTACTTCCAGGCTCTAACCAATAGTGCAAAAAAGGTATTAGGTGAACAATAGTTAAGTAAAGAAATAAAACAACAGTAAAAAAGACAGGCTTTAAGTACTGTTTCGCTGTACATTTACCTCAGTAAGTGATGGTACATTGTGGAAAAATGTTGTGGGATGAGAAAGAATCGCTGGCTCATTCATATATTTTGAGGCATGCCTTGTAAGTGGCCTTATTTGTTGTGCCCGTTAGAGAGAATGCTGTACCAACTGAACTGATATCTGGTAGTGGTGCCCTGACGACTACTTGTGTAAAGGGAGCAGATCAGAGTGGTAGCAAGTCTTAAAACTTTACTCACCTAACCTATACCCCTGTATAGAGCCTCGTTATTGTTATATTTTTGTATTTTTTTTTAACTAAATTGTATTTAGTAAAAACTGTATTGTTGGTTAAGGGCTTGTAAGTAAGCATTCCACAGTAAGGACTACATCTGTTGTATTTGACGAATCTAACAAATACAATTTTATTTGAATTGATTTTGCAAAATGTTCTATGACTCAATTTCCTCTTCATTACTCACACTCCCGGGTGTTGTAGATCTTCTTGCGTCTAGCCTTTTCGCATCGATCTTTTCCTTTGGATGGACCAGTAGGCAGCAATGGTAACACTGGCTTGACCGCTGCCTTATCTGGTCCAGCGGACAAGGCCGGTACCTCCTGTAGGACTGGGGAAGATGGAAGGGTAACAGTGGCTTGACCTGTCTCCCCAGTCCACAAACCACCCTTTTATCGATGGTAATTTGAATGCACAGAGATACCGTGACGAGATCCTGAGGCCCATTGTTGTGCCACTCATCCACCGCCCATCACCTCATGTCTCAGCATGATAACACATGGCCCCATGCCGTAAGAATCTGTACACAATTCCAGGAAGCTGAAAATGTTCCAGTTCTTCCGTGGCCTTCATACTCACCAGACATGTCATCCATTGAGCAGGTTTAGGATGCTCTTGATTGACGTGTGCGACAGTGTCTTCCAGTTCCCGCCGATATCCTGTTTTGGGTTCTAACTTGAAATAACTTGAAATGTCCTTATTCATGTTAACATATTAGAACTGGGTGGATGCAAATTTACTGAGTGAGAAAAGGGAGTGCATAAAGTTTACATTCTGTCAGAACATGTTATGGTTAAATCTCATGTATCCTATGGAGAGCAGAAGGGCAACGGCCTGGTTTTAGACACTGATAAGGTAGGGCAGCCGTGAGTTAGGGAGGAGTGAGGAGGAACAGTCCTATGACATACACACATAGGATGCAAGGCCATGACTACACCAATGAGAGGACCCACTTAACCAGTTGGATATAGGGGGCGCTATTTACATTTTTGATGAAAAACGTTCCCGTTTTAAACAAGATATTTCGTCACGAAAAGATCCTCGACTATGCATATAATTGACAGCTTTGGAAAGAAAACAGTCTGACGTTTCCAAAACTGCAAAGATATTGTCTGTGAGTGCCACAGAACTGATGTTACAGGGGAAACCCAGATAAAAATCAAATCAGGAGGTGCCGCATTTTTTAAAACCGCCTCATGCCAATGACTCCTTATATGGCTGTGAAGGAGCTAGGAGTCAGCTTACATTTTCCCTAAGGTGTCTGCAGCATTGTGACGTCTTTTTAGGCATTTCCATTGGAGAATGGCTGTAAGAGACCAACCATATAGGGCGAGTGGACGCATGGTGTCTCCCGGAGAAAACCTTGCATAAAATACTGAGGTAGCCATTTTTCCAATCATTTCTTATGAGAAACCAACTGCCTCCACGGATATATTATCGAATACATATGTTAAAAACACCTTGAGGATGGATCCTAAACAACGTTTGCCGTGTTTCTCTCGATATTATGGAGCAAATTTAGAAAAAAGTTTGGCGTTATAGTTGAAGTATTTTCGGTCGATTTCTCAGCCAAGCAGGATAAACAAACGTGAGCACAGCCTAGCATAGCATTATGCCATGCTAAACTTACACAAATGCTTGTCTAGCGTTGGCAGGAACGCATATTATGAAAATCTGAGATGACAGTGTTGTTAACAAAAGGCTAAGCTTGTGTTTGAATATATTTATTTAATTTCATTTGCGATTTTCATGAATAGGAAGCGTTGCATTATGATGCGCTTGAGGCTATGATTACGCTCCCGGATACGGGATTGCTCGTCGCTAGAGGTTAAGTTCCTGCGTAGCAACAGAGATGTATCCTTTGAATTTCATGCTGTCACAGTTACCAGCCCTTTCAAGCTTAACATCCTTATCATTTATCGCCCTCCAGGTCCCCTCGGAGAGTTCATCAATGAGCTTGATGTCTTGATAAGCTCCTTTCCTGAGGACGGCTCACCTCTCACAGTTCTGGGCGACTTTAACCTCCCCACGTCTACCTTTGACTCATTCCTCTCTGCCTCCTTCTTTCCACTCCTTTCCTCTTTTGACCTCACCCTCTCACCTTCCCCCCCTACTCACAAGGCAGGCAATACGCTCGACCTCATCTTTACTAGATGCTGTTCTTCCACTAACCTCATTGCAACTCCCCTCCAAGTCTCCGACCACTACCTTGTATCCTTTTCCCTCTCGCTCTCATCCAACACTTCCCACACTGCTCCTACTCGGATGGTATCGCGCCGTCCCAACCTTCGCTCTCTCTCCCCCGCTACTCTCTCCTCTTCCATCCTATCATCTCTTCCCTCTGCTCAAACCTTCTCCAACCTATCTCCTGATTCTGCCTCCTCAACCCTCCTCTCCTCCCTTTCTGCATCCTTTGACTCTCTATGTCCCCTATCTTCCAGGCCGGCTCGGTCCTCCCCTCCCGCTCCGTGGCTCGACGACTCATTGCGAGCTCACAGAACAGGGCTCCGGGCAGCCGAGCGGAAATGGAGGAAAACTCGCCTCCCTGCGGACCTGGCATCCTTTCGCTCCCTCCTCTCTACATTTTCCTCCTCTGTCTCTGCTGCTAAAGCCACTTTCTACCACTCTAAATTCCAAGCATCTGCCTCTAACCCTAGGAAGCTCTTTGCCACCTTCTCCTCCCTCCTGAATCCTCCCCCCCCTCCTCCCTCTCTGCAGATGACTTCGTCAACCATTTTGAAAAGAAGGTCGACGACATCCGATCCTCGTTTGCTAAGTCAAACGACACCGCTGGTTCTGCTCACACTGCCCTACCCTGTGCTCTGACCTCTTTCTCCCCTCTCTCCAGATGAAATTTCGCGTCTTGTGACGGCCGGCCGCCCAACAACCTGCCCGCTCGACCCTATCCCCTCCTCTCTTCTCCAGACCATTTCCGGAGACCTTCTCCCTTACCTCACCTCGCTCATCAACTCATCCCTGACCGCTGGCTACGTCCCTTCCGTCTTCAAGAGAGCGAGAGTTGCACCCCTTCTGAAAAAACCTACACTCGATCCCTCCGATGTCAACAACTACAGACCAGTATCCCTTCTTTCTTTTCTCTCCAAAACTCTTGAACGTGCCGTCCTTGGCCAGCTCTCCCGCTATCTCTCTCAGAATGACCTTCTTGATCCAAATCAGTCAGGTTTCAAGACTAGTCATTCAACTGAGACTGCTCTTCTCTGTATCACGGAGGCGCTCCGCACCGCTAAAGCTAACTCTCTCTCCTCTGCTCTCATCCTTCTAGACCTATCGGCTGCCTTCGATACTGTGAACCATCAGATCCTCCTCTCCACCCACTCCGAGTTGGGCATCTCCGGCGCGGCCCACGCTTGGATTGCGTCCTACCTGACAGGTCGCTCCTACCAGGTGGTGTGGCGAGAATCTGTCTCCTCACCACGCGCTCTCACCACTGGTGTCCCCCAGGGCTCTGTTCTAGGCCCTCTCCTATTCTCGCTATACACCAAGTCACTTGGCTCTGTCATAACCTCACATGGTCTCTCCTATCATTGCTATGCAGACGACACACAATTAATCTTCTCCTTTCCCCCTTCTGATGACCAGGTGGCGAATCGCATCTCTGCATGTCTGGCAGACATATCAGTGTGGATGACGGATCACCACCTCAAGCTGAACCTCGGCAAGACGGAGCTGCTCTTCCTCCCGGGAAGGACTGCCCGTTCCATGATCTCGCCATCACGGTTGACAACTCCATTGTATCCTCCTCCCAGAGCGCTAAGAACCTTGGCGTGATCCTGGACAACACCCTGTCGTTCTCAACTAACATCAAGGCGGTGGCCCGTTCCTGTAGGTTCATGCTCTACAACATCCGCAGAGTACGACCCTGCCTCACACAGGAAGCGGCGCAGGTCCTAATCCAGGCACTTGTCATCTCCCGTCTGGATTACTGCAACTCGCTGTTGGCTGGGCTCCCTGCCTGTGCCATTAAACCCCTACAACTCATCCAGAACGCCGCAGCCCGTCTGGTGTTCAACCTTCCCAAGTTCACTCACGTCACCCTGCTCCTCCGCTCTCTCCACTGGCTTCCAGTTGAAGCTCGCATCCGCTACAAGACCATGGTGCTTGCCTACGGAGCTGTGAGGGTAACGGCACCTCAGTACCTCCAGGCTCTGATCAGGCCCTACACCCAAACAAGGGCACTGCGTTCATCCACCTCTGGCCTGCTCGCCTCCCTACCACTGAGGAAGTACAGTTCCCGCTCAGCCCAGTCAAAACTGTTCGCTGCTCTGGCTCCCCAATGGTGGAACAAACTCCCTCACGACGCCAGGACAGCGGAGTCAATCACCACCTTCCGGAGACACCTGAAACCCCACCTCTTTAAGGAATACCTAGGATAGGATAAAGTAATCCTTCTCACCCCCCTTAAAAGATTTAGATGCACTATTGTAAAGTGGCTGTTCCACTGGATGTCATAAGGTGAATGCACCAATTTGTAAGTCGCTCTGGATAAGAGCGTCTGCTAAATGACTTAAATGTAATGTAAATGTAATGTATTGGCTGTCTAGATGTGAAAGAAGTTGACTCTGCCCAGTAGAGGGTATAAATATATGTACCTTTGAAAAACATGTCTTTGTCATTTCTGTGGGTGAATAAACTTTGTTTGAGCTTTTTCTAGTCATGCAGTTCAGTGTTTAACTCTGTTTGTCAGAACCTAACACCAACTACTTCGCACAGCCATTGCACAGGCCGCAATCAACACCCTGATCAACACCATGTAAAGGAGATTTTTCACGCTGCATGAGGCAAATGGTGGTCACACCAGATACTGACTTGTTTTCTGATCCACACCCCTACGTTTTTTTAAGGTATCTGTGACCAACAGATGTACAGTTTCAAGATAAAGTATGTGAACCCTTTGAAATTACCTGGATTTCAACATAAATGGGTCAATTTCTTTTAATCTGATCTTCCTTTAAGTCACAACAATAGACAGACATTGTGCTTAACCTGTTACTCCTACCCCCTACTTTTTCGAACATTCTGTTAAAAATCAGCGCCCTGCTGCTCATGCCAGGAATATAGTATATGCATATGATTAGTATGTGTGGATAGAAAACACTCAGACGTTTATAAAACTGGTTAAATCACGGCTGTGACTATAACAGAACGTGCGTTTCATCGAAAAGCGCAGGAAAATCTGATCACTGAAAATGGAAATATATATCCATCTGCCACTTCAACCCATAAATAAAGGTGAACCACAATAAATGGGGCTGAGGTTGCAATACCTACAGCTTCCACACGATGTCAACTGTCTTGTCATTTGCCTAGGCTTTGTTTCTTGGTCAAACGAAGAAGAGACAAGCCATTTGTTCAATTCTCCGACCGGATATTTTGGTTGAGATTTACCCGGACATTATTTCCAGATGGACAGCTAAAGAATATACATCGCCCCGTGATCAATTTGGTCGCTTATTAACGTGTACTAATACCTAAAGTTGCATTACAAAAGTATTTCGAAGTGTTTTGTGAAAGTTTATCGTAGACTTTTTTTACTTAAAAAAATGACATTCCGTTATAAGACTCTATTTTTTTTTGTTTATCACACAGTCTTCATAGATCGATATCTAGGCTATATATGGACCGATTTAATCGAAAAAAATACCCAATAGTGATTATGGGACATCTAGGAGTGCCAACAAAGAAGATGGTCAAAGGTAATGAATGTTTTATATTTTATTTGTGCGGTTTGTGTAGCGACGACTATGCTAATTATTTTGTTTACGTCCCCTGCGGGTCTTTTGGGGTGTTACATGCTATCAGATAATAGCTTCTCATGCTTTCGCCGAAAAGCATTTTAAAAATCTGACTTGTTGCCTGGATTCACAACGCGTGTAGCTTTTATTCAATACCCTGCATGTGTATTTTAATGAACGTTTGAGTTTTAACTAGTACTATTAGCATTTACCATAGCGCATTTGCATTTCCAGATGTCTAGATGGGACGCCTGCGTGTCAGGTAGGAGCAAGAGGTTAAACTAATAACACGCAAATTATTGTATTGTTCTTGTCTATATTGAATACATCATTTAAACATTCACAGTGTAGGTTGGAAAAAGTATGTGAACCCCTAGGCTAATGTCTTCTCCAAAAGCTAATTGGAGTCAGGAGTCAGCTAACCTGGAGTCTAATCGATGATACGAGATTGGAGATGTTGCTTAGAGCTGTCCTGCAATATAAAAAACACTCACAAAATGTGAATTTGCTATTCACATGAAGCATTGCTGGATGTGAACCACGCCTCAAACAAAAGAGATCTCAGAAGACCTAAGATTAAGAATTGTTGACTTGCATAAAGCTGGAAAGGGTTACACAAATATCTCTAAAAGCCTTGATGTTCATCTGTCCACGGTAGTAAGACAAATGGTCTATAAATGGAGAAATGTCAGCACTATTGCTACTCTCCCTAGGAGTGGCTGTCCTGAAAAGATGACTGCAAGAACACAGCGCAGAATGCTCAATGAGGTTAAGAAGAATCCTAGAGTGTCAGCTAGACTTACATAAATCTCTGGAACATGCTAACATCTCTGTTGATGAGTCTACGATACATAAAACACTAAACAAGAATTGTGTTCATTGGAGGACAACCACGGAAGAAGCCACTGCTGTCCAAAAAAAACATTGATGCACAGCTGAAGTTCACAAAAGAGCACCTGGATGTTTCACAACGCTAGTGGCAAAATATTCTGTGAACCGATGAAACTAAAGTTGTTGTTTGGAAGGATTACAAAACACTATGTGTGGAGAAAAAAAGGCACAGCTCACAAACATCAAAACCTCATCCCAACTGTAAAGTATGGTGGATGGAGAATCATGGTTTGGCGCTGCTTTGCTACCCCAGGGCCTGAACAGCTTGCTATCATTGACAGACAAATACATTTACGTGTTTATCAAGACATTTTGCAGGAGAATGACCATTCTGTCCTAACAACAGCAGTCAAGCAACCAAGCTAACTGGCTAAGAGTTGTCACGGTGACATTGTGTGTGTGTGTGTGTGTGTGTGTGTGTGTGTGTGTGTGTGTGTGTGTGCGTGCGTGCGTGCGTGCGTGCGTGCGTGCGTGCGTGTGTGTGCGCGTGCGCGTGCGCTTCACACCTATGCGAGTCACTGTACAGATAAAGTTTAGGCTTGGTGTTTTTACTTCACAGTAATGTCGTTTTGTAAATTTAGTCAACTGTAACTCTGTCTTGCAACAATGTATATGGGCTCCCAAGTATTGCAGTGGTCTAAGTCACTGTATCTCAGTGCTAGAGGTGTCACTACAGACAACCTGGTTCGAATCCAGGCTGTATCACAACCGACCGTGATTGGGAGTCCCATATGGCAGTGCAAAATTGGCCCAGCATCGTCCAAGTTTGGCCGGTGTAGGCCGTCATTGTGAATAAGAATTTGTTCTTAACTGACTTGCCTAGTTAAATAAAGGTTAACAACAAGAACATATCCCTTTTTTTTATTCACCAATGACTGTAGCCTATTGCCGCTTTGATTACTTCCGATTGATCAACAACAACAAGGTGATTTGAAGGATGACTTCGGGAGCCACCCCTCCCCACCAAGCGCCCCCGCCAGTCAAGGTCTTCACCCCCCACTGCTATGTCAATCACCCTATCTGATGGTTCTACATCAACTTTTCATAGACCTCTTGAAAAAAAAATAGAGGCTTGTGGCACAATTCGTCCTAACTGAATCAGTTTTCCCAAGACCAAAGTAAACGACATGACAAAGTCAGTGAATTTGGAGGACCATACTTTGGATCAGGACTAACAAGCTGCTTTTTATGGGATGGAAGGACACTAGGGAATTAACCATGCTCACCACACAGCATAAGGCATTCAATAACAACCATGTCTCAAGGAGGGTGAAAAAGGAAGAATGTCCCTGTTTCTGTGAAGGACTACAGTGCCAGAATGAGGGGTGTCAACCTATCTGATGCTCTGATAGGCTACTACCAGGTCCTCTACAAGACCAGGAAGTGGATATTGCTACAGTAAATGCTTTCATTCTCCACAAGCAGATGGCCAAAGTAAGGTCAAACCCCTCTCTCCCAGTTGGCCTTCCGAGAGCAGCTGGTGTTGGAAATGACTGAATTGGGGGCCCAAAGCAACATCACAACCATCACAAGACAAAACCCCCCATTCAAGGTGAGCGCCACTATCCTACACACATGCCAAAAGACAACAGGAAGAACTGCAAGCATTGCACAAAACACGTGGAAAAGGGTGAAAATCCAGATCTTCTGTCCGAAATGCCAGTTCACTTTTTGTTTCCTGGTTGAGAGGGACCGCTTCATGACATGCACAAGATATGGTGAAATCTAATCCTACACCTGAGATGTAAAACGAACACGAATGCCATTTGTAAATAGTTCAGCTTATTTATATTTTTGCATCTTTTTTATTGAATGACACATCTGTAACCAAGTTTGTGTTTGGTAAGACATTTTTATATATTTTTTTGTATGTATTTCTGTTGCTTTTATATTGTTTTTGTAAACAATTAATTGGTGTGTGGGACCAATACATTGGATATGCCTAGGATAAACTTACAGGCACACACAAAATAACAGTTTTTAAAATTTCATTTTGAAAGTAATTTTTCATTGACAAGCTATACGTAAATTATTGATGCCCAGAGCTGGAAGAACATCCAATGGCTCCCAAAACAGGTGAACAGTGTCAGGAAAAAATATGTGATTGATAGACCTAACAACTAGAAATGAGCAGATGTTTTAGTAAGTTATTTTGTGTGTGCTTGATCTTGTGTATTCTGAACTACTCCTATCTATCTTCGGATCATTTCCTCATAATCTCCCACATGTCTTCTTTCAAAATATACCATGTTTTGGCATTTAAGAATCATGTAATTACTCATGAATAGCAGTTACTTTTGGGTATGTCTATTTAGGTGGAAATCAAAAAATGTCAATTTTGTTTTAAATGTTCAAATGTACATCTAAGAGGTTTTTAAGGGTGCAAAATGTCATTTTTGCAAAAAGCGAGGACCATATCGCAAATGTGTGCTGCCAGCGGTCTAGGGAGAAGAGACACCCACTCTGAAACCAGAGCCCTAGGGTATAGTGCTGAAGTCATGCACAGGAGGGCACATTCCGTTGCTGGCTGAAGTGCGCTTCAATGTCCATTACAAAGGTCAAACTACATGACTGAAGATGTTGGTAGTCCAAGGTCAGGGGCTCAATCTTCTGGGAAGAGATTGGATGGCAGTGCTACAACTGGACTGACAGGGGATGTTCAAAACAATCATGAAGGTTGACAAGCAGATAGCGATTTGACATGCACACTAAACATGCACCAGAGGTTTTCAATTTCAGGTGGACCCATCCTTTCGACTGTGCTTCTGCAAAGCCGGCCAAGTGCCGTTTGCATTACAACAGAAGGTCGAGGCAGAGCTGGACAGGCTCCAGACCACTTACTCTGAGTGGGCTGCCCCCATTTTCCCAGTAATGAAGCTTGATGGAAATATCAGGATTTGTGGAGATTACAAGCTAACTGCCAATGTAGCTTCCAGGCTGCCCACTGACAAGGATAGAGGAGCTATTCACAAAGCTATCTGGTGGGACATGTTTTTCCAAGCTGGACATGTCTCACGCATACCAGCAGTTGGTGCAGGCTGAAGAATCCAGCAAAGTGGTTACAATAAACACCCAGGGGCTGTTTCAGAACACACAACTTCTGTTTAGAGATATTTCAAAGGATAGTGGAGAATCTGTTGGCGGCATCGACCACACTGCTGTATACCTGGATGATATCCTTCTCACTGGTGTCACTGAGGATGACCATCTAAAAAAACTCAGAACAGTGCTGTCAAGACTGGAGAGTGCAGGGCTTCGCTTGAATAAATCCAAGTGTGTTTTCCTGGCCCTCGAAGTGGAGTATATGGGGCAGAAAATCACATCAAAAGGGCTTCAATTCCTGGACAAGAAAGTGAGAGCAATCAGAGGAACCTGAACCCAAGGATGTGAGTGAGCTACAGACCTACCTTGGGATGTTAAACTACTATAGCCGCTTTCTTCCTGACCTGGCCTCTGTCCTGACCCCACTGCATCTCCTCCTGAAAGCTGGAGCAAAATGGAAGTGGCACACACCTCCAGAAAACAGCTTTCCAGAAATCCAAGGACTTGCTGTCGTCTTCAGCACTGCTTGTGCATTACATCCCAATGCGGACACTCATAAGTGATGCCCCCACATAAGGGATTGGGGTGGTGTTATCTCAGAAGATAGTGTCTCGCTCGCTGGTACCCACAGAGAAGAGGTGAAGTAATGTCACCAGTGTGCATACGGACGCCACTTCACCCTACAAACTGACCATAAGCCCTGGTTAGGGCTCCTGGGTGAGCTGAAGAACATACAGCCATCAGCCTCTGGGCGACTGCAAAGATGAGCACTCATGTTAGCGCAATACCAATATGAGCTAACGCTGATGGTCTCAGCAAGCTGCCCAAAAACCCCAATACTCCTCCTAAGCTGGTGTGCTTGCTGAAACATCTCAAAACAACTCCAACATACCATTGGAAACTGACTAAATGGACTGTAAGAGACCCTCTTCTCTCCAAAGTCAGCCGATTTGTCTAGGAGTGGTGGCTGGCCAAATGTCCTACGGATGAGTTGCAGCCATATTTTTAAAGGAGAAACAATCTGTCGGTGGAGGACCCCATCCTGCTTAGGTCCTTTGAGTAATAGAATTTGTATGCTGTATTTATTAGGGATCCTCATTAGCTGCTGCCAAGGCTACTGGGGTCCAAACACACCAAAGCACCTACATTGTATATAAAACGAAAGATAAAATAGTGAACTTTGTTTGTACTGAATGAGCTAAAGATGAACTTCTCTAGGGTAGGGGGCAGCATTTGGAATTTTGGATGAAAAGCAAGGGCCTGGAAGATATGATATGCATATAGCTGGTAGATTAGGATAGAAAACACTCTAAAGTTTCCAAAACTGTTAACTTCTTATGGTATAGGGGACGCTTGCATCCCACTTGGCCAAAAGCCAGGAAAATGCAGCGTGGCAAATTCAAATAAAATTATAAAAATCCAACTTCATTAAATCACACATGTAAGATACTAAATTAAAGCTACACTCATTGTGAATCCAGCCAATATGTCAGATTTTTTTCGGTGAAAGCATAAGAAGCTATTATCTGACGATAGCACAAATCCCATCCCTCGAATCCCACCGTACCTTCTCCGCTGTGCAATCTGGTTTCCGAGCCGGTCACGGGTGCACCTCAGCCACGCTCAAGGTACTAAACGATATCATAACCGCCATCGATAAAAGACAGTACTGTGCAGCCGTCTTCATCGACCTTGCCAAGGCTTTCGACTCTGTCAATCACCATATTCTTATCGGCAGACTCAGTAGCCTCGGTTTTTCGGATGACTGGCTTGCCTGGTTCACCAACTACTTTGCAGACAGATTTCAGTGTGTCAAATCGGAGGGCATGCTGTCCGGTCCTCTGGCAGTCTCTATGGGGGTGCCACAGGGTTCAATCCTCGGGCCGACTCTTTTCTCTGTATATATCAATGATGTTGCTCTGCTGCGGGCGATTCCCTGATCCACCTCTACGCAGACGACACCATTCTATATACTTCCGGCCCGTCATTGGACACTGTGCTATCTAACCTCCAAAGGAGCTTCAATGCCATACAACCCGACTTCCGTGGCCTCCAACTGCTCTTAAACGCTAGTAAAACCAAATGCATGCTTTTCAACCGTTCGCTGCCTGCACCCGCACGCCTGACCAGCATCATCACCCTGGATGGTTCCGACCTTGAATATGTGGACATCTTTAAGTACCTAGGTGTCTGGCTAGACTGTAAACTCTCCTTCCAGACTCATATCTTTTATCTCCCTCACCAACTTCAAACATCAGCTATCTGAGCAGCTAACCGATCGCTGCAGCTGTACATAATCTATTGGTAAATAGCCCACCCATTTTCACCTACCTCATCCCCACAGTTTTTATTTATTTACTTTTCTGCTCTTTTGCACACCAATATCTCTACCTGTACATGACCATCTGATCATTTATCACTCCAGTGTTAATCTGCAAAATTGTAATTATTCGCCTACCTCCTCATGCCTTTTGCACACAATGTATATAGACTTTTTTTCTACTGTGTTATTGACTTAATAATTGTTAATTGTTTACTCCATGTGTAACTCTGTGTTGTCTGTTCACACTGCTATGCTTTATCTTGGCCAGGTCGCAGTTGCAAATGAGAACTTGTTCTCAACTAGCCTACCTGGTTAAATAAAGGTAAAAAAAATACATTTATAATATAAATAATATAATAATATAATACATTTACATTTACATTTAATATAATATATGCCATTTAGCAGACGCTTTTATCCAAAGCGACTTACAGTCATGTAAAGCGACTTACAGTCATGTGTGCATACATTCTACGTATGGGTGGTCCCAGGAATCGAACCCACTACCCTGGCGTTACAAGTGCCATGCTCTACCAACTGAGCTACAGAAGATAGATAATGTGGCATTTAAAAAAGTAAACAAAGAGGGTAGCTTATTTCAACCCTGCAGGCACTACACAAAACACAGAAATAAAATATAAAACATGCCTTACCTTTGACGAGCTTCTTTTGTTGGCACTCCAATATGTCCCATAAATATCACAATTGGTCCTTTTGGTCGATTAATTCCGTCCATATATATCCAAAATGTCAATTTATTTGGCGCGTTTGATCCAGAAAAAAAACAGCTTCCAAATTGCGCAACGTCACTACAAAATGTTTCAAGAGTTGCCTGTAAACTTTGCCAAAACTTTTCAAACTACTTTTTTAATACAACTTTTGGTATTTTTAAACGTTAATAATTGATCAAATTGAAGACGGGTCTATCTGTGTTCAATACAGGAAGACAACAAACCAAGCTACTTTTCAAGTCTTGCGCAACTCTCAACAGTGTTATGCAGTTCCTAGATGGCCGTACCTCTTCGTTGCACAAATGAATAACCTCAACCAAATTTCAAAGACTGGTGACATCCAGTGGAAACGGTAGGAACTGAAAACAAGTTCCTAAGAAATACCGTTTCCCAATGAGAATATACTGAACAGACAGAGACCTCAAAGAAAAATCTGAACAGTTAGTCCTCGGGTTTTGCCTGCTAAATAAGTTCTGTTATACTCACAGACATGATTCAAACAGTTTTAAAAACTTCAGAGTGTTTTCTATCAACATCTACTAATGATATACATATATTATATTCTTGGCATGAGTAGCAGGAAGTTGAAATTGGGCACAATATTTATCCAAAAGTGAAAATGCTGCCCCCTGTACCTTAAGAGAGTGTCTGTGAGTAATACAAAACTGATTTGGCAGTCAAAAACCTGAGAAAAATCTATTCAGGAAGTCGTTTTTTTGTTGGTTTTGTAGTTTTCTATTCAATGCTATGACAGTATCCATTGATTTAGGACTCAAATTGCAGTTGCTCTGCCTTCCACTAGATGTCGACAGCCTTTAGAAATTGTTTCAGGCTTGTATTCTGAAAAATGAGGGAGTAAGAGCAGACTGAATGAGTGGACCCTGACGTGTCGCAGAGCTTTTTCATGCGCAATCCCGAGAGAGTGCATTTCTCGTTTACCTTTTATATTGAAGACGTTATTGTCCGGTTGAAATATTATAGATCATTTAGGCTAAAAACAACCTAAAGATTGAATATATACATCGTTTGACATGTTTCTATGAACTTCTCGGATACAATTTGGATTTTTTTGTCTGCCTGCTTTGACTGCGTTTGAACCTGTGGATTACTGAAGAAAACGCCCAAACAAAATGTAGGTTATTGGATATAAAGAGACTTTATCGAACAAAAGGAACATTTATTGAGTAAATGAATGTCTTCTGAGTGCAACTATATGAAGATCATCAAAGGTAAGGGATTAATTTAATCTCTATTTCTGCATTTTGTAACTCTTCTTCTTGGCTGGTTTGTAATGATTTGTCTACTGGGCTATGTTCTCAAATAATCGTAAGGTATGCTTTTGCCGTAAAGCATTTTTAAATCTGACACCGTGGTTGGATTCACAAGAAGTTAATCTTTAAACCTATGTAAAATATGTCTTGTTTTCTGAATTTTTATAATGAGTATTCCTGTTTTTGAAATTGGCACTCTGCAATCTCACTGGATGTTGGCCAGATGGGACGCTAGCGTCCCGCATACCCTAGAGAGGTTAAACAGCACAACACAACATCCCTACACCACCACATATCCATAACACAAAATGTTCAATTGCACCATACAACAATATCACAATGTGTACATATGCATGTGTCTGCACATTTGTGTGTGTCTCTTCACAGTCCCCATTGTTCAATAGGGTCTGTTTTTACCTTCTTTTTAAATCTGATTCTACTGCTTGCATCAGTTAACTGGTGTGGAATAGAGTTCCACATAATCATGTCTCTATGTAGTCCTGTGCGCCTTCCATAGTCTGTTCTGGACTTGTACTATGAAGAGACCTCTGGTGGGGTATTCATGGTGTCAGGGCTGTGTGCTAGTATTTTAAACACAGCTTTTTTTTTAGGTCACTCTCTTTTCAATGAGGTTTCATTGGGAATCCAGATTTCTAAGGGACCTTCTTGTAGTTCCTTTCGCTTCCACTGGATCTCAACAGTCTATAGAAATTGGTTGAGGTTTTTCCTTTGTGTAACGAAGAAGTACGGCCATCTTGAACGAGGGTAACTTGAAGTGTACTGTTGGATAGAGGCACGTGACCAGAAAGCATGCTACAGTTTGTTTTCCTCCTGTATTGAACACAGATCATCCCGTCTTCAATTTTATCGATTATTTACATTTAAAAAATACCTAAAGTGTTATTACAAAAGTAGTTTGAAATGTTTTGGCAAAGTTTACAGGTAACTTTTGAGATATTTTGTAGTCACGTTGCGCAAGTTGGAACCAGTGTTTTTCTGGATCAAACACGCCAAATAAATGGACATTTTGGATATTTTGGATATTTATCGACAGAATTAATAACAAAAATGACCATTTGGGACATATTGGAGTGCCATATTGGAGTGCCAACAAAAGAAGCTCGTCAAAGGTAAGGCATTAATTATATTTTTTATTTATGTGTTTTGTGTCGCACCTGTAGGGTTGAAATATGCTTTTCTCTCTTTGTTTACTGTGGTGCTATCCTCAGATAATAGCATCGTTTGCTTTCGCAGAAAATGCGTTTTTGAAATCTGACACGTTGGCTGGATTCACAACAAGTGTAGCTTTAATTTGCTATCTTGCATGTGTGATTTCATGAAAGTTTGAGTTTTCTAGTAATTTATTTGAATTTGGCGCTCTGCATTTTCTCTGGCTTTTGGCCAGAGGGGTTAACCATTCAGAATAAATTTCTAAACTTACCCAGCCCAGAGGCACCGGTGACAGCAGTGGTACAACCCAGGGTGCAGCTGCAGCAGGAGAAACAACCCAGGGTGTCCCAAAAATTTCAAAATGTGACTTTTGGAGCAATTTCGAAATTTGACATTTGTAAAAACCGGAACAGACGGCGGAAGTCAAATTGGTCAAACTGTGAGAACTTGTTATACTTGTGCTTTATGAAGAACGCATGCAAGCACACACCTACACACATCACACACACACACCAACAGTACCTCACCCGCCACCTTATCCTCCCATGATTACATGTCTAAAGCCAGCCTCAACAACATGGAGGTGTTGAAGAGCACATGAACATGAAACAGAGGACACCTGTTTCTGAAGCTCACCATATGTAATGTGTTACACTGCAAATGCTTTACTAAGAGATAGAAAAAAATAGCACCTACTTTAAAGCAACACCTAATCCATTCTATTGATTCTATTCCATTTACAGTGTGGAATTCAAAGAAATACACATGCTGCAGAATTCATAGAAAAATAAGTTTCCAACACAAAACTGTATTCTGTACTGTGTTTTTGTATAACCCACCATGTACTCTCCGAAAGAAGACACGACATACATTCTCTTTTGATTTTGAGTGTTCTAGGCCTGGGTTCAGATACTATTTCAAAAATCTCAATTACTTTCACATACATTTGAAGTAAGTAATCAGATATTTTTAATTTGAAAAGACAAATAGTTTAATATATTTTGGAAATACACATGGAAAGTATTTTAAAATGCAAGTACAGTGACTCAAACTCTCATAACGCAGGTATTTAAAAATAGCATTAGAAAAAACTCTCAAATACAATTTGGTATATTTAAAACAAATAACCATTCGAATAGTCAAATAAAAGGCTTGTTTTCGGCTGAGTTTTTGAAAACGCTCAAATACACAGAAAAAAAATATTTGAAATACCAGACACTCAAATAACATGTACAGGTCTGTAGTGTTCTAGGCACAGCTTTTACTGTTCATGTGGATGTGTGGTCTTGTTCTGACAGGCTTGATAGTGGAGGCATCATCACCCTGCCACTAAACATAGATGTGATGGGGAGGACTTCAGGACTTCAGCAACAGTTACTGTCACAGAGTAAAAGCTCTCTCTAATTGGGGTAACATTGGTGTTAATGTTGTTGTTGATGTAGGAGGAACATTTTGCTTGTATGCTGTGAGTTTCATCAAAGGTGTAAATGGTTGACACCACTAGGTACCCTGCATCACAGAAATCATGCAGCTTTTCTAAAATAACATCTGAAAGCCTGAATACACAGCTATGTCGTTGGTATTGTGCTGCTGGGCAATTCAGTGATGTACAATGCATGTCAGTGAAGGGCGGTATGACGCCTCTGTAGAAATCTACTAAAGCTTTTTTCGTCACTCAGTTTGGGAACATATTGCCTGCTGTGAAGATAAGAGGCGCGAGGAAAGAGTGCCATACACACTTATACACATACAAATGCACAACATTCCTCAAAGTCTTATTGCATGAACTTGGTGTGCGTGTGTGTGTGTGTGTGTGTGTGTGTGTGTGTGTGTGTGTGTGTGTGTGTGTGTGTGTGTGTGTGTGTGTGTGTGTGTGTGTGTGTGTGTGTGTGTGTGTGTGTGTGTGTGTGTGTGTGTGTGTGTGTGTGTGTGTGTGTGTGTGTGTGTGTGTGTGTGCATTCATGTATGCATAAAGTATGTCTCCATACTTTTAAAGCTGTATAGCAAAACTGTAGCTTCATGTACAGATTAAATGCAGCATAAACCTAACAGTCAGCATGGTAGGATTAATTGTGCCGTGAAAGAGAAGCAGGAAAACACATATTCTATACATCTTTCAAAATGTCTCCTATTGTCCCAATGAATGGGAAAGCAATTCAGAACACAAACGGGGAATTTAAGCGACTGTAGGTTGGCACGCTGTTAACAATAACCTACATATCGACTTATTTTCTAAACAGGACCGAACCAACATGGTGGTCTACATCTATTGATGTAGTATGCTAATTTGTTGTATTTAAAACATGTCATGGCAAAATGGAACAGGAGGTGTACCAGAAAACTAGATTTGAATTAAATCAATAGCGATCCCCACACAACACAGAGAGTGTATTCCCATCCCTTTCATTGTAGGAGCAACAGCAGCAGTGGTTTTGCTTGACGGACTCTGGCATGTAACTACAGGGTGTGATCCAAATTCATTAGCCAGTTTCCCTCTGCAAGGGAGCGAAATCCATACAGAATTCGCCTTTCTTCAGATGGGGCTGTTTCTAGCCTGAATGATTTTGATTGATGTATATGTTTTGGTAGGGTTCACATATGAAATGCTTCCTGAACTGTCCCGTAATGGATGCTGTCCCATAGTGGAGAACCACATGACAAATTGACCCTTTTACTTGAATGTCATTTAGATAGCACCAGGCTACTGACTACATGACAGAGTGCTTCTTCTGAACTCCAAGACCAAGTCTGCGTCCAAAATGACATCATACTCCCTATATAGTGCACTACTATCGACCACAGACCTATTGGCCCTGGTCAATAGTAGTGCACTACATAGGCAAAATTTTAAGAAATGCAAACAAATGGAAAAGGTAATGAACAGTCAAAATCATGTTTTTCATGAAATTGGGTGATATTTGGATGAAACTAGATCAAAGTATGATAAACAAAGTATGAAAAATAACGGTTGTTTCTACATTGCTAAAGTTTGATCATAAAGTTACTGGTCCCCTCCCCCTTGTCAAACACTTAGATTTAGGAGGCAGGATTATTAAGGGGATAGGGTGACATCACCCTAACTCTCTCATTTGAATACACCAATTGTAACATGATATTCTCTTACCTAATTTTAATAAGTACCACCTTGTAACCAACATCGGAGAAGGTGTGTTTTTGCAGAGGAGCGTGGTTTATATTGCTAGATAGCTACTCTACTGGTGCCAAAATTTGACTGTAGGGTTTCAACAAATATAATAAAAAAGATCACCCTATTCATCTATGGCAAAGATACTTCTATGTTTCTCCTTTCATCTGTGTCTGGTGTTAGCTAGCTACTAATCAAATCAAATCAAATGTATTTATATATTTATCAGCTGTAACGTCGTTCTTCGCTTGTCGAAAGAGAGTCGGACGGAAATGCAGCGTGGTTGTTACTCATGTTCTTTAATGAATGAAATGACGATACATGAAAATAACGTAATATACAAAATACAAAACAACAAACGGAACGTGAAACCTATTACAGCCTATCTGGTGAACACTACACAGAGACAGGAACAATCACCCACGAAATACACAGTGAAACCCCGGCTACCTAAATACGGTTCCCAATCAGAGACAACGAGAATCACCTGACTCTGATTGAGAACCGCCTCAGGCAGCCAAGCCTATACAACACCCCTACTCAGCCGCGTTCCCAAATACTACAAACCCCAATACGAAAATACAATAACCCCATGTCACACCCTGGCCTGAACAAATAATAAAGAAAACACAAAATACTAAGACCAAGGCGTGACATCAGCTGATATCTCAAAGTGCTGTACAGAAACCCAGCCTAAAACCCCAAACAGCACGCAAAGCAGGTGTAGAAGCACGGTGGCTAGGAAAAACTCCAGAGAAAGGCCAAAACCTAGGAAGAAACTTAGAGAGCAACCAGGCTATGTGGGGTGGCCAGTCCTCTTCTGGCTGTGCCGGGTGGAGATTATAACAGAACATGGCCAAGATGTTCAAATGTTCATAAATTACCAGCATGGTCGAATAATAGTAAGGCAGAACAGTTGAAACTGGAGCAGCAAGCTAGGTCTTCAGCCAGCATGGAATAAAAGGGGGGGGGGTCGTTGAAAACTCTGACACAGTCAAGTCAACACTTCCGTCAGTGCTGCTGTGAACTGTGTTACAGAAGACACATGCCAAACGGTATATGTATGAAACATTTTTGACAGCGTTAATGCAATTTCATTGTTGTTTGAGTTGCTTTGTGTATCACCAAATTTGCTTGAAATGATTTTACTCCAACACTGCTCTGTCACGCCTTGGTCATTGTATTTTGTGTTTTCGTTATATGTTTGGTCAGGCCAGGGTGTGACATGGGTTTATATGTTGTGGTTCGTATTGGGTTTTTTGTAATTATTGGGATTACGGCTGAGTAGGGGTGTTGCATAGGCTTGGCTGCCTGAGGCGGTTCTCAATCAGAGTCAGGTGATTCTCGTTGTCTCTGATTGGGAACCGTATTTAGGTAGCCTGGGTTTCGCTGTGTATTTCGTGGGTGATTGTTCCTGTCTCTGTGTTGTTTCACCAGATAGGCTGTAATTAGGTTTCACGTTCCGTTTGTTGTTTTGTATTTTGTAATAGTTATTTCATGTATCGCAATCCTTCATTAAAGATCATGAGTAACCACCATGCTGCATTTCGGTCTGACTCTCTTTCTACAACCGAAGAACAACGTTACATGCTCACTGCATCCAAGTTGCTTGACATGGGTGTTTCAAAGAGCTGTCAGTCAAGGTGAGCTCATGAATATAAGATCCCCGCCCACTCAACCTGTCTTTTTAAACTTCCTGGTGGTTAGCCATGAGAGAAAGTAATTTTCAAATATATATAGGTGATATTTTAGTCACTCAAAGGCTATTTTATGGGAATCAGAATAATTGTTCAGGACATTTTAAATGAGTACTGATATTCATGAGCACCTTTTCCTTTATCTGCTAATTTGTCTTGATTAAGTTGGAGCCATCGGCTAAACGAATAGGATCACGACTAATTCCTCAGATTAAGTTCACTAGGATGATGCTAATGATGCTTTATGACACTAGTGTGTGTGATCTGTGTGTGTGTGTGTGTGTGTGTGTGCGTGTGTGTGCCTGTGTGTGCGTGCAAACAGACATGAGACGGGCCTCTATTTGATTGCACTAGCCAGGCCTCTCTATGACGCGCGCAGCCTGCCTCCCTGTGCCCCGCTCTCACCTTCTCTCTTGTGCCAGTCTCTAACTCTAATAAATGGCTTTTTTTGGGGGGGCTCATCCTCTGTTGAGCAGATACGATTTCACACTGCAAAACGCTGCAAGGAGTGAAGGGGGCTATGGGAAGAGGAATAGGGGTAAGAGACAAAGAGGAGGAGGCTCATGCAGAAGCCAATGAGGAACATTTCTATTATGGTGACGATGGAGTGAGGGCTCAGGGGCAAGGCGGGGCACTGCACTTCGAGGATGAGGAAGTGGAGGAAGAGGATGGAAAGGCGGGGTGATGCGCGAGGAGGATGAGGAAGAGGAGGAGGGAAAGGTGGGGCACTGTACTAGAAGGATGAGGAAGAGGGCAAAGAGGAGGAGATGGGTGCACTGTACTGGGAGGATGAGGAATAGGGGGAAAGAGGAGTGAGTGCTGAGGGGTCAGGAAACTGTGCTGCCGCAGGCAACTGGCCACTGCGGATGTATCCTCACCATGACTTCCCCCTGAGCCATGAAGCACTTCCTTTGACATCCAGCATGAGCATGCATAGCATGAAGATGGCCCATAAATTCCATGTCCATAGACAAGAGACGGTACATTTGTAGTTTGATGGACCATCCCTTTCATTGGCATATAACGATGATCTGGAGTTGCTTTCTTGGGATGGTGAGAACTACAGATAGCTACAGTATATATACATAACTCTGAAAAGCTCAATTTGCTACCACAACAGCTATCAACCACTATTATTAACATTAATTATACAACTTCCCCAATCCAAGTTCTACCAACAGACTACAGCCTCTCAATTTCATTTCCATATTAAAACAAAGCAGTCTGCAATCTGAACCAGGGAAAACCATTAAAGATCCTGATGATAAGAGAATAGTATGAATTAAAACAAATTACTGCAAAGCCCCTAAAGCTCCCTGAGGCTGGTACAGCTCTGCAGGTTGGTGTTGCTCATTGGCTCATGTCTTATTGCAGATATTGGCTTTACAGGGCATCGTCAGACATGAATGCACTCCATTAATGGAGAGTCACGTCCCCTAATGCAACGTACATGTCTGGCAAATGCTGACCAAACCAGCCTTGTACGTACACACACACACACATACTCACAAATACTTGCGCACACACACACACAATTGTGTGCACAAATTTGCTGTTAGTGAGCATTTCTCCTTTGCCAAGTTAATCCATCCACCAGGTGTGGCATATCAAGAAGCTGATTAAACAGCAGGATCATTACATGGGTACACCTTGTGCTGGGGACAATAAAAGGCCTCTCTAAAATGTGCAGTTATGTCACACAATGCAATTCCACGGAGGTCTCAAGTTTTGAGGGATCATGCAATTGGAATGCTGACTGCAGGAATGTCCACCAGAGCTCTTGCCAGAAAATTCTGTTGTTTTCTCAAACCATAAGCCGCCTCCAACGTGGTTTTAGAGAACTTGGCAGTACATCCAACCGGCATAACAACTGCAGATCACATGTAACCACGCCAGCCCAGGGACTCCACATCCAGCTTCTTCGCCTGCGGGGTCGTCTGAGACCAGCCACCCAGACAGCTGATGAGTATTTCTGTAATAAATCCCTTTTGTAGGAGATACCTCATTGTGATTGGCTGGGCCTGGCTCCCAAGTGGGTTGGCCTATGGCCTCCCATGCCCACCCATGGCTGCGCCACTAATCTACAAATTAGGTCCTTATGAATGTATTTTATTTCACTGATTTTCTTATATGAAATGTGATTCAGTAAAATCATAGAAATTGTTGCATGTTGTGTTATAGAATTCTGTTCAGTAAATTCAATTTCTTCCATCTCAGCCAAATTTCTAATCTGCTTGTGTCCTATCAAATTGTTTTGGTATGTATTTTATGCACTACGCTTTTCCACAGGTCAATATACTGTGTTCTGTCTGTCTATCCTGCCCTCGATCCGTCATTCATAGTGAAAATACTGGTAAGTGGATCTGCAATAGACACACAAAATGATGGTTCTAAATAGTACCTGATAGGGGTTATTTGGCTTGTAACCATAGCGTGACCCTTTTTGGTGCTATGTAGAACCTTTTTTCAGGTGAAATAAAGAACCATGCTACTGAGGTTCTAAATGGAAACTGTATGGTGCTTCAAACAACTCTTCCCTAAAGTCCTAAAAAGAACAATTAAAAAAGGTTCTATATAGCACCAAAAAAATGGTTCCACTATCATGGTTACAACCCCTTTTGGGGCCATATAGAACCTTTTTATGTTTTGTTTATAGAACCTTTATGAAGAATGGTTCCATAAAGAACTTTTCTCAATCTGATCTGTAGATCCTTTTGAAAAAACATCCAGTTTGTTTTTATTCTGGTCTGCCAAATTATGTTGTTTCAATTCCACAAGTTACATTATTGTTTTAATTTAATGTAACCAATTGAGATACATCTAGAACAGTTGGGGGTCCCTGATGTCAAATAACTTAATTCATCAAACATTCTCCAAAGACAGAAGGCCATTTGTGCATCTTTCATTAGATAAACTGGAATGACACTCTCACTCACGGTTATAGACTAACAAAAAGTTGTGTGCAAACCACACCCCCAAATAATATAATCAACCGCCTCCCCCATATTTTAATTAATATTAAAAGAGCAAATTAACCTTTTGTGAACCGTAAAGAACCATTGAAGAGCTCAAAGGGTTGTAAGTCGCTCTGGATAAGAGCGTCTGCTAAATGACTTAAATGTAAATGTAAATATAGGTCATTATGGTTCTGTAACGGTTCTCTTTAGTTGAAGGAGAGTCAGACCAAAATGCGGCGTGGCTATTGCGATCCATGTTTAATGAAACAAAGTAAACACGAATCAAATACAAAAACAATAAACTTAACACGAAAACCGAAACAGCCTAATACTGGTGCAAAGTAACACAGAGACAGTAAGAAGGACAATCACCCACAAAACCCAACACCAAACAGGCTACCTAAATATGGTTCCCAATCAGAGACAATGACGAACACCTGCCTCTGATTGAGAACCATATCAGGCCAAACATAGAACTAGACAAACTAGACATGTAACAGAATGCCCACTCAGCTCACACCCTGTCCAACCAAAACATAGAAACATACAAAGCAAATTATGGTCAGGGTGTGACAGTAGAACCCCCCCCAAGGTGCGGACTCCGGCCGCAAAACCTGCACCTATTGGGGAGGGTCTGGGTGGGCAACTGTCCGCGGTGGCGGCTCTGGTGCTGGACGTGGCCCCCACTTCACCGTAGTCTTAGTCCCCCACCTTGTCCGCTTCCGTGGCCTCCTAGCCACGGCGACCCTATTTAATGACCACACTGGACTGAGGGGCAGCAGCTCGGGACAGAGGGGCGGCAGCTCGGGACAGAGGGGCGGCAGCTCGGGACAGAGGGGCGGCAGCTCGGGACAGAGGGGCGGCAGCTCGGGACAGAGGGGCTCTGGCGCCTCAGACTCCGGCAGCAGCGCCGGACAGGCGGGAGGCTCCGGCAGCAGCGCCGGACAGGCGGGAGGCTCTGTAGGGATGAGCCGGAGAGACAGCCTGGTGCGTGCGGGGGGCTGCCACCGGAGGGCTGGTGCGTGGATGTGGTGACGGATAGACCGGACCGTGCAGGCGCACTGGAGCTCTTGAGCACCGAGCCTGCCCAACCTTACCCGGTTGATTGGTCCCGGTCGCCCTGCCAGTGCGGCGAGGTGGAATAGCCCGCACTGGGCTTTGCAGGCGAACCGGGGACACCATGCGCAAGGCTGGTGCCATGTAAGCTGGTCCAAGGAGACGCACTGGAGACCAGATGCGTAGAGCCGGCTTCATAGCACATGGCTCGATGCCCACTCTAGTCCGGCCGATACGCGGAGCTGGAAAGTACCGCACCGGGCTATGCACCCACACTGGGGACACCGTGCGCTTCACAGCATAACACGGTGCCTGCCCGGTCTCTCCAGCCCCCCGGTAAGCACAGGAAGTTGGCGCAGGTCTCCTACCTGACTTCACCACACTTCCTGTGAGCCCTCCCCAATACATTTTTGGGGCTGACTCTCGGGCTTCCTTGCCAGCCGTGTTCCCTCATATCGCCGGCTCCGCTCTCCGGCTGCCTCTGCTCTCCTAGCTGCCTCCACCTGTTCCCATGGAAGGCGATCCTTTCCCGCCAGGATCTCCTCCCATGTGTAGCAACCCTTGCCGTCCAATACATCGTCCCATGTCCATTCCTCTTTGCGCCGCTGTTGCCTGTTACCACACCGCTTGGTCCTGTTGTGGTGGGTGATTCTGTCACAGTTTTCCTTAGGTGAAAGAGAGTCAGACCAAAATGCGGCGTGGCTATTGCGATCCATGTTTAATGAAACAAAGTAAACACGAATCAAAAACAATAAACGTAACACGAAAACCCAAAACAGCCTAATACTGGTGCAAAGTAACACAGAGACAGTAACAAGGACAATCACCCACAAAACCCAACACCAAACAGGCTACCTAAATATGGTTCCCAATCATAGACAATGACGATCACCTGCCTCTGAGAACCATATCAGGCCAAACATAGAACTAGACAAACTAGACATGTAACATAGAATGCCCACTCAGCTCACACCCTGACCAACCAAAATATAGAAACATACAAAGCAAACTATGGTCAGGGTGTGACAGGTTCCACATAGAACCATCATCCCTTCCAAAGAACCCTTGAGGAACCCTCATTCTTTTGTGTGTTTTCTCCCAGGAATCCCAGTTATTCAGGAAAGCTTAATGAACGCTCTGCCTCCTCTCTGATCCGAACACCTATTCCTTCCGCACCTTAACGCTTCAATATAGCCTAAATATTTGTCATTTCACATTTAAAATGTATTACACTTTTATGTGTAGCATAAAAAAAAAAAATCACAATGTTTTAATCTGATTAGGCTACTTCAAAAGTCTCCTGTAGGCTACCTGCCCGAGTTTGTCCAAAATATAATTCCAGCATCCAAGCTGTGCAACAACCATTTGATGAATGTAAAAATACATATTTTACAAAACACCAAAAAGTTTAATGACATTCCGAGATTGTCAAACCAAGCCTTCAATACTGGGTACAAGGTAGGGAAGAATGTGTTTTCTGTTGAGATTGACATAGTCGTTTTGATGATTGTGGTGTTGAAAAGGCAACCATGATGTTGAAACGCCCGAAATTGGTATGCTTTGCTTATTGGTTGTGTAGTGCATTGGAACAGGAACATGTTGGTGGAAAATTCACTGCATATATTTGATCCATTTCCCCATAGCTAATCATTGTCTGCTGTCAGCACTGATCATAGTGTAATGAAACAGGAGAGTGAACTCAACAGTGGTGGTTGGCAAACAGTGTAGTGGTGCCTGGAGAAGTAGGTGTACTCAAATTTTGCCCCACATTTTACAAACAGCCTTTCTGGGAGAGGAAAGATGCCCTGTGTGAAAAAATACATATGAGAAACAGTAACATACACTGAATTACTTTCAACTATCAATCCCATATTGGTCTTTCAAAGTCAGGCCAACCAAAATTCAGTGGAAGCAGCATAATAGTAGGCATACCTTTGAAACAGATAAATTCAGTTTTTTTGTTGTTGTCGAAAAACAACAATGGTGGATGTTCAAATCCATAACAATGCTTAACCAAATCAGGAGACCACTTTTTAGGTCTGGGAAAAATCAAAGCAATGAATATTTTTAATTCAAGTGTGCAGGCACCTAAGCACTGTTGTTTGGTTAGCGGTGTTCCTGTAGCACAACAGATGAATTTAGCAAAACAAATTTCCTGAGGATAGTTGCAAATAATCATGATATCATTCTGCCAGGTCGTCATAGGCTACTTTGTAACTAGTTAACATTTAAATGAGATGTTTTTGGGGAAACCCTTTCCATCTACCAGAATAAGTTAGGTCTATTTTCCTGTTCCTTAATTGTTTGAAACCTGGACGTTTTATCTTACCTTGATTTATATTAGAACGCAGCCAGAATCCCACCAGAGAAACATGTAGGCAATGCTTTTATTAAGACTTCCTCATACAGTAAGCATTCCCCTGTAGTGTTGGTTTTCCTTCAACTTTCTTTCATTGTCTAGTAGCCAAAGTCATTATCCTGGTCATATTAGCAACTCGTAATAGTTGTTGCATCTTTAGATCTCTCCACTTTCTCCACTCTATTTTAATGGATATTACTATCTCTGTCTATGAAACCGCTCGCATTTTAGAACTGTCTTTCCCCGCAAATTGTATTTTGGAACATTCGCGCCCTACCGCCGTGTGCACGTTGCTGTGCCTAAAATGTGTAGAAATAATAGGTTGTCAACATTTTGAGATACACATTTTGATTTGTTCCATCAGCCTTATTAATTGATAGGGCGTATACATCCACTGCCTTACTTTGATACGCAGCGTGGGGATTAAAAGTGAGTATATGCATATACTTATGCATACTGTATAACAGCTTATACCCTCCAATACACCACTGTCAGTGAACCCTCAACCTTCTGGGACAGCACTGCCTGGCATCGACTGTGCCACAAAAGAATGCCGAAATTCGATATCCACGTGTATAAACACAGGGTCTCTACAGTTATTGTTATTTGTGATATTTGTGGCAGTAAGTATTATTGTGAGATAATTAAATGAGTAGAGGGGCTGCAATTCTTCTTACGGTACAGGTGGAGGGTCATGTGAAAATATTTTTTTTATGACAAAAGAATAAAAACAATTCAGATGTCATATTATGTCTATATACAGTGTACCTTACACCCCAAAAACATTCAAATCATGTTTTAAATGAAATGTCCTTGGGAATGTTCTCCTATCAACCACGCGGAACATCCCCCTAAGGTTCGTATTAGGTTTCTAGATAATGTAATAACAAAAGATATTTGGGGAACGTTCTTACCAATGTCAGCCGAAGGTTTTATACAATTTGCAACTTGACAGATTTTGTGTTATTAGAACTTTAGGTGTAACCTAATGCATGTTTTGGGGAAATATAAAATATCAAAATATCAAAATAAACAATTTTGGTTTGCTGAGAATAAGCTGTTTCTGAAAAACAATTTCCCCCTATATATTAGTCCATAAAAGAGGGATTCAATGTTGGCTAATAGTCTTGCATTTTAACTGTATTTTAAATCAAAAGCTTTGTGATGTTTCCACACATGCTGTGCCATCGATGCCTGCATGCATCTGCTTTCTGTCATCATCAGTCACAGTCCCAGTCTCAGCATCATCACAGCAGTCACTTATGTGTCGTCTCCCTGTGTTTCACGGAGGGGGGGGGGGGGCAGGATGTGACTGTACGCTCTACAAAGTCCTTATGTCTTTTGGATGTCTGATTGTAAATCGGATGTATTTCCTGCACTGGAGAGGGGGAGACGGACCAAGAGGGAGAGACAGACCCGAGCCAGACAGGGAAGGAGAGTGAGATGGAGTGAGAGAAAGAGAGACAGAGTGAGAGAGAGATGGAGAGACCGAGTGAGAGAGTGAGAGAGAGAGTGAAAGACAGAGAGAGAGAAAGCCAGATAAGAGAGAGAGATGGAGAGACAGAGTGAGAGCGATGGAGCGACGCGAGAGTGAGAGACAGCAGGCGCGCGAGAGACGGCGGGATGGAGAGAGAGACTGAGTGATGAGATGGAGTGAGGGAGGGAGAGAGTGAGAAACGGAGTGAAGGAGAAAAAACAGAGAGAGTTTGAGTTTTTATAAAACCTTTATTTTATACTCAAGTATTTACACAAATAATGGCACACTGCATTTTCAGAAATTAAACAACAAATGTGTCATTCTTAAATAAACATGAAAAAATAAAGAAAACATTTAAAATAATTTACATTCAAATAATTTTTTATTTTTTAAAATATCCCCCTCCTCCACAAAATATATCGCTCCTTCGTACGTGCACTTCTCCTCAAACAACGGAAGATCTTTTACAGCCGAGAAGAACTCAAAATCCACTTTTATTCTCGCTTTGACTAATCCCTTAATTAATTAACACATCTTACATCCTGCCCATATCCCGTGTCTATATTTTGTTTCCTACTCAGAATAATGGACATCTTAGCTTGTCCCAAAGTCAAATTTAACAGTTGCCATTTTCTTTTCTGTTGCTTACTATATTGAAACCCCAAAATAAAAACAGTGTTATTGAATATCTCCCCTACAGCTGTAGATATTACTCTGGTACTTTAAATGGAGGCTTTATCCTCTCACACTCCATAAAACAGTGAAAAATAGTTTCTCTTATATTGCAAAAAAAGACATCCGTCTCCAACATCTGAGTAAATGACAGATACCAAAGCATTAAATGCAGTGATGCCATGCAAAACCCTCCACTGCATATCAAAAGTTTATTTGTCACTTGCGCCGAATACAGCAGGTGTAGACCATATAGTGAAATGCTTACTTAAAGGCCCTAAACATCATTGCTATTTTTAAGTAAAATATAGGTATTAAGTGAACAATAGTTTAATTTAGAAATAAAAACAAAAGTAAAAAGACAGTTAAAAATAACAGTAGCGAGGCTAAATACAGGCACCGATTAGTTGGACTAGTAGAGGTAGTATGAACATGTACAGTAGGTATGGTTAAAGTGACTATGCATATATGAAAAACAGATTACCATTATTTTAAAAGAGATGTTGGCCGGTGGTGGGTGGCAGGACACAATGCAGATAATCCAGGTAGCCAATGTTCGGGGCACCGGTTAGTCGGGCTAATTGAGGTAGTACATACAGTACATGAATATATAGTTAAAGTGACTGTGCATATATGATAAACAGAGAGTAGCAGAAGGGTAAAAGAGGGGTTGGGGGAGGGGGGCGGGACAATGCAAATAGTCCGGGTAGCCATTTGTTTAGGATTCTTATGGCTTGGGCGTAAAGACTCTTGAGAAGCCTTTTGGTCCTAGCCTTGGCGCTCTGGTACCGCCTGCCATGCAGTGTTGCCAACACATTTTCAGGGTAAGTTGCTAGAGGCAGGTTGATTTGTGGGTTAGGGTTCTGATTGAGCCATGTTGATTGATGTTGTAAGTTCTGTTCAAGATCAAACATTTGTCACCAACTATATTCATTGGGATTGGCTCATCGAACCCGTACTACTGCGGGTTGTTTAAATTTTTAAAAGATAAAAAATACATTTTTAAAAGTAGCTAAATTTGTTGCTAGGTTCTGTTTGAAAAGAAAGTTGCTAAAAAAGTTGCTAAATCTATCAACAAACTTGCTAAGTTGGTCACTGTTGGTCACTGCTGCCATGTGGTAGTATAGAGAACATTCTATGACTGGGGTGGCTGGGATCATCGCCGGAGGAACCGGCCCGTAGATCGTCACCGGGGAAACCGGACCGTGGATCGTCGCCGGCTACGCCGGACCGTGGATCGTCGCCGGAGGATCCTGACCATAGATCGTCGCCGGAGGAACCGGACCGTGGATCATCGCCGGAGGCTCTCTGGACTGGGAATCCTCGCAGGAGGCTCTGGACTGGGAACCCCCGCTGGAGGCTCTAGGCTGCATACTGTCGCTGAAGGCTCTGGACTGCCGACCGTCGCTGGAGGCTCTGGACCGCTGGCCATCGCTGGGGGCTCTGGACCGCCGACCGTCGCTGGAGGCTCTGGACCGCCGACCGTCGCTGGAGGCTCTGGACCGCCGGCCGTCACTGGGGCTCTGGACTGCCGACCGTCGCTGGAGGCTCTGGACCACAGACCGTTGCCGGAGACTCTGGACTGTAGACCGTCGCTGGAGACACCGGACCTTGCATCGTCACTGGAGGCTTCGGGCCATGGATCATCACTGGAGGCTTCATGCCATGAATCATCACTGGAGGCTTCGTGCCATGGATCATCACTGCAGGCTCCGTGCCATGGATCATCATTGCAGGCTTTGTGCCATGGATCATCACCGAAGGCTTCGTGCCATGGATCATCCCTGGAGGCTTCGGGCCATGTATCACCACTGGAGGCTTAGTGCGTGGAGCAGGCACAGGACGTACCAGGCTGGAGACACGCACTGGAGGCCGGGTGCATGGAGCTGGCACAGGATATACTCGACCGTGGAGGCGCACTAGCACAAACTGTCCTTGCTGGATACTCACTTTTGCCCGACAATTATGTGGAGCTGGCACAGGACCCACTGGGCTGTGAAGGAGCACTGGCGACACAGTGCTTAGAGCCGGCGCAGGATATCCTGGACTGAGGAGGTGTACTGGAGACCAGGAGCGCTGAGCCGGCACAACCCGTCCTGGCTGTATGCTCACTTTCCCACGGCAAGTGCGAGGAGCTGGCACAGAACGAACCGGGCTGTGGATGCGCATTGGAGAGACAGTGCCTATCACCGCATAACATGGTGCCTGAACGGTCACACACTCCTTAAAGAGTGTGTGGGGAGTTGGCTCTGGTCTGAAACCTGGCTCCGCCAACCACCCTGTGTATCCCCCCTAAAAATATTTGGGGCTGCCTCTCGTGCTTGCGTCATGGTTGCGACCCCCGGAGTCGTCGTTGATGCTCCTTCGCTGCTTCTGCCTGCTTCCCCGGCAGGCTTTCATATCTCTCCAATACTTCCTCCCAAGTCCAGGCTATTCTCTCCTCAACATCCTCTATAGACCAGGATGCTATCTCCTCCTGGGCATGCTGCTTGGTCCAGTTGTAGTGGGATCTTCTGTCACGTTCGTTTGATGAATTGGACCAAGGTGCAGCTTGGTAGGCATACATTATTTTTATTTTTTATGAACACCGCAAAACAACAAAATACAAAACGAACGTAAAGTTCTGCAGGCTACAGAGCACCTATACAAAATCAAGATCCCACAAACTAAAAGGGCTGCCTAAATATGATCCCCAATCAGAGACAATGATAGGCAGCTGCCTCTGATTGGGAACAATACTAGGCCAAACAAAGAAATAGGAAAAATAGAATGCCCACCAAATCACACCCCGACCTAACTAAATAGAGAAATAAAAAGGATCTGTAAGGTCAGGGTGTGACACATACTCTGGACCTAGTTTTGTCCCATGGTATAAATGTTGTGGATCATAATGTTTTTCCTCATAATCCTGGACTATCGGAACAACATTTTATTACGTTTGCAATCGCAACAAATAATCTGCTCAGACCCCAACCAAGGAGCATCAAAAGTCATGCTATAAATTCTCAGACAACCCAAAAATTCCTTGATGCCCTTCCAGACTCCTCTGCCTACCCAAGTACGTCAGAAGACAGAAATCAGTTAACCACCTAACTGAGGAACTCAATTTAACCTTGCGCAATACTCTAGATGCAGTTTCACCCCTAAAAACTAAAAACATTTGTCATAAGAAACTTGCTCCCTGGTATACAGAAAATACTCAAGCTCTGAAGCAAGCTTCCAGACTGGAAGTCTTCCGCACCAAACTGGAAGTCTTCCGACTAGCTTGGAAAGACAGTACCATGCAGTATAGAAGAGCCCTCACTGTTGCTCGATCATCCTATTTTTTCAACTTAATTGAGGAAAACAGGTGCAGTTAACACAGGTAATGAGTGGAGAACAGGAAGGCTTCTTAAAGAAAAACTAACAGGTCTGTGAGAGACGGAATTCTTACTGGTTGGTAGGTGATCAAATACTTATGTCATGCAATAAAATGCTAATTAATTACTTAAAAATCATACAATGTGATTTTCTAGATTTTTGTTTCCGTCTCTCACAGTTGAAGTGTATCTATGATAAAAATGACAGACCTCTACATGTTTGTAAGTAGGAAAACCTGCAAAATTGGAAGTGTATCAACTACTTGTTCTCCCCAATGAATATCTCTTGACACAATGATTAAAATAATCATGCCCTCTAAACTTTCAAGCTGCAAACTGGACCCTTTCCAACTAAGATACTGAAAGAGCTGCTCCTTCCTGTGTTTGGCCCTCCTATGTTGAAAATAATAAACAGATCTCTATCCACCAGATGTGTACCAAACTCACTAAAAGTGGCAGTAATAAAGCCTCTCTTGAAAAAGCCCAACTTTGACCCAGAAAATAAAAAACAATTGGCCTATATCGAATCTTCCATTCTTCTCAAAAATTGTAGAAAAAGCTGTTGCGCAGCAACTCACTGCCTTCCTGAAGATAAACAATGTATATGAAATGCTTCAGTCTAATTTTTGACCCCATCATAGCACTGAGACTGCACTTGTGAAGGTCGTAAATTACCTTTTAATGACATCAGACCGAGGCTCTGCATCTGTCCTCGTGCTCCTAGACCTTAGTGTCGCATTTGATACCATCGATCACCACATTTTTTTGGAGAGATTGGAAACCCAAATTGGTCTACACAGACAAGTTCTGGCCTGGTTTATATCATATCTGTCAGAAATATATCAGTTTGTCTCTGTGGATGGTTTGTCCTCTGACAAATCAACTGTAAATTTCAGTGTTCCTCAAAGTTCCGTATTAGGACAACTATTGTTTTCACTATATATTTAATATTTCATTTGAAAACATAATGTTAACTTTCACTGCTCTGCAGATGACACACAACTGTACATTTCAATGAAACATGGAGAAGCCCCAAAATGGCCCAAGCTAGAAGCCTGTGTTTCAGACATAAAGAAGTGGATGGCTGCAAAAGTTCTACTTTTAAACTTGGACAAAACAGAGATGCTTGTTCTAGGTCCCAAGAAACAAAGAGAACTTCTGTTGAATCTGACAATTAATCTTGATAGTTGTACAGTTGTCTCAAATAAAACTGTGAAGGACCTCGTTACTCTGGACCCTGATCTCTCTTTTGACGAACATATCAAGACTGTTTCAAGGACAGCTTTTTTCCATCTTCGTAACATGGAAAAATCTGAAACGTTCTGTTCAAAAATGATGCAGAAAAATTAAACCATGCTTTTGTTACTTCTAGGTTAGACTACTGCAATGTTCTACTTTCCGGCTACCCGGATAAAGCACTAAATAAACTTCAGTCAGTGCTAAATACGGCTGCTAGAATCCTGACTAGAACCAACGAATTTGATCATATTACTCCAGTGCTAGCCTCCCTATACTGGCTTCCTGTTAAGGCAAGGGCTGATTTCAAGGCTTTACTGCTAACCTAGAAAGCATTACATGGGCTTGCTCCTACCTGTCTTCCCAATTTGATCCTGCCGTACATACCTACACGTATGCTACGGTCGGTCACAAGACGCAGGCCTCCTAACTGTCCCTAGAATTTCTAAGCAAACAGCTGGAGGCAGGGCTTTCTCCTATAGAGCTCCATTTTTATGGAATGGTCTGCATACCCATGTGAGAGATGCAGACTCGGTCTCAACCTTTAATTCTTTACTGAAGACTCATCTCTTCAGTAGGTCATATGATTGACGGCATAGTCAGTGTCACTCGTGACAACTTCCGAGACTAGCTATTTCAGGGCTTGTCAAATCTCCCCCCGTTATTTTTGACCTCAGAACCTTTGCTGATTCATTAAACAAATCACTTTCAGGAATAAAATCTGTTAAATTATAATCCTTCATATTTTTATATTCCCTTTTGTCAATTTCAGAAATGTATGTACCTTCTCAAACCCATACCTCCCTTCCACCCCATTTCTCGTGCTTTTTTGTGGTGATGCGTCAGATGACTCATTCTCGCAATCCTCCCCAGAGGAAAAGTCCACCATCTCTGCAACCTGTTTTTCCTCAACTGATTTATCAATCTCTACCTTCCTCTTAGAATTAGAACCTTCATCACCCCTTAAATTCTCCCTCTTCATCCTTGGTACTTTGAAAACAGCTTCTTCATTTTCCATTGTTTCACTCTCCTCTTGTACTTCAATTTCCAGTAAGGACTTAGCGACCCCAGTCACAGTCTCACCGGCTGTTTCCCCTCCCTTTTTGCTCTGATCCACCACAATTGCCCCGTAGCCACACCGGTCTACTTTCCTACTCTTCCAGCTACATCTGCCCACATTCTCCCTTCCCCTGAACCCCTGGCATGTTCATCCCTTCGCAATGGTGCATTCGCAGCACCAGCTGTGAGATCTGCTACCAGGCTCTGCGAGCTCGTTCTCGGGACAATACGTATTAAATGTCCCTCTCTCCCTCAAACAAAGCATTTCATTGATTCAGTAGAAGCGTAGAACACAATCAAATCTGTAAAACTGAACACTGTCACAAGGTGCCTTTTTTGGGGTGAGGATCATAGACGGTCACAAATACTTAAAACTCTTTACCACACTCGGTCAAAATTAAGGTTGAGAATCCCTTTGTTACCACAGAGAAAGACAATGCAGTACGGTAATGTCAAAAGGTTGAATAATTGAACAGTGTTTCTGTATTCCAAGCAGTTGGAGTGGTCCGTGGACACTTAAAGAACGGTCATGTCGAGTTTGTTTCATTTGGTGACCTCGAAGCACAGGATACACACATTACTGTTTCATTGTTTGTTTACACTTCTCAATTATGGGGTTTGCATCTTAATGATGTATGAAATAAATTATTCAGCCAAAGAATACTTTTGGAAAGAAAACAATTTTGATCTTAGTCGTCTAAATGAGAATTGCTTTCCATAGTAACTTAGGATCAGTCAGTGACCTAGCCCCAGTGAGCACATACATTACACGCCTCATGGAATGCCTCCTTTTCTACTATAGTAGAAGAAGAAAAAAAACACTTCCGGCAAAATTTACATTAGACCAGAAAACATGGAAGCTATCACTACATGTTGAAATGGTTGGCAACTCCACGCAAGGACAAGACCAGAGAACGTGGAGATCATTCCCACGTTGAAATGGCTAAGAAATCAACAATTATTCAGGCTGCAGCTGTACTTTAGTCTGGTTAACTGAACCTGGTACTCTGACGTATTCATTATAACAAGCTAGAACTACAAAAGATCTTTGGACAAACCAGAGACGTTCTGTGGACTGATTATCCAGCAGATGGATCGGTGATCACAGAGAGGTCAACAAAGGCATAAACTCGTAAACATGTCAATTGCAATTTCTTATTGAATGAGTGGTTGTTCATGTTCAAAGTATTAGCATTTCCATGAATGTAGTTATCAACTCTGAAATTCCCGCTCTTGAGCTGTCCCCACCCATTCCTTTGTCTACCAAGCCGTCACATCGGTTTTGTCTACTAGGGACTTTTCTTTATGTCATGTTTGTAACCAATATATGACCTACCATGTGTGTGTGTTAATGTATTTATGTGATTGATTAGTTAGTTAGTAAATGAATAATTAAGCCAATTTGTATATCGCTGATTCATGATGCTAGGGTTTGTGCAGATATCCAAGAATTTGCGACGTTCAGGAATGAGACTGATGAGGTAATACAACATTAATACAGTATGTACAGTTATACAGTATATACACATAGTGAAAACACCAAAACCCAGTAGAGTGAGAAAAAATTAAGTCGCTCTTGCAATTGATCCTGCTTCCCGACTCACTCCCAGCATGCAATCCGACGAGAGAGAGGTGGAGAGAGAGTGGCGGAGTGAGAGGTGGAGTGAGAGACAGTGAGAGAGAGAAACAGACGGAGTGAGAGACAGAGAGAGTGAGAACGACGGAGTGAGAGTTAGAGGGAAACCACTTCAGAGAATCAGAGATTGACGGAGAGAGGCCGAAAGATGCCTGCAGCGATAAGTGGGGAGCCAATGTCTTTTTATTCGTTGCCCGGGCGGTGTGTTTGGGATCATTGTCATGCTGAAAGATCCAGCCACGTTTCATCTTCAATGCCTGGACATGTACTGACGGGCATGGACATGTACTGGCTTAAGCAGGGGGACACGTCTGGCACTGCAGGATTTGAGTCCCTGGCGGCGTAATGTGTTACTGATGGTAGGCTTTGTTACTTTGGTCCCAGCTCTCTGCAGGTCATTCACTAGGTCCCCCCGTGTGGTTCTGGGATTTTTGCTCATTGTGAGCATTTGACCCCACGGGTGAGATTTTGCGTGGAGCCCCAGATCGAGGGAGATTATCAGTGGTCTTGTATGTCTTCCATTTCCTAATAATTGCTCCCACAGTTGATTTCTTCAAACCAAGCTGCTTACCTATTGCAGATTCAGTCTTCCCAGCCTGGTGCAGGTCTACAATTTTGTTTCTGGTGTCCTTTGACAGCTCTTTGGTCTTGGCCATAGTGGAGTTTGGAGTGTGACTGTTTGAGGTTGTGGACAGGTGTCTTTTATACTGATAACAAGTTCAAACAGGTGCAATTTAATACAGGTAACGAGTGCAGGACAGAGGAGCCTCTTAAAGAAGAAGTTACAGGTCTGTGAGAGCCAGAAATCTTGCTTGTTTGTAGGTGACCAAATACTTATTTTCCACCATAATTTGCAAATAAATTCATAAAAAACCCTACAATGTGATTTTCTGGATTTATTTTCTAATTTTGTCTGTCATAGTTGAAGTGTACATATGATGAAAATTACATGCCTCTCTCATCTTTTTAAGTGGGAGAACTTGCACAATTGGTGGATGACTAAATACTTTTTTTGCCCCACTGTATCAACCGGGACAGGTGGATTCTTAGTAGTTAAATAGAGAAAAAATGGCCGCATTTGTCTTTTACGCACAAAAAAACTCTGAGAGCCTCCAGCTGACCACTGACACAATGTTGACGTTCAGGCTCATTTTTCAAAATAAAAGCCTGAAACTATGTATTGTGACACTAGACACATTATAGGGAAGCCAAAGAAAAAGGAATCTGGTTGATATCTCATTCACTGCTCAATAGGGACGCATAGGAACGCAGAGCTTTCTAAATAAGAGTCCCTTCCTGATTGGATTTTTCTCAGGCTTTTACTTTTTCCTGCAATATCAGTTCTGTTATACTCACAGACAATAGTTTTACAGTTTTGGAAACTTTAGAGTGTTTTCTATCCTAAGCTGTCAATTATATGCATATTCTAGCATCATGTCCTGACAAAATAGCCTTTTTACTTTGGGAACGTTATTTTCCCCAAAAGGAAAATAAGCCCAACATGTTCATTACTCTGGGACAGCTGGAGATCTAATTTGAATTTTGAAACAATTTTGCAAATGTCGGAGAGACAGACATTAAGGTTTATACATATCTCCGCTTTTGAAACCTAAATGTTATTTTTAAAGAAATGTGAGATTATGTCCAGATGCTTTTTAAAGTGGAGATCAAGTTTCTAACTTCTCTGTCTGGGCATTTTGAAGTTGCATGTATTTGAAAATATCTACATTGGTCAATCTGAAATGGCTTTTTAAAGCTGTCATGGAATGCATTTCATATTAACAAGTAATGTATGGTTTCCATGCCTTTAGTTTTACGTGGACCAATTTATCTGTGAATTCTGAAAATATATTCAAGGAGTGTTCCATAAGGTTGTGTTTGTAGGGAGTGAAATTGATTATTGTAGAATACGTTTAATTTTCCCTTATATTGTTACTGTGGTCTTAACTATGAAATTATTCATGTTAGCTTTATCCTTTGAAAATAGACACATAAAAAGAGCCTGGGGGAGGCAATCTCAGCTGCGACAGACATATGGAGTGCCGCAGTGTTGGTGCGGTTTAGAAGGAGCACCTTCAGCAGGGCCTTATCTGGAGGAACGCTCCTCTTCAGAATGATTGAATTACTAATCTCCTGTTCTGACAGCATTAACAAGGGACAGAGGACACACAGAGATGGAGAGAGCCGGCCGACCAGGGGACGCCACAGGCAATTTAGCCTTGGCGTTCAGAAAGAGAAGACAGGAGAGGGGGAGGAGCTGAGAAAATAGAAAAAATAAGAGGAGAGGATGAAAGAGTATAAAATAAGAGAGCAACAGAACCAGCACGCGATCAGATAACTAAAAATCAATTTTTTTGTGTGTTTTACCCCTGCGGGAGTATAAATTATGAACATGTAACACCATTAGTTTCATGCATTTCCCAGTGGACATTCACCTGAGATGCTGCTGAATTCTCTCCTGCTTTTGCTGCTACTGCTCTCCTCATCCAGCCCAAGCTAGGCCACATCAATAATTACGTTCCGTTATGAGCATTCCTTGTGCAATTAACTCAGCTAATAGGATTCTAACAGGCAACACTTCAGTAAGCTTCCCTTCTTGTTTTATCTGCTTGGTATGTTGATAAAAAAAAACTTTGATTATCAACACTAGCTGTTATGAGGTTGTGATTTTACATCTATTTTAGATGTTCTGTTGTGACTTAATGCTTAATGCTGTATGTGTGGTTGGTGTCATGGTCATGTAGTAAAGTACCAGCACTATTCAGAGTTGACGTTGGTTTTATATCCATTCGACGTCTGTGTCAATTCAGTTCTCACCCTTTCTCAGTAAGCTATGCATGGTGGAGTAGAGTCCGTCACTAACTTGGTTACTGTGCGTTGCTAAGATGGCTAACAGCAGTGGCATACAAATAAATGATTCACTCTGGAGATCTCCCGTGTGTAGACGCACATTATTAAGGATGAAAATGCTGTGGTTTTGATTGCACACACACACAACTAATATATCTGCTTAAATATACAGTACCTACCCACACACACACACTTCCTTCTCCCTTGTCTTCTGAGGTTTAATTATAATGCCATACACAGTCCTGTTCATTATTATAGTAGCGGGAGGCAATTAGTGAACTGTGTTTAAAAGGAAACGATCAGAATAACAGCACAAGTGCATGCATATTTAAATCTCCAGTTGTCATTCATTACACCCTGTAAGAGCATGAAAACACATTCAGCCACCTGATTAATATGAAATGCCTCTATCCTCTTCTACATAGCAAGGAGACAGCTCCACGTGGAAATAGCATGTAATGGGGTGCTGCTGTAGTGTATCACTCACGCAGTGCGACACGCGTGGTACTGACATGACTAATTTTCACTGTGTAATAGGTAGGTAGGTAGAAATACATACTGTATGTCTGAGGTTCTCTCGTTCTCTCTCTCCGTTCAATTAAATCATCTTTCTCTCTTTCTGTCTTCATTTCTCTCTCTCATGATCTATTTCTCTCTCTCTCTCGCTTATCTCACTTTTTCTCTCTCAATCTCCTCTCATTTGAGTCTTTTCAAGGAAATAAAGGAAATAAAAAAGTTAATGCCGAGATAAAAGGAGAGTGGAAAAGAGAAAGGGTCAGAGACGAGTGAGAGAGAGAGTGACAGTGTGAGATCGAGATCGAACCAAATTCAGACATAAAGAATGAAAAAGGAAGAGTGGGAAAAAGAAAGGAGAGGAAGTGATTCAACTCGTACCCCCTCCTCTGGCCCTCTACCCCCGGCCGGGCCCTTCCTACTCCCCACAGAGTTCTACCCAGACCCAATGAGGAATAATGAGCTTTAGAAATCCACAAAGGTCACCACTGCAAAGCTCTGTCTCCTCTGTCTCTTCTGTCTTCTCGTCGAATCAGAAATGCCACTTCCAGGCTGGAATCAAAGACTGAACTCTATAGTTTGGAAAAAGAGTGGAAGAATGGAGGCGAAAGAGTAGGAAAAAGAAACCGAAGCCCAAAAGAAAGTCTCCACCTTTATCATCTGACAACCTGAGAAGAAGAGGAGCAGAGGGAGGTTGGCCATAGGGGTCGGTGGTGGGAGGGAGGGAGGGAGGATTATGGGAAAGGAAATAATATGGTACAGTGAGAGAGAAAGGTATGAGGACAGGAGAAAGAGGTAATAACGTTAGACAGGATTACCTGGTGCTGTGCTTAATCCTGGGAGAGAGAGAGAGAGAGAGAAAGAGATCACACCTCTACCAACACGTTTCCTGTGCCACTAAAGGCACCACTAAAGATAACTTGTATTTTACCCACAGAAACGCTTACAACGCTTACAAGGCTTCCTGTTTACAAACAAAAGTTCAAACAGGAAGTACCAGTGATGCTCTCAAAATGGAAGTGGACGGATGAAGCAGACGTGAGGCTAAAAGACTGTTTTGCTAGTACAGACTGGGATATGTTCCGGGATTCATCCGATAGCGTTGAGGAGTTTACGACAATACTCCTTTGCTTCATCAGTAAAGGCACAGACGATGTTGTCCCCACAGTGACCTATAAGAACCATGGATAACAGGCAATATCTGCCCTGGGCTAAATGCTAGAGATACCGCTTACAAGGAACGGGACGAGCGCTTCTGCCCACTCAGGAGGCTGAAAAGATCTACAGCTGCACTTTCGAGAGCATATTGACTGGCTGCATTACCGCTTGGTATGACAAATGCACCGCCCTTAACCTGTTACTCCTACCCCCTACTTTTTCAAACATTCTGTTAAAAATCGCACAACATTTCAGCGCCCTGCTGCTCATGCCAGGAATATAGTATATGCATATGATTGGTATGTGTGGATAGAAAACACTCAGACGTTTATAAAACTGGTTAAATCACGGCTGTGACTATAACAGAACTTGCGTTTCATCGAAAAGCGCAGGAAAATCTGATCACTGAAAATGGAAATATATATCCACCCGCCACTTCAACCCATTGATAAAGGCGAACCACAATAAATGGGGCTGAGGTTGCAATACCTACAGCTTCCACACGATGTCAACAGTCTTGTCATTTGCCTAGGCTTTGTTTCTTGGTCAAACGAAGAAGAGACAAGCCATTTGTTCAGGTCTCCGACCTGATATTTTGTTGAGATTTACCCGGACATTATTTCCAGATGGTCAGCTAAAGAATATACATCGCCTCGTGATCAATTTGATCGCTTATTAACGTGTACTAATACCTAAAGTTGCATTACAAAAGTATTTCGAAGTGTTTTGTGAAAGTTTATCGTCGACTTTTTTAATTTTAAAAAATGACGTTACGTTATAAGACGCTATTTTTTTCGTTTATCACACAGTCTTCATAGATCGATATCTAGGCTATATATGGACCGATTTAACCTGTTCAGGATACCACGGTTTACTGACCCTTCTGGAGGATTTGGGTACCCATATAAAACATGATACATTTTTGTCAAAAGTTGCTAATATATGCAAATAAAAAATATTATCGAATAGAAAACACTCTAAAGCTTTTAAAACCGTTTAAATTATGTCTCTATGTATAGCAGAACTCTCAAAATCTGCATTTTCCCAAAATATCTCTTCTCATCTGAAAAGTTGGGTCACCTTTGACCTCATCGCAAACACCCTTCCGAAACAGTCACAGCACCCGGAAGAGTCTCCACGTGTTCAGCGTGATCTCAGCTTTCAATGGGACTTCTCATTGTGAGAATTGCCCGCTCGCGAGAGTTTGAGCACGTGGTAAGCTCTCAGTCACTCAAAAAAACCTGTGCGCAATGGTCAAGTCCTCTCTCTTTTCCAAGATCGATTGAACAGTGCTTGTGTTTCTGTTTGTTCTCAAAATTGCTGTACACCTTTATAACATGTTAAAGCTTGATTATGAAGTTAGTTTGACAAGTTTACTCTACATATTATATATTCTTTCGAAGTTTTGGTGCGCAACCACTTCAATTTTGACTACATTTTTACCAAAATCAGGCTATTTTGAGAACCGAAAGACGCAGACTTGAAAACTGAACGCTAATTTGGTGAGTATAATCCCTTACAGGTCATTTGATGGAAGAATAACAAAGGTAAGGGAATATTTAATGTATTCATTTTGGGTTTCTGTCGACTCCAAGATAGAGGAGTCATTATGCTACTGTGGGAGCGCCGACTCCATATTATAGTCTAGTGAACGCAAAATGTAACGTTAAAATTAAATGTAACAATGCAATTGCATTTAGAAGAAGTGTATCTTGCTATACATATGTAAAACATGCATATTTAGTCAAAGTTTATGATGTGTATTCCTTGTTAGCTGACGTTATCTGCCGGGGCTATCGTCATTTCTCAGGACATTTGGGTAGCATTTTTTGAACGATGCATCATTGTAAACAGAGATTTATGGATATATATAGCATATTATTGAAAAAAATGAATGCACTGTGTAACATGTTATATTACTGTCATCTGATGAAGATTTCAAAAGGTTAGTGAAATGATTTTTCTTTTAATCCTGCGTTTGTTGATTGCATATTTTTTCCTACTTGGCTATGCTAATGAGCTATGTCTGCGGTGGTGGTTTGACATAAATATGTGCTATGTTTTCGCCGTAAAACATTTTAGAAATCTGACTTGCTGGCTAGATAAACAACTTGTTTATCTTTCATTTGAGCTATTTTACTTGTTAATGTGTGGAGGTTAAATATTTTTAGGAATATTTTTGCGCATTGTGCGTTATGGTAATGAGCTTGAGCTGTAGTCACGCTACCAGCAGAGGAATAAAACTCCCGAGCTGGTTAATCGCAAAAAAGACCCAATAGTGATTATGGGACATCTAGGAGTGCCAACAAAGAAGATGGTCAAAGGTAATGAATGTTTTATATTTTATTTGTGCGGTTTGTGTAGCGACGACTATGCTAATGATTTTGTTTACGTCCCCTGCGGGTCTTTTGGGGTGTTACATGCTATCAGATAATAGCTTCTCATGCTTTCGCCGAAAAGCATTTTAAAAATCTGACTTGTTGCCTGGATTCACAACGAGTGTAGCTTTAATTCAATACCCTGCATGTGTATTTTAATGAACGTTTGAGTTTTAACTAGTACTATTAGCATTTAGCGTAGCGCATTTGCATTTCCAGATGTCTAGATGGTTAACTGCAAAGTGCTACAGAGGGTGGTGCGGAAAGCCCAGTATATCACTGGGGCTAAGCTCCCTGCCGTCCAAGACATCTATATCAGGCGGTGCCAGAGAAAGGCCCAAAGAATTGCCAAAGACTCTAGCCACCCAAGCCATAGACTGTTCACTCTGCTACAATCTGGCAGATGGTACTAGAGTATCGGCTCTCGGACCAACAGGCTCCGAGATAGCTTCTAACCCCAAGCCATAAGATTGCTAAATAGCCAGACTGCTAAATAGTCAGTTAATGGTGTCCTAACTTTGTGCACTGACTCTATCTTGCGCTGACCCCACACACACACTCACTAGACTATATCTACAAACCATATAAACACTCTCACACACTACATTTACACTCCCACACAAAACCCATAACACACACACACGCAGATCGACACGACACAAACACACATACAGTACATACACATTACATACAGTACATACACATTACACACACGCACACACACACACACACTTTTACACTCATCATTTGCTGTTGCTGCTCTATATGTTACTCTTATTATTATCTATCTTGATGCCTTTATGTACATATCTACTCACTGGTACAGTATGCCATACGTAATGGTAACCAGATCTCATGGTTTACCAATTTGACTTCAGATTCTGACGTTTATCCACATTTCCCAAAATGCCAAATTTCGAAGTTGCTCCAAAGGCCAAAGTGTTTTTGACAACTTGGGTTGACTCCTCCTGTTCTTTATCCTTCAGCTTCTCCAAATGTCAAATGTCAAAGTTAATGGTTAAGGTTTTGCATAGGGTTAAAACATTGATATTTAGGCATTCATTCTGAATGGTTAAGTTAAGGGTAACGGTTTGGGATAGGTTTTTAAAAAATGATCATAATAATTACTGTCTACCACAGATTGAACACACAACCTTGAGATCTGCAGTCATTGGAGCCAATAAGCCTACTTGATGGTAATAGTGCTCCTTTTTACCCCTAGTGGCCAGTTATGAAGAATTTCCCGATGTCCTCAGGATATTAAGTCAAATCACATGTATTCATAAAGGCCTTCTTACATTAGCTGATATCTCAAAGTGCTGTACAAAACCCAGCCTAAAACCCCAAACTGCAAGCAATGCAGGTGTAGAAGCTCGGTGGCTAGGACAAACTCCCTAGAAAGGCCAGAAGTTGGGAAGAAACCTAGAGAGGAACCAGGCTATGAGGGGTGGCCTCGTCCTCTTCTGGCGGTGCCGGGTGGAGATTATAACAGAACATGGCCAAGATGTTCATATGTTCATAGGTGACCTGCAGGGTCAAAAAAATAATAATCACAGCGGTTGTCGAGGGTGCAACCCAGACAGTTCCAATTTCGAAGTCAATATTGAGCAATCTGCCTGCTTAATGATCCTAACATGAGATGTGCTTACATCATCATAATTTTAAAATGTCCTATTTTACACTTTAACAACATATACAAAATGCCACATCAGGCATTTAAAAGCTTTTTAATGGTTAAGATTGTTCAAATGTCGCCGCAGGTGCTTGTGGATATCAAAGGGTACATAGACCATGCAGCTTTGAAATGAGACTGCCTCTCCTTTTACCAGTCGTTTTTCCTCCGTCTATCCTTCCTCTCTCTTCACAAATGACATGCATTCAGAGGGTGTAAATTCTGTTTACAAACAAAAGAGAGAAGGGAAGCAAAAAGCTAGGTATAATCTGATACATTCAGAGCGGTATATATTCAGATCTGAGATAACGTTGGCGCCAGGGCCTGTTTGAGAAAATAATCTCCTACATTATCCCTGTTTAATGGAAAGCAACCCAATTCTCATGTACACACACACACACACGCCACCTCCGCTTATAGAAATGCAGGAATTAAAAGACTGATGCGTGTTGTGCGATTACAGCAGATTGTTAAAACAACTTGGGAACATCTGCATGCATTAACACCTAGGAGTTGAATCATCATCACACTGGGAGTACACACACACACACACACACACACACACACACACACACACACACACACACACACACACACACACACACACACACACACACACACACACACACACACACACACACACACACACACACACACACACATTTTGAGAAAAAAGGGGGAGGAATGGAGAGGAGGAGAATGACAATATGGAGAATGCCTTGAGCCGCCTGTGGTCTACCACGTACAATTATGTTTCATTGAGAGAGGGACAGAGAGAAAGAAACAGACAGAAAGAGAGAGAGGGGGAGAGAGCTGGAGAGAAGAGATCCACTTCATTGCGTCAAGAACCTACATCACTTGAATTGTATCCAAGATGGTGTAGCAGTCGGACGTGTGTTGTCTTTGTCTTATCCCATGTAAATAGACTTTTGTTTTCGTGTTCATTTTAATCTCACTTTCTATCTACCAACTAAATATGCTTTCCTGCAACCCGCCTCACCCAATGTGGTACGGATCTGCTATTTTTATTCCTTATAACTGGAACCTTAGACCCCCCGCAGCAACTTGCCTAAGCCCCCTGCCCTGCTTCTCCTGAAAACAAATGTCCTTAGTCACAATATTACTTCAAAGAAAATGTCCTCCACAATAAACAGTGCAATTATCTAACAGAGATAAAAGTTTACCATTAGAAAACAACCCTTATTTCATTGTACTGCAGTTTTACTGTATTTCAACAGTAGTGCATTTTTGTAAGTGTATCCTGTATTATTGTGCATGTTTATCTTTAATGCTGGTAGCCTAGAATAAACGTTATGGAAGTGAATGTGCACTTTTCAAGTGGGTATAATGCAACTACGAAAAACACTGGCTTAGCCTGTAGTAAAGGCAAACGCATGTATAGCATCGGAGATTCTCTAAATTAGGAAACATTTCTGATAGCTATTGGACCGCAGAGACTGTCAAAATGTTTTGCTTCAAATGACCTAGCAAATTCCCAGGGGGTCATAGCCAACAAACACTATGCCCATGTTTATATAGATTGATGTATATTAATTGAGTAGTAATTAGATAACTGATCAGTAGTTCAATCAGATTTCAAGCAAAAAACAGATATCAAGTCAAAAGGACGTCTTAATCTGGTTGTGATCTGGTTACCAGATTTCAACCAGTAAAAGACGTCTGTATCACGTCGTATGCCCACTGGGATAATACATAATACATATATCATGATCATTGCAGAATAAGTTCCTGACCTTTTCTGGACATGACAAGATTATATTCCCGGAGTAGCCATACAACAAATTACCATGTGCATCTCTCATTTAATTGGGATAGGCTATTAATGATTTAAGGTTTTTGCTCAATGCATCCGACAGGGTCCACGGTTTATAACATACAGTAGAATTTAACATGTGAACAGACAGTTGATATTTTACATTGAACTGTGTAGGCTACCACTGTAAGTAGGCCTACAGTTATTTTCATTTTTTTCAGAGTAGACAATGTTTCAGAATTCGTGGGCAGTAGCATATTTACTTTACGGGGAAAAGTGAATGTTAAACACTATTGCATCCAAACTATCTGTTTACAGGTCCACAACAATTTGAAATGTTTTTTTTGTCTTTCAGAAAGGTCAGATACAGCAAATATCCCTGCAAAAGAAAACATTCTCCAACATCTCCAAAGACATTTGATCAAGTTCGCCGTTGCTATTTTCCTTTAGATAATGTCTCTGCCTAATTCCAATACTTCCAAACTATACAGCAAATAAGGGCGTTTATTGTCGCCATAAAAGTTGAATAATGGGCGTTTTTCAGGTGGCGTTATAAGGCTTGTTCACGCGTGCACAGTTTTAAAACAGATCTGATTCATAATGGGAAACATGTATGGATGACGTGGTACATGTTCATAAGGATCAATATTTTGTTGTTGCCATTTCAGAAATGGCACATGCAGATATTTCGTTTTAAATTTACGCAATGTTTGTAAATGAGGCCACAGACCCACACTCTTTTCTCTTTCTGCATGGTATGTTCTCGGCATACTCATGAAGACCACAGCCTACCACCATCTCCTCTCTCTATACCGCCATCCTTCAGTGCCTCTTAAATGGCCAGAGCGGCTCATAGATATATCACTGGCTTCATTAAACAGAGCCCATTACACACACATAAAAAAAACATCTAAATAGGACCAAATAGGGGTTCTTTGGCTTGTAACAATAGCAAAAACATTTTTTGGTGCTATATAGAATACTTTTTTGAAGGTTTAATAAAGGACCATGCTTATAACTTTCTAAATGGACCAGTATGGTGCTATAAAAAACCCTTTCCTAAGGTTCTATAAAGAACATGCGTGCACACACACACAGAGATACACCATTAGCCCCAGAGTGAGGGAAAGCGGAGTGGGCCAGGGCAGAATAGGGAGGGGTGGATCAAGGGCCAAGGGCCCAATCAAAAGACAATGGCAACACTTTCTTTGAAAGGAGAATACCGTGCATTCGGAAAGTATTCAGACTCCTTGACTTTTTCCACGTTTTGTTAGGTTACAGCCTTATTCTAAAAGTGATTAAATTAAGTGTTTTCTTCATCAATCTCCACACAATATCCCAAAATCAAAACAGGTTTTTATACAGTTATGCTAATTTATAAAACATTTAAAAAATGCCTTAAGTATTCAGACCCTTTGCTATGAGATTCGAAATTGAGCTTGCATGCATCCTGTTTCCATTGATCATCCTTGAGATATTTCTACAACCTGATTGGAGTCCACCTGTGGTAAATTAAATTGATTGTACATTGGATTTGATTGGATTTGGAAAGGCACCCACAGTTGACAGTGCATGTCATAGCAAAAAGGTCAAAGGAATTGTCCGTAGAGCTCCAAGACAGCATTGTGTGAAGCCACAGATCTGGGGAAGGGTACGAAAACATTTCTGCATCATTGAATGTCCCCAAGAACACAGTTGCTTCATCATTCTTAAATGGAAGAAGTTTGGAACCACCAAGACTCTTCCTAGAGCTGGCCACTCGGCAAAACTGAGCAAATGGGGGAGAAGAGCCTTTGTCAGGGTGGCCAAGAACTCAATGGTCACTCTGACAAAGCTCCAGAGTCCTCTGTAAAGATGGGAGAACCTTCCAGAAGGACAACCATCTCTGCAGCACTCCACTAATCAGGCTTTTATGGCAGTGGCCAGACGGAAGCCGTTCCTCAGTAAAAGGCACATGACAGCCCGATTGGAGTTTGCCAAAATTCACATATAGGACTCTCAGACCATGAGAAACAAGATTCTCTGGTCTGATGAAACCAAGAATGAACTCTTTGGGTGTTACGTCTGGAGGAAACCTGGCAACTTCCCTACGGTGAAGCATGGTGGTGGCAGCATCATGCTCTGAGGATGTTTTTAATCGGCAGGGACTGGGAGACTAGTAAGCATCGAGGGAAAGATGAATGGAGCAAAGTACAGAGAGATCGCTGATGAAAACCTGCTCCAGAGCACTCAGGACCCCAGACTGGGGCGAAGGTTCACCTTCCAACAGTACAACAACCCCAAGCACACAGCCAAGACAACGCAGGAGTGGCGTTAAGTTAAACATACATGTCTATTTCTCCCAGCCCTAGAGCCGGAAAGCACTGAAGCGGATGAACAAGCTAGTGAGTCTACGAGGGAAACATCACGCGAAAGAGTGGCAACATCCATTCCACTTTCGCAAACCGGCTCAGTGCCTTCCTGCAGACCATGCCCAAATTTGTCATGGTGTAAATTGCAGTGTAGAAATTTCAGAGTTAAATTGAAATGTTGGTGGCGGCAGCCAGGGAAGCATGGAGCATTCTAATGAAGTCATTTCTGAGGATTAATATGCTTGGTAATTACAGGACCTCTTATTTCTCCTCCACTCTTTTTTAATCAACAGTCAGCTAATTACTAAAGCAAGAGACTGAGGGAAAAGAGAGGGAGAGAGAGAGAGCAAGAGAGAGAGAGAGAGAGAGAGAGAGAGAGAGATAGAGAGACAGAGAAAGAGAGAGAGCGAGAGAGAGAGAGAGAGAGAGAGAGAGAGAGAGAGAGAGAGAGAGAGAGAGAGAGAGAGAGAGAGAGAGAGAGAGAGAGAGAGAGAGAGAGAGAGAAATAGATAGAGCGAGAGAGAGAGACAGAGAGAGAGAGAGAAAGAGAGAGAGCGAGAGAGAGAATGAGAGAGAGAGAGAGAGAGAGCATGAGAGAGAGAGAGAGAGAGAGAGAGAGAGAGAGAGAGAGAGAGAGAGAGAGAGAGAGAGAGAGAGAGAGAGAGAGAGAGAGAGAGAGAGAGAGAGAGAGAGAGAGAGAGAGAGAGAGAGAGAGAACATGAGAGAGAGAGAGGCCTCCATTGTGTTGAAGCTGGAATTAGAATTAGAATATGCAGTAAGGGTAGTAATTTACACAGAGAACAGTTTAGGTTAATAATATATCTGTAAGAATATCCAAGAGGCTTAATCTCTTTGTTTTAAAAAATAACAGTATTTTTGAGATGATTTCGTTTTCAAATTACGTAAAATGAGTGAGGAAAAAAGGCCATTCTTGAACATGGGGTGAGACATTGTTACTAATTTGTAAATAAAGCCAGTTTGTTATTTAGAATGATTTATTTCTGTTTTTAGAGGGAGGGAAACCAAAAACCTAGAGTAATTTAATAGGGTCTCCCAGTCGAGGCCAGCACAGGTACTGAACCAGCATCATAGGCAACACAGCTTGACATTTACTCCTGTGGTGCTGACTTGCTGCACCCTCGACAATTACTGTTACTAGTATTATTTGACCATGCTGGTCATTTATGAACAGTTGAACATCTTGGCCATCTTCTGTTATAATCTCCACCAAGCACTGCCAGAAGAGGACTGGCCACACCTCAGCCTGGTTTCTCTCTAGGTTTCTTCCTAGGTTTTGGCCTTTCTAGGGAGGTTTTCCTAGCCACTGTGCTTCTACACCTGCATTGCTTGCTGTTTGGAGTTTTAGGCTGGGTTTCTGTACAGCACTTTGAGATATCAGCTGATGTAAGAAGGGCTATAGAAATCCATTTGATTTGATTTGATTTGAGCTTGCGGTCTTAGAGCGTTGTGCCACTCAGGCGATGTAAAATGTGACTGGTCGGGAGTGGGCTACACTACTTCAGTAAGAGCAAAATAATCCTAACTAAATAAAATAATAAAAACAGTTTTAGTAAGTAATACTGAAGCCGTGCACAGTTATCAGTTTCTATTTAGGTTTATGTCGCCCATTCATTGTCAGTTAGAGATACAATAGGACCCAAAAGCATAATCAGTGCTCTGACTCCCCCTTGCGTTGGTCTGGAGTAATGAAGTGGTGACGCAGGGTACCGTACGAACCCACACATTACCTCTAAGTACTGCAGCATCATCACAAAACGCTTAGAGAAGCAACCAATGTAAGGTCAGAACCACTGGTGAGTGGCCATGCTCAAACATTCACTTGATACCCAGTTGAGTAATACAGACCCTGTCTTAGAACGGTTCCTAGATGTCCAGCAAGGTGTTTCAGAGCAGCAGAGAGACGTTTTCTATGAAAATAAGGTTTACCTTTGAACTCTTCTGGAACAGTGTACTCGATTAATTGACCTCTTGTACATAGTTTTTATGGTAATTTACACCTGTTTTTTGTTTATGCATACATGCGTCTGCAGAGATGGGCACAATTTCTTTTACATGTATTTGAAATTAGCATTTGAATTACTTCTGAGTATTTTGTCATTTGAATTACACTTAACTGAACTACACCCGTGTATGTTGTATTTTTAAAAAAGCATCTGCTAAATGAACTAAATATAAAAACCTTTTGATAAATACTTTGTTGAGGAAAAATGTACTTGATACAATTGTTGTCGTCTCACTCAGCTATCTTAAAATGAATGCACTAATTATAAGTGGCTCTGGAAAAGAGCATCTGCTAAATGACTAAAATGTAAATGTGGGAAAGGAACAATTGCAAAGCATGCTGAGTATCCTTCTAATGAGTTTCATATCAAAACAAGGACAATAATAATACCCAGTGTGCTTTGCAGTTCGTTTTGCTGTGTTCATTTTCACATATACATTTACATTTTGGTCATTTAGCAGACACGCTTATCCAGAGTGACTTCTTCAACTAAGTTAGATAAACAACAACATATCACAGTCATAGCAATGACAACTATTTTGTAATCGTTACTGAAAATGTTATTGCTGCTGTTCGGGCTAGCTACTTGCAAATTAATTTTTGTATTTTAAAACAGCTGAAACATGTATTTTAATGACATACATTGCAAAATATAAGTATACAAATATTTAGTGGTTGATTTAGATGCATTGATCTTTATGGTATTTTGTATGTGTTCACAGCCTCATGAGCTTCCAGTCCAGAGAGCCGACTACCAAAATTACCAAACTGTTAGCAGCATATTGCCCATCTCTGCACGCACTTCACACACACAGCATGTGAGAATATCACTAGCTAGGTTTCCATCCAGTTGGCAACAGATTTTCATGCAAATATTGTAAAATCCCTCATAAAAACAACATGCGCATTTTCCCACCAGAGATGTGTTTCAATCAAATTGACTTGTTGCAGAAAAAAAGCTGTGCGTGATGGCGCAGAGCAACTAAAAATCACTTTTGCGTTTAAATTCCCATGTACAGAAGTTAAATAGGTTTCCATCCCAGTTACAACTGTACTGATTGTTTTGACACAAAATATTTTGTGTTATATAATTGAATGCGCACCTGATCTCTAGCCAACAGCTCGCAGATCCAGTTCAGGTAGCCTACTAGGGAAAGGGAAATGGGATACCTAGTCAGTTGCACAAATGAATGCATTCAACCGAAAATGTGTCTGAATCAGAGCGGTGTGGAGTGCTAAATGATGAGATTATTCATCATGTCACCGGAATAAAACCCTACATATTTATTGGTTAACCTCTTGAACCTATGGGGGCGCTGTGTCATTCATTATTGGATAAAAAGACGTGCCCGTTTTAAGCTCAATATTTTGTCACGAAAAGATGCTTGACTATGCATGGAATTGACAGCCTTGGAAAGACAAAACTCTGACGTCTCCAAAACTGCAAAGATATTATCTGTGAGTGCCCCAGAACTAATGCTACAGGCGAAACCAAGATGAAGTTTCATACAGGAAATGCCCCAGATTCTGAAGGCGCTGTGTTCCAATGTCTCCTTATATGGCTGTGAATGCGCCAGGAATGAGCCTGCGGTTTCTGTCTATTCCCCTAGGTGTCTGCAGCATTGTGACGTGTTTGTAGGCATATCATTGGAAGATTGACCATAAGAGACTACATTTACCTGGTGTCCCGCCCGGTGTCCTGTGTGCGTAATCTGTAGGTCCATGCGCGTTCCATTTCTTCAGAAGAGAAAGTAAAATGCCACGATGGATTTTATCGTTGATAGATATGTGAAAAACACCTTGAGGATTGATTCTAAACATCGGTTTGCCATGTTTCTGTCGATATTAGGGAGTTAATTTGGAAAAAAGTTTGCGTTTTAATGACTTAATATATTATAATATATCACTGCATTTAGTGAGATATTGTGCGTAGTACCGTTTTGTGACAGTGTAGTATAGTTTTCTGTCTGTAGAGTGTGAGATGGTGTGGTAAAGGATTGTGTAATGGTACATTGTGACAAAGTTGTGTCCGTCGGTATATTAGACTTGTATGATGGTGTTGTACAGTTTTGCATGGGTCGGTGTAGTCTTGTGTGATAATGGAGAATAGTTTTTTTTGTGGGTGGATGTAGTATTAGACTTGTGTGACGCTCATTAGTTTGTTGGATATCTAGCTTAATGTATTCCCTGTGGGGGAGGTGGCAGCAGCAGCAGCTTCCTGCATGTCTAAGTGAAGCGTTGACAGCCATGACATCAAATACCAAGCCATGCCGCCACCGAGCAGAGACCTCCCTGCCTGCGAGTCTGTAGGAACTACGAGAGCACAGAGGAGAGTGAGCATCACCACAGAGAAGAGAGGAGAGATAGAGAGAGGAGGAAGGGGATAAATAGAGGTAGGGAGACAGAGAGACAGAGAGAGGGTGAGAGGAATAATGAGACATGGAAGTGTAGGCCTATTGAGGTTATTTCACATTTACATTTGAGTCATTTAACAGATGCTCTTATCCAAAACACATTTAAATAAGCACATTCAAATAATGCACATGTGTATATTGAAGACCAACATGCAGTATCACGATCATTGCAATTAATGCAGTGATTCATCTTTCATGAACCTACTTCATTGTGAATGTGTCTCTACAGTATGAGCTGAGAGATGGAACAGGAGCAGTGCCTAGTGCCTTCAGTGTCTGCCTCTTCATCGTCATTACCAGCACGAGTCTCTCTGTTTCAGGTGTGCTGGTGTGCAGTTCTACGAATGATGTCTTCCCCCATCATCATGACATGACCCACTCTCAGGTGTGTGTGCACTCTAAAAAAAAGTATGGGTCGTTTGGATGACCCAACTGCTTTGTCACAGGCATTGGGTCACTTAGCTGGGTTGTTGTCTTTCAAAGCTGCTGGGTTACGGATGCTGGGTTTTGAGATATAACCCAGTGGGTCAGACCAGAAGACTTGCACATCCCAACAGTCTATCTCAATGTTGGAATTAATAATGCATATCCCAACAATGTACAGTTGCTTGCAAAATAATTCACCCCCTTGGCATTCTTCCTATTTTGTTGCCTTACAACCTGGAAATAAAATAGATTTTTGGGGTGGGTTGTATCATTTGATTTACACAACATGCCTACCACTTTGAAGATGCAAAATATTGTTTTATTGTGAAACAAACAAGAAATAAGACAAAATAACTGAAATAACTATTCACCCCCCCAAAGTCAATACTTTGTAGAGCCACCTTTTGCAGCAATTACAGCTGGAAGTCTCTTGGGGTATGTCTCTATAAGCTTGGCACATCTAGCCACTGGGATTTTTGCCCATTTTCAAGGCAAAACTGCTCCAGCTCCTTCAAATTGGATGGGTTTCGCTGGTGTACAGCAATCTTTAAGTCATACCACAGATTCTCAATTGGATTGAGGTCTGGGCTTTGACAAGGCCATTCCTAGACATTTAAATGTTTCCCCTTAAACCACTCAAATGTTGCTTTATCAGTATGCTTAAGGTTATTGTCCTGCTGGAAGGTGAACCTCTGTCCCAGTCTCATAAATCTGGAAGACTGAAACAGGTTTCCCGCAAGGATTTCCCTGTATTTAGCGCCATCCATCATTCCTTCATTCTGAATGGTTTCCCAGTGCCTGCCGATGAAAAACATGGTTTTGGTGGTGGTCTCGGGGTGATGAGAGGTGTTGGGTTTGCGCCAGACGTAGCGTTTTCCTTGATGGCCAAAAAGCTACATTTAATCTCATCTGACCAGGGTACCTTATTCTATATGTTTGGGGAGTCTTCCACATGCCTTTTGGTGAACACCAAACTTGTTTGCTCATTTTTTTCTTTAAGCAATGGCTTTTTTTCTGGCCACTCTCCCATAAAGCCCAGCTCTGTGGAGTGTACGGCTTAAAGTGGTCTTATGGACAGATACTCCAATCTCCGCTGTGGAGCTTTGCAGCTCCTTCAGGGTTGTCTTTGGTCTCTTTGTTGACTTCATGGTGCTCCGTGGGAGCAGATATTTTTTTTTTATTTTTTTATAAACCAACCATTAACTGTACTTATCCACAACTTTGTCCCTGACCTGTTTGGAGAGCTCATTGGTCTTCATGGTTCCACTTGCTTGATGGTGCCCCTTGCTCAGTGGTGTTGCAGTCGCTGAGGCATTTCAGAACAGGTGTACTGTATATATACTGAGATCATGTGTTTGATCATGTGACACTTGATCATGCACACAGGTGGACTTTATTTAACTAATTATGTGACTTCTGAAGGTAAGTGGTTGCACCATATCTTATTTAGGTGCTTCATAGCAAAGGGGGTGAATACATATGCACCACCACTTTTCTGTTTTCTTCTTTTACAATTTTTAAAAACAATTTTACTTATTTTTTCACTTCACCAATTTGGACTATTTTGTGTATGTCCATTAAATGAGGTCCAAATAAAAATCAATTTAAATTAGACTGTAATGCAAAATACAGTAAAGGAAAAACACCAAGGGGTTGAATACTTTTGCAAGGCCCTGTATCTTAATGTTGGGATATATACAATGCAATGTTCTGAATTTGATATTAGTTTTTATTTGATTTATTTTAATTTTATTTCACCTTTATTTAACCAGGTAGGCAAGTTGAGAACAAGTTCTCATTTACAATTGCGACCTGGCCAAGCTAAAGCAAAGCAGTTCGACACATACAATGACACAGAGTTACACATGGAGTAAAACAAACATGGAGTAAAACAAGTCTATATACGATGTGAGTAAATGAGGTGAGATAAGGGAGGTAAAGGCAAAAAAAGGCCATGGTGGCAAAGTAAATACAATATAGCAAGTAAAACACTGGAATGGTAGATTTGCAATGGAAGAATGTGCAAAGTAGAAATAAAAATAATGGGGTGCAAAGGAGCAAAATAAATAAATAAATAAAATACAGTAGGGAAAGAGGTAGTTGTTTGGGCTAAATTATAGGTGGGCTATGTACATGTGCAGTAATCTGTCAGAGCTGCTCTGACAGTTGGTGCTTAAAGCTAGTGAGGGAGATAAGTGTTTCCAGTTTCAGAGATTTTTGTAGTTCGTTCCAGTCATTGGCAGCAGAGAACTGGAAGGAGAGGCGGCCAAAGAAAGAATTGGTTTTGGGGGTGACTAGAGAGATATACCTGCTGGAGCGTGTGCTACAGGTGGGAGATGCTATGGTGACCAGCGAGCTGAGATAAGGGGGGACTTTACCTAGCAGGGTCTTATAGATGACATGGAGCCAGTGGGTTTGGCGACGAGTATGAAGCGAGGACCAGCCAACGAGAGCGTACAGGTCGCAATGGTGGGTAGTATGTGGGGCTTTGGTGACAAAACGGATTGCACTGTGATAGACTGCATCCAATTTGTTGAGTAGGGTATTGGAGGCTATTTTGTGGTCAGTTTTACAAGGGTATGTTTGGCAGCATGAGTGAAGGATGCTTTGTTGCGAAATAGGAAGCCAATTCTAGATTTAACTTTGGATTCAGTCAGAGCCGTCCAGAGTAGTGATGTTGGACAGGCAGGTAGGTGCAGGTAGCGATCGGTTGAAGAGCATGCATTTAGTTTTACTTGTATTTAAGAGCAATTGGAGGCCACGGAAGGAGAGTTGTATGGTATTGAAGCTTGCCTGCAGGGTTGTTAACACAGTGTCCAAAGAAGGGCCAGAAGTATACAGAATGGTGTCGTGTAAGTTTGTGTAATGTGCAAACATATTTAAATACATGTTTTATTTGTAGATTACAAACTTAACATAATGAACAGGAATGACATTTACTGTAATGGGTTGCCATAAATAACTACATGAAAGACACACTCCTAATAGGCCACACCTCCTTAAAATAACCTATACATTACATTAAAAAAAGACTCAGCTGCTGGTTCAACCCAACCAATGTAAAAAATAATGCAACTGGTGATTAAATTAACTCATGTTTGCATAATCCCTTGGGTTATTCACGCAACCCAACTGGGTCAAAATAACCCAGTGTGTGTTATATACACTATTTAACCAGTACTGGGTTAACAAATAACTGAAATTGGGTAGTTTCTAGCCCATATTTTTTTTTGAGTGTGCTGTTTTATGGAATATGGAGCAGTGCTTCCAGAGCAGTAGGGGGCAGCAGTACTACCCTGCAGGCCTCTCAAGTGCTTTCTTTTACTCTTACCTCTATTGCATGCTGTATTCAATTAGAGCACACACATGCAAGTATGGACGCACATGCAGGCACAAATTTCCATACATGAACAGACTTGTCATACTTGAGTAAAAGTATAGATGCTTTAAGAGATAGTTACTCAAGTGAAAGTCAGCCAGTAAAATACTACTTGAGTTTAAGTCCAAAAGTATTTGGTTTAAATTATACATAAGTATCAAAAGTAAATACAATTGCTAAAATATACTCAAGTATCAAATGTAAAAGTATAAATCATCTAAATGGATTTGTCACATGCACCGATTAAAACAGGTGCAGAACTTTCTGTGAAATGTTTACTTGCAAAGCCAGATCACACACACACACACACACACACACACACACACACACACACACACACACACACACGCACACACACACGCACACACACACACACACCTGATTCTGTCACGTTCTGACCTTATTTTGTTATGTCTTTGTTTTAGTATGGTCAGGGCATGAGTTGGGTGGGTTGTCTATGTTCTTTTTTCTATAATTTGGGATTTCTGTGTTTGGCCTGGTATCGTTCTCAATCAGAGGCAGCTGTCAATCGTTGTCCCTGATTCAGAACCATACATAGGTAGCCTGGTTTCACTTTCTAGTTGTGGGTGATTATTTTCCGTGTTAGTGCCACACGGGACTGTTTCGGTATTTTACGTTGTTTAGTGTTCATGTAAATAAAGTATCATTATGGACACTTACCACTCTGCGCATTGGTCTGATGAGGTCTACTCCACCTCAGAGGAAGAAGACGAGCGTTACAGATTCAGTATGTATGGATGGCTATAAGCCTTAACTCAAACACGGATGCAAGTAATGACATGCATTATGCACATATAGTAAGCTGAATATATCTAAACACATGGTCAACCTGCTATTCAATTCACTTCAGTTAATAGTTAACAGTTAACATATAGACACATACACCAGTGGAGGTTGGTTGGGTGAGCTATCGGAGGATGGGCTCCATTACATTTATTCCATTCCAACCATTCCAATGAGCTGGTCCTCCTATAGCTCCTCCCACCCGCCGCCATTGACATCAACACACGGCTCCACACACGGTCACGCACTCACACAGGCACACACACCGGCACACACACACCATATGTAACCCCTGTTGAATGTAATGCCTGCTCGAAGAAGCACTACTCTCTCCCATCGTTCCATTTTTCCCTGACCCTCTCTCTCCACCTCTGTCTCTCTTTCCATCTCCCTTTCCCAATCCATCTCTCCATCCCCTTCGACTTCCATCTCTCTCCCTCCCTCTTCCTCCTTCTTCCCCTCTCAGCCGGCAGTCAGCAGAGGATTTCACTGCAAATGGATGTGGTCGCCTTTACAACGTCCCTAGCTGACTGGTGCAAGAGCTGTAATAAATCAGATCAATCACAAGGAGATATGGTGGAGGAGATGCAGTAAATCCCCAAGGATCATAAATCTACAACACCCTCAACACCTCCCTCTGTCCACAACTCCTACCCTGACTCCCCCTTCACCTCTCTACCTCCCTGTCCATCTTTCTCTCGCTCTCTCCTTCATCCACACACACACACACACACACACACACACACACTGAATCCTGTTCTACCTACTTACCTACCTCTTTTACGCTCTCCTTTCTTTCCCCTCTGTCTTTCTGTCTTTTCTCTTCCTCTCTGTATCTCACTCTGCTCACCTGTTCACTCATTTCTCCTTCACTTTATTATGCCCTCTCTCTTTCTCCTTCAGACACATGGTATATCCTCAAATGTTTTGCCTTCTGACCATGACATCATTGCAAGCCTATTGTTAGTTTAAATAATTCAACAGTCGACCACGCAGCATGGCCAACACACTCACTGTTAAGATTGTCATCACTCCACTGTCGTAGCCTCAGTTTCCACCTCACTTCTGCGTCACCCACCTGTACACCTGCCTGATTCACAACCTGCTCATGCTGTCACATGGTCGAACACGACAATCTGTAAGTTTTGCGGATGATATACACTTCTCCTCCCACTGCATTTTAAAGTATACCCAAGCCATTAACTATATGTCATTTGTTTTCTGAGCCGCCATAAGCCTCAAGCAACATAACAGGTTGCACACATTCCACTCTGTCTTCTGTATTTCTGTCTCTATGTTACAGGTAGGTTCTGTAGTCCTTCTGAAGAGACTCACTGTTGTCAGCACTTACCAAGAATCCCCATTGTGACGCTAACCACCAACACATTCATCCCCATAATCATCATACTGCATTTCTCCATAAGTGGTATAGGCACCCTGTGTACTCATATACAGAGTGTGCAATACAGAGTGTGCAATGGAAAGGTTTTTAACAGTCTCAATCATGGCTGTGACATTATTCAAAAGTGTAATGGTAGGCAGTTTCTACCACCTGGGCTGTGTAGATGGACAACTTTTAGAAATGGAGTCAAACGGGGAGGTAGAGCCTGAAATATTCCAATTAAAGCACAAATGCGTTTTGCCACAGTGTGCCATATCGAACATCACCATGGTTTTACTGTGAATCTGCATCTTTATACTGGCGACCGTAGTACTTGCTGTGGACAGCAGGAGGGGGAGTGTACGTGCCCCCTCTTCCCTCTCTTTCTTATCCCTCTGTCTGTCCCTCCCTCCCATGTCTCTCTCCTCCTATCCCTGGTGAGAGGGGTTCCCCCAGTAACTTCACTTAGTTCCCAGAGGGAGAACACATGTTGGAGAAGAAAGCGAGAACAAGAGAGAGAAGGACATAGATGAAGAGAGGGGGAAAAACAGAAGAACATAGACCTTTCTGAGACATCTGCGGGATTACTCTACCAGTGTGTTTAGGAGTGTGTGATTTTTACATTTTAACTGACCTTGTGTGTCTCTGTATGTGACTTTCACTGGTCATGGATATCCCACTGACCACCCCACTCCTCCTCGCCCTCCTTCTCTGCTCCCTCTCCTTCGTTCACGGGGCCATGGACTCCTGCTACGATGACGACGAGGGTGTCCCTAGCCGTTGCATGCCCAAGTTCGAGAACGCAGCCTTTAACCGCACGATCAAGTCTTCCAATGTGTGCGGTTCACCGCCAGAGGATTACTGCATGCAGACGAGCTCGACGCGCTCCTGCCACCACTGTAGTGTGTCGGACATGGGCCTCAGCCACAACGCCAGCCTGCTGACGGACTTCCATACGGACGAGGAACCCACCTGGTGGCAGAGCCAGTCCATGTTCTACAGAGTCCAGCACCCTAACTCTGTTAATCTCACCCTGCATCTCGGTAAGAACAACTCACTCTCTTGCTCTGCACCTTGGTAAGACCCACATTCACTCTCTCACCACTCCTCTGTTAACCTCACCCGGCACCTTGGTAAGAAGAGCAATATTCAGTTTCCTAAGGTTATGTTCACAATTAGTTGAGTTTGAGTCCTGCTCCAGCTGTGACTATGCAACCTCACCCTGCAACAGATCTGGACAGATTTTTTGGGGTATTGTGTAGTTTCTTTGAAAATACCAACTTTTCAAATACTCAAAGTAGTTGAATATAGAGAAACAGCTAAAGGCAAAATTCTGGCAACTATTACCTTTGATATTCACATATAGGTCTCAGAAAAGCAAATAATATTTGAATATATGCAAATTATTGGAAACATTTATTTGATGCCTGTAATATATTTGATAAAGAACCAAAAACATAACAGTGCATTTAATTAGTCAAAATATATTATCATTTGCATATGGTGTGGAGGGCTTTCATATATTAATATCAATTTTGCCTAGAATGAAATACTTAATGATTGAAGACAATTTTTTTTAACATGCTAAACATTAACATCTATCAATCTAAATAATGGAAAGTAATACGTATATAAATAAACAGATGTTGTTCACAATTTTTTCCCATCATGCATTACATTACTCTTTACGTCATTGTCATGCCCTATGGTTCTTTAATGGTCATGTTAGATCTTGATTAATAATTTAAGAAGGCGATTGCATTTGATGAACATCAGGCTATCAAAATTGACTTTTTGTCAAAAATATAATTATTCATGATATTTAACAGTGAGTGTTAAGTCAACACTGAATGTGTGGAATCTGTGGACACATAGACACTGGAAAAGTGTTAAATGAACCCACTGCTTAGTGTAAAGCCTTCTTCAAATATTTCCCAGAGTGCCTTTCGAGTAAATGTGACCGACCGGCTCGATTCAATCATATGTAGCAAAATTTGAAAGTGTTTTTTTTACATTGGACAAAAGTAGAAACTCAGAGCTAGAAAATGGTATATCATGCACTACCGTTGAGGAACAATGGGAAAGTAATTCTGCTTTGAATGTTGATAAACCTCTAACTTCACTTTTGAGAAAATGGCCTTGAATGTTTTTGGTACACCTATAGGAGAGCTCTTTGTCTACACCCATTCAGCATCGTTCACACCCTCTAAAGCCTGAGCCCCACCCAGCTCTTTAAGGATTCACATGAGACCATGTACTAACAACCAAGGTTTTTAAAACTGAAGGCTGGTTTATACTATGGGTGTATTCATAAAATTAATCTGGAGTGTACTCGGCGCAGACTGTCCATTCATAAATATAGAGCGTTTCGATCTCAGAGCTTTCAGAGCGCACACTGGACACTCTTGACTGTGAAGGGTTGTCAGAGCGTTTCGATCACAACAGCAGTCAAGCACCCAAGCTAACTGGCTAACATTGGCTAGCTTGCTAGCTACTTCCAGGTACAATTTTTTTTATTTTATTCACCTTTATTTAACCAGTTAAGCTAGTTGAACAAGTTCTCATTTACAACTGACCTGGCCAAGATGAAGCAAAGCAGAGCGACACAAACAACACAGTTACACATGGAATAAACAAGCGTACAGTCAATAACACAATAGGGGGAAAAATGAGAGAACAGCTCACTGACCATTTTCCTCACTCTAGCAGAGCTGGTTAGGCTGTTTTTATGTTAACCAGAACATTGGTGACTGCTGCTGGCAACAATTTATTTACACTTTTTTTTTTTGCCAATGTTTACTGACACCGGCCATATTCAACAGGTGTTGAGCGTCAATGAACAATAATCCCAATGTTACTACCCTGCATTAATCTACAGGTGGCTAACCAACCAGGTTCAATGCTAGCTAGATAACATTAGACTATAACTAGCAATGCAAATGGATCTGAGATACGAATAATATAACTACACAGATGTCATACAAGTAACGTTAGCTAGCGAGCCAGCCAGCTAACGTCAACTAGCTAGCTAACAGTACATTTTAACATGAAATGAAAGCAACTTTCTGACAATTAGAAATGTGCAACATCTGAAAATGTAGCTAGCTAGACTATCTTACCCGTATACATGGATGGACGCTTCTCCCTCTCTGTGACGGATGCCATGGTTGCCCTTTGTTTGAAGATGTAATGCAGAGATGGGTGTTTTCTACAACAGCATTCTGTGTGTTCTCTTTTCGACTCCGTCTGGATATTTGCAATCAAACATCAGATTTTTTTCCATCTCCTTAGCTATCATAATGTAATTCCACTTATTCAAAATTTGGTCCTTCAGAAGGTGGAGAGCAACACTTATGCAGTTCTACTAAATGCTATCTTTCATAAACGCGTGCTACATGGCAGACCAATCCGAACTCATCCCTCGGCATACCCAGCCCACTCATTATCTCAACAAATCGTGGCTAAGATGCTGTTTTTTTATGCGGCAAACCAAATAGGCTTGAAATTGAACAATGTCATTCGTATTTACAGATGGAATACAATTTTGTTATTAAGGCACATGGAAGTTCACATGTTCCAGAAGGTATTTCTGCCCAAAAAGTTTACGTTCAAATGGCTCTCCTCTGAAGTAGTGATGCGTGACATACGCCTAGTTTCCTGAAATTTTCAGAAAATGACTGCCAACGACAAAGACATGATTGTTGCATTTATCCATTTTCAGTTCTGTCGACTTCACCAAATGAAATCCTAAGTGAATATGTTAAGCCAGGGGAAGGGGGGTTCTACTAAGATAAATGGAAGATCATACCAAGGATCATTTAGGTATTTGATTTTGAATTTTAAGACTCTTTAAAGTATCAAAAATATATTACATTTTTGGCAGATGATGATATATTTTTGTCCTTACTGCTGTTAGCTCATACAAATGCACTGAATAACAGATTTTTAAAAAAAAATCTAAAGTAAGTTTGTTCTGAAGTGTCTGTTCTGTGTCTGAGATTATATAGGTAGTCTAGTGGTTAGAGCATTGGGCCAGTAACTTAGAGGTTGCTAGATTGAATCCCCGAGGTGACAAGGTTCAGGGAGAGATTTTTACAAGGCAGATAACCCACTGTTTCTAAGCTGTCATTGTAAATAAGAATTTGTTCTTAACTGACTTGTCTAAAACGTATATAAGAAAGAACTTATATAATTTGTACACGTATTACAACCCCTTAATTTTGGCACTTAACTATCTCATTATACAGTACTCTATATTTTCATACATTTTAACTGATACCAGGGACCATCAGATGAGGATTCTGGAAATCCTAGAGCAAAACGGCAAACTTTCAGTAGTGGTAATACGGTTGTAGGCCAAGAAAATGTTTGGATGGGCTGACAAACACCACTCTAGCTCTGCCGCCTTTCACTGCAGATGCGGAAGGGCGATATCAGTGGATGAGGTGGATTGAGACGCAGCCCATCCCAAAATATATCTTTAGTTTCAACATATTTTTATGGGGATTTTTTGTATTATGTTAATTAGATGTATGCTAGGTTGTGTAAATTGTAGGCTAAGGGTTAACAATTCACAGAGAGAACTTAACTATGAGTCAAATCACCAACTGTAAAACATAATCCTATGAAGTGCGAATCACCCTGGGGGAACAAAATCTAAATCAGGACATTTGTCCCTCATAATCTCAGCATTTTGTCTTCTTCCACTAATGACACACACACACACACACACACACACACACACACACTTATTTTCCTCCGATAATGACTCAAAGCTTCTCTTCAGAAAACCTCCATCCCGCCCATCAACTGTCACCCTCAGACATGGCTTAAAGTTACATTGTTGGAGTAATTGCAACCATACAGCCTTGAGGCTCAGGCTCTGTCTGGGAATCTTTTAATTAAGTGGTCCAGGGAGGAATCCACCATGAGAACACACAGATGCATCCAATAGAACACATCCTAGAACACAAAATAGAGAACACTATATTCATATTTAATTAAAGGCCTAGTGCAGTCCAACTCATCCCAAACCATCTCAATTGGGTTGAGATCGGGTGATTGTGGAGGCCAGGTCATCTGATGCAGCACTCCATCACTCTCATCCTTGGTCAAGTAGCCCTTACACAGCCTGGATGTGTTTTGGGTCATTCTCCTTTTGAAAAACAAATGATAGTCCCACTAAGCACAAACCAAATGAGATGGTGTTTTATTGCAGAATGCTGTAGTAGCCATGCTGGTTAAGGTTGCCTTGAATTCTAAATAAATCACTGACAACGTCACCAGCAAAGCATCCCCACACAATCACACCTCCTCCTCCATGCTTCACGGTGGGAACCACACATGCAGAGATAATCCGTTCACCTACTCTGCGTCTCACAAAGACATTGCGGCTGGATACAAAAATCTCAAATTTGGACTCATGAGACCAAAGGACAGATTTCTAATGTCCATTTCTCGTGTTTCTTGGCCCAAGAAAGTACCTTCTTATTATTGCTGTCCTTCAGTAGTGGTTTCTTTGCAGCAATTCAATCAAGAAGGCCTGATTCACATTCTGTTACTTGAATTCTGTGAAGCATTTATTTGGGCTGCAATTTCTGAGGCTGGTAACTCTAATTAATTTATCCTCTAAAGCAGAAGTTGCTCTGGGTCTCCCTTTCCTGTGGCGGTCCTCATGAGACAGTTTCATCATATTGCTTGATGATTTTTGCGACTGCCCTTGAAGTTCTTGAAATGTTCCGGATTGACTGACCTTCATGTCTTAGAGTAATGATGGACAGTCGTTTCTCTTTGCTTATTTGAGCTGTTCTTGCCAGAATAGGGACTTGGTCTTTTACCAAATAGGGCTGTCTTCTGTATACTAATCCTACCTTGTCACAACACAACTGTTTGGCTCAAACACATAAAGAAGAAAATAAATTCCACAAAATAACTTTTAACAAGGCACACCTGTTAATTTAAATGCATTCCAGGTGACTACCTCATGAAGCTGGTTGAGAGAATGCCAAGAGTATGCAAAGCTGTCATAAATGCAAAGGGTGGCTACTTTGAATAACCTCAAATATAACATCTATTTTGATTTGTTTAACACTTTTGTGTTTACTACATGATTCCATATGTATTATTTCATAGTGTTTATGTCTTCAATATTCTTCTACAATGTAGAAAAAAAAGAAAAACCCTGAAATGAGTAAGTGTCCAAACTTTTGACTGCTACTGAATATTTCCACACTATGAGGTTTCAATAATTGTGACATTGTGAAAAAGATGATAATGCCCTTTTAGCAAAAGACCGCCTGAAATTTCTGCCTGTTTGGTGGGATGGAGTTTTTGCATCACCAGGTGGTAAATTAGTATGTAGACCAATAAGAAAGAGTTCGAAACCTCTCTGCCTAAAACATCAAATTTATTTTTATAGCCCTTCTTACATCAGCTGATATCTCAAAGTGCTGTACAGAAACCCAGCCTAAATCCCCAAACAGGAAGCAATGCAGGTGTAGCAGCACAGTGGCTAGGGAAAACTCCCTTAAGTCCAAAACCTAGGAGGAGAGAGGAACCAGGCTATGAGGGGTGGCCAGTCCTCTTCTGGGAGGACTGGTGGAGATTATAACAGAACATGGCCAAGATGTTCAAATGTTCATAAATGACCAGCATGCAGCAAGTCAGCACCTCAGGAGTAAATGTCAGTTGGCTTTTCATAGCCGATCATTTGGAGTATCTCTACCACTCCTGCTGTCTCAAGAGTGTTGAAAACAGCACGTCCGGTGAACAGGTCAGGGTTCCATAGCCGCAGGCAGAACAGTTGAAACTGAAGCAGCAGCACGGCCAGGTGGACTGGGGACAGCAAGGAGTCGTCATGTCAGGTAGTCCTGAGGCATGGTCCTCAGTTCCTCCAATTGAGAGAAAGAAAGAGAATTAGAGCATACTTAAATTCACACAGGACACCGGATAAGACAGAAGTACTCCAGATATAACAAACTGACCCTAGCCCCCTGACACACAAACTACTGCAGCATAAATAGTGGAGATTGAGACAGGAGGGGTCAGGAGACACTGTGGCCCCATTCGATGATACCCCTGGACAGGGCCAAACAGGAAGGATATAACTCCACCCACTTTGCCAAAGCACCGCCCCCACACCACTAGAGGGATATCTTCAACTACCAAATTACCATCCTGAGACAAGCCCGAGAATAGCCCACAAAGATCTCCAAACGGCCCAACCAAAGGGGGGGCGCCAATGCAGACAGGAAGATCACGTCAGTGACTCGACCCACTCAAGTGACGCACCCCTCCTAGGGACGGCATGAAAGGGCACCAGTAAGCCAGTGACTCAGTCCCTGTAATAGGGTTAGAGGCAGAGAATCCCAGTGGAGAGAGGGGAACCGGCCAGGCAGAGAGAGCAAGGGCTGTTCATTGCTCCAGAGCCTTTCTGTTCACCTTCATACACCTGGGCCAGACTACATTCAATCATATGACCCACTGAAGAGATGAGTGTTCAGTAAAGACTTAAAGGTTGAGACTGAGTGTGTCTCTCTCTCAGACCATTCCATAAAATGGAGCTCTATAGGAGAAAGCCCTGCCTCCAGCTGTTTGCTTAGAAATTCTAGGGACAATTAGGAGGCTTGCAATCGTGTGATCGTAGCGTACGTGTAGGTATTTATGGCAGGACCAAATCAGAAAGATAGGTCAGAGCAAGCCCATGTAATGCTTTGTAGGTTAGCAGTAAAACCTTGAAATCAGCCGTTGCCTTAACAGGAAGCCAGTATAGGGAGGCTAGCACTGGAGTAATATGATCAAAAATGTTGGTTCTAGTCAGGATTCTAGCAGCCGTATTTAGTACTAACTGAAGTTTATTTAGTGCTTTAATCCGGGTAAGTAAAGCTGGAAAGTAAAGCATTGTAGTAGTCTAACCTAGAATTAACAAAAGCATGGATTATTTTTCTGCATAATTTTTGGACAAAGTTTCTGATTTTTGCAATGTTACGAAGATGGAAAAATGCTGTCCTTGAAACAGTCTTGATATGTTCATCAAAAGAGAGATTAGGGTCCAGAGGAACGCCAAGGTCCTTCAGTTTTATTTGAGACGACTGTACAACCATCAAGATTAATTGTCAGAATACACAGAAGATCTCTTTGTTTCTTGGGACCTAAAACAAACATCTCTGTTTTGTCCGAGTTTGCAGCCATCCACTTCCTTATGTCTGAAACACAGGCTTCTAGCCAGGGCAATTTTGGGGCTTCACCATGTTTCATTGAAATGTACAGCTGTGTGTCATCTGCATAGCAGTGAAAAAATAACATTGTTTCCAGATGACATCACCAAGAGGTAAAATATAGAGTGAAAACAATAGTTGTCCTAAAACAGAACGTTGAGGAACACCAAAATTTACAGTTGGTTTTGTCAGAGGACAAACCATTCAGAGACAAACTGATATCTTTCCGACAGATAAGATCAAAACCAGGCCAGAACTTGTCCGTGTAAACCAATTTGGTTTTCCAATCTCTCCAAAAGAATGTGGTGATCGATGGTATCAAAAGCAGCACTAAGGTCTAGGAGCACGAGGACAGATGCAGAGCCTCGGTCTGACGCCATTAAAAGGTAATTTACCACCTTCACAAGTTCAGTCTCAGTGCTATGATGGGGTCTAAAACCAGACTGAAGCATTTCATATACATTGTTTGTCTTCAGGAAGGCAGTGAGTTGCTGCAAAACAGATTCAATATAGACCGATAGTTTTTATATTTTCTGGGTCAAGGTTTGGCTTTTTCAAGAGGCTTTATTACTGCCACTTTTAGTGAGTTTGGTACACATCCGGTGGATAGAGAGCCGTTTATTATGTTCAACATAGGAGAGCCAAGCACAGGAAGCGTCCCTTTCAGTAGTTTAGTTGGAATAGGGTCCAGTATGCTGCTGGAAGGTTTAGAGGCTTATTTTCATCATTGTGTCAAGAGAGATAGTACTAAAACACTTGAGTGTCTCTCTTGATCCTAGGTCCTGGCAGAGATGTGCAGACTCAGGACAACTGAGCTTTGAAGAAATACGCAGATTTAAAGGGAAGTCCATAATTTGCTTTCTAATAATCATGATCCTTTTCCTCAAAGAAGTTCATGAATTTATTACTGCTGAAGTGAAAGCCATCCACACTTTGTCAGGACCCGGTTACAAACCCGGGTCTCCGGAGTGAGAAACAGTCACTTAACCAACTGAGCCACGAATAGTTGGCAGAACCCAGAAGATGAGGCAGACACAGCAGTACTTGAGACGGTGTATTTAATGAAGTAAAAAGTGAAGTACTTCAGGAAAACATGTAATTCCACAACCTCAAAAGGAATTCCACAAGAACAAAGGTAATCCTCCAAGACAAAAAGGTAAATCCACAAGGTGGAAGGTATAGCACAAAAAGCCTAAAAAAATACTCAAAAACAAACAAACAAGAACAAAAAACAGAATTCCACAAGAGAGACCACCGGGATCAACAAGAGTTCACAGAGTACTAGGGCTGGGTGCTAACATACAAACACAGAGCAAAGGACTGAGGAAAACAAAGGGTTTAAATACAATCAGGGGAAACAAGGCACAGGTGCAAATAATAATGGGGATCAAGGGAAAACAAAAGGTCAAAAGGCACAATGGGGGCATCTAGTGACCAAAAACCGGAACAACCCTGGCCAAATCCTGACACACTTGGGGAATGTTGCTTTTTAGTTAGCTTTGTGACCGTATCAAAAAGTAATTTCAGATTGTTCTTATTTTCCTCGATTAAGTTGGAAAATAGGATGATCGCGCAGCAGTGAGGGCTCTTCGATACTGCACGGTACTGTCTTTCCAAGCTAGTCAGAAGACTTCCAGTTTGGTGTGGCACCATTTCCGTTCCAATTTTCTGGATGCTTGCTTCAGAGCTCAGGTATTTTCTGTATACCAGGGAGCTAGTTTCTTATGACAAATGTTTTTAGGGGTGCAACTGCATCTAGGGTATTGTGCAAGGTTAAATTGAGTTCGTCAGTTAGGTGGTTAACTGATTTTTGTCCTCTGACGTCCTTGGGTAGGCAGAGGGAGTCTGGAAGGGCATCAAGGAATCTTTGTGTTGTCTGTGAATTTATAGCACGGCGTTTGATGTTCCTTGGTTGGGATCTGAGCAGATGATTTGTTGCAATTGCAAACGTAATAAAATGGTGGCCCGATAGACCAGGATTATGAGGAAAAACATTAAGATCCACAACATTTATTCCACGGGACAAAACTAGGTCCAGAGTATGACTGTGACAGTGAGTAGGTCGTGAGACATGATGGACAAAACCCACTGAGTCGATGATGGCTCCGAAAGCCTTTTGGAGTGGGTCTGTGGACTTTTCCATGTGAATATTAAAATCACCGAAAATGTGAATATTATCTGCTATGACTACAAGGTCCGATAGCAATTCAGGGAACTCAGTGAGGAACGCTGTTTATGGCCCAGGAGGCCTGTATACAGTAGCTATAAACAGTGATTGAGTAGGCTGCATAGATTTCATGACTAGAAGCTCAAAAGATGAAAACGTAATTTTCATTTTTTTTGGTAAATTTAAAATTGCTAAAAGTTAGCAACACCTCCGCCTTTGCGGGATGCACGGGGGATATGGTCACTAGTGTTACCAGGAGGTGAGGCCTCATTTAACACAGTAAATTCATCAGGCTTAAGCCATGTTACAGTCAGGCCAATCACATCAAGATTATGATCAGTGATTAGTTCATTGACTATAACTGCCTTTGAAGTGAGGGATCTAACATTAAGTAGCCCTATTTTGAGATGTGAGGTATCACGATCTCTTTCAATAATGGAGGTCTTTATCCTAGTGAGATTGCTAAGGCGAAAACAGCCATGATTAATTTTTCCCAACCTAGGTCGAGGCACAGACACGGTCTCAATGGGGATAGCTGAGCTGACTACACTGACTGTGCTAGTGGCAGACTCCGCTAAGCTGGCAGGCCGGCTAACGGCCAGCTGCCTGGCCTGCACCCTATTTTATTGTGGAGCTGGAGGAGTTAGAGCCCTGTCTATGTTGGTAGATGAGATGAGAGCACCCCTCCAGCTAGGATGGAGTCCGTCACTCCTCAGCAGGCCAGGCTTGGTCCTGTTTGTGGATGAGTCCCAGAAAGAGGGCCAATTATCCACAAATTCTATATTTTGGGAGGGGCAGAAAACACTTTTCAACCAGCGATTGAGTTGTGAGACTCTGCTGCTGTAGAGCAAATCACTCCCCCTAACTGGGAGGGGGCCAGAGAAAATTACTTGATGCCAACACATCTTTCTTGCTGATTTACACGCTGAAGCTATGTTGCGCTTGGTGACCTCTGACTGTTTCATCCTAACATCGTTGGTGCGGATGTGGATAACATCTCTATACTCTCTAGACTCGCCAGTTTTAGCTTTAGCTTTAGCCAGCACTATCTTCAGATTAGCCTTAACGTCGGTAGCCGTAGCCCTGCCCCCTTGTAAACAGTGTATGATCGCTGGATGATTCGTTTAAAGTCTAATACTGCGGGTAATGGAGTCGCCAATGACTAGGGTTTTCAATTTGTCAGAGCTAATGGTGGGAAGCTTCGGCGTCTCAGACCCCGTAACGGGAGGAGTAGAGACGAGAAGGCTCGGCCTCAGACTCCGACTCGCTGCTTAATGGGGAAAACTGGTTGAAAGTTTCTGTCGCTGAATGAGCAACACAGGTTGAGCATTCCTACAGCATTTGCCTCCAGCAGCCATGAGGAAGTTGTCCGGCTGCGGGGACTGTGCCAGGGGATTTGTACTACTATCTATACTTACTGGTGACACAGATGCTGTTTCATCCTTTCCTACACTGAAATTACCCTTGCCTAACGATTGCGTCTGAAGCTGGGCTGGTAGCACAGCTATCCTCGCCATAAGGCGATCGTTCTCCTGTATAATATAAGTACAGCGACTGCAATTTGAAGGTATCATGTTAATGTTACTACTTGGCTTCGGCTCTTGGAGGTTCTGACGAACCATGTCCAGATAAAGCGTCCGGAGTGAAAAAGTTGAGTGAGGGAAAAACCAAAAATATAAACGGCAATTAAAAAGAAGAAAACATAAAGTTGTCAGGTAGCAAAGTAAGGTTGGCAAAACGCACAGCAACACGTAAACAAGTCTGCAAGTTGTGACCGGAATTGACAAATGACTTCAATCTAGTTTTCCGTTTTCCCCTCCCGACTCAGACGGCTCCCAGACAGTCCTAGCAAAAATGTCATATCTGAAGATAGGATATTCTCCGTATTGGAACAGTTTCTACATGCATCCAATCCAGTTTTCAGAAATCTCCCTGCTACCGTATCCAGGGAGACCGCTGGGGTGAGATACATTCAAGACACGCACCTGATGGTGTGCACCCGCTTACATTTTTGTAGAATATTCTAAGGGTGTCAACATGCTGACATATCGAAGCCTTTATGTTTAGGCATGAACAAATCCACATATTTTCAGGAATGTATCATATTTGTAGTCATTACCTGATCATTTATATATCTGTATTTCCCAAAAAATCATCAAATCAAATAATTATCCTGGTATGTCTGATCGAAAATGCACTAAATCCAAATCATGAAATATCCAGCGGCCAAATGATTTAATCTGTTCAGGTGCCGAAAATTATTACTTCTTCACATCAACGTGACATATCGGAGTATACATTTACACCATATTCAGTAGTAGGGTATACAAGGCAAACATCGTCATATTTAATCCAAGTTTCTATTTCCAAACCAAACGTGGTAGTAGTGTTGATCTGTGATCCACTCCAACTGTGTATGCATAAATCATGAATAAAAAATGTGTAGTTATTGCAAGAAAATATTGTAATTTCACATGACGAATACCACAAGGTAGCTACTCTACCAGCTTCATTCATGACAAGAACTTAACTGGAACAAGCTAGCTAGATAAGTTAGTTTGTTAGATTATTTTAAACAGCTATACAAAATACGCCTAAACATTCTAAAACATTAACTGTCACCTAGAGGCTTGCAAGGGGGTATTTAAAAAAAAAATGTATTAGCTAAATAAGGTACCAGTTAGCTTTTACCCCCCTATCAAGCCTAGCTACTGTAGCTAGCCCAATGAGTTACTGGCCAAATTAGCTAACATTCTTGATTTTAGTAACTTATTTTTTTTTTTTTTTACATCTCAAATTAGCATCCCACGTTTAGATTTATCTTCTTTCTGAACCACTTCTGACGTCTTTGTTTCTCCAGTTGTCAGTTCTACCACACACCATTTACACACTCATTTGGGTGGTCAAAGAAAAAAAATAACAGTTGGAACTCCACAGAGCAAAGACGTGATTCTTGGTGGTAGTCAACCAATTACAGTGTTTTTCGCTTGCGGTTTGCACGTTCCTTTATCCAGAGGGAGTACAACAATTTTAGATAGTGTCTGAAAGAATGATATGGATTTAATATTTTTCAAACTATTGATCATGTCCTGATATGGACGTCAGTCAAGAGCATATGCATTGTATATGCTGAGAAAATGTACTATGTATGCCTACTGTCAGTATTGGTCATCCTATAGCATGGCATGAGGAGTAGTTTTATCTGTTTTTTAAATGAGATTTTACTGACTGCATGAGTTACTTGATGTGGAATAGAGTTCCATGTAGTCATCGCTCTGTGTATTACTGTACGTTTCCTGCAGTCTGTACGGACTTGGAGACTGTGAAGAAACCCCTGGTCGCATGTTTTGTGGGGTATGCATGGGTGTCTGAGCTGTGTGCTTTCTCAAAGATCAGTAGTGATGCAGTCAATCTCTCCTCTACTTTGAGCCAGGGGAGATTGACAAATCAAATCCAATTGTAGATGGTATAGAGCACAGTATATTCATATGAGATGAGTAGTGTAGGGTATGTAAACATATTAAGTGGCATTGTTTAATTAAAGTGGCAAGTGATACATTTTTTCAATTTTTCCATTATTAAAGTGTCTGGAGTTGAGTCAGTATGTTGGCAGCAGCCACTCCATGTTAGTGGTGGCTGTTAAACAGACTGATGGCCTTGAGATAAATGTTTTTCAGTCTCAGTCCCAGCTTTGATGCACCTGTACTGACCTCGCCTTCTGGATGATAGCGGGGTGAACGGGCAGTGGCTCGGGTGGTTGTTGTCCTTGATGATCTTTATGGCCTTCCTGTGACATCGGGTGGTGTAGATGTCCTGGAGGGCAGGTAGTTTGCCCCCGGTGATGCGTTGTGCAGACCTCACTACCCTCTGGAGAGCCTTACGGTTGTGGGCGGAGCAGTTGCCGTACCAGACGGTGATACAGCCCGACAGGATGCTCTCGATTGTGCATCTGTAGAAGTTTGTGAGTGCTTTTGGTGACAAGCTTAATTTCTTCAGCCTCCTGAGGTTGAAGAGGCGATGCTGCGCCTTCTTCACGATGCTGTCTGTGTGGGTGGACCAATTCAGTTGGTCTGTGATGTGTACGCCGAGGAACTTAAAACTTACTACCCTCTCCACTACTGTTCCATCGAGGGGGATGTTCCCTCTGCTGTTTCCTGAAGTCCACAATCATCTCCTTAGTTTTGTTGACGTTGAGTGTGAGGTTATTTTCCTGACACCGCACTCCGAGGGCCCTCACCTCCTCCCTGTAGGCCGTCTCGTCGTTGTTGGTGATCAAGCCTACCACTGTTGTCGTCTGCAAACTTGATGATTGAGTTGGAGGCGTGCGTGGCCACGCAGTCGTGGGTGAACAGGGAGTACGGGAGAGGGCTCAGAACGCACCCTTGTGGGCCCCAGTGTTGAGAATCAGCGGGGTGGAGATGTTGTTGCCTACCCTCACCACCTGGGGGCGGCCCGTCAGGAAGTCCAGTACCCAGTTGCACAGGGCGGGGTCGAGACCCAGGGTCTTGAGCTTGATGACGCGCTTGGAGGGCACTATGGTGTTAAATGCCGAGCTGTAGTCGATGTACAGCATTCTCACATAGGTATTCCTCTTGTCCAGATGGGTTAGGAAGGTGTGTAGTGTGGTTGAGATTGCATCGTCTGTGGACCTATTTGGGCGGTAAGCAAATTAGAGTGGGTCTATGGTGTCAGGTAGGGTGGAGGTGATATGGTCCTTGACTAGTCTCTCAAAGCACTTCATGATGACGGAAGTGAGTGCTACGGGGCGGTAGTCGTTTAGCTCAGTTACCTTAGCTTTCGTGGGAACAGGAACAATAGTGGCCCTCTTGAAGCATGTGGGAACAACAGACTGGGATAGGGATTGATTGAATATGTCCGTAAACACACCAGCCAGCTGGTCTGTGCATGCTCTGAGGGCGCGGCTGGGGATGCCGTCTGGGCCTGCAGCCTTGTGAGGGTTGACACGTTTAAATGTTTTCCTCACGTCGGCTGCAGTGAAGGAGAGGCTGCATGTTTTAGTTGCGGGCCGTGTCAGTGGCACTGTATTGTCCTCAAAGCGGGCAAAAAAGTTATTTAGTCTGCCTGGGAGCAAGACATCCTGGTCCGTGACGGGGCTGGTTTTCTTTTTGTAATCCGCGATTGACTGTAGACCCTGCCACATACCTCTTGTGTCTGAGCCGTTGAATTGAGATTCTACTTTGTCTCTATACTGACGCTTAGCTTGTTTGATTGCCTTGCGGAGGGAATAGTTACACTGTTTGTATTCGGTCATGTTTCCAGTCACCTTGCCCTGATTAAATGCAGTGGTTCGCGCTTTCAGTTTCACGCGAATGCTGCCATCAATCCACGTTTTCTGGTTTGGGAATGTTTTAATCGTTGCTATGGGAACGACATCTTCAACGCACGTTCTAATGAACTCGCTCACCGAATCAGCGTATTCGCCAATGTTGTTGTCTGACGCAATACGGAACATATCCCAGTCCACGTGATGGAAGCAGTCTTGGAGTGTGGAATCAGATTGGTCGGACCAGCGTTGAACAGACCTCAGCGCAGGAGCTTCTTGTTTTAGTTTCTGTCTGTAGGCAGGGATCAACAAAATTGAGTCGTGGTCAGCTTTTCCGAAAGGCCTTGTTAAAATCCCCAGCTACAATGAATACAGCCTCCGGATATATGGATTCCAGTTTGCAAAGAGTCAAATAAAGTTCGTTCAGAGCCATCGATGTGTCTGCTTGGGGGGAAATATATACGGCTGTGATTATAATCGAAGAGAATTCCCTTGGTAGATAATGCGGTCGACATTTGATTGTGAGGAATTCTAAATCAGGTGAACAGAAGGACTTGAGTTCCTGTATGTTGTTGTGGCCACACCACGTCTCGTTAACCATGAAGCATACGCCCCCGCCCCTCTTCTTTCCAAAAATATGTTTGTTTCTTTCGGCGCGATGCGTGGAGAAACCAGCTGGCTGCACCGACTCCGATAGCGTCTCTCCAGTGAGCCATGTTTCCGTGAAGCAAAGAACGTTACAATCTCTGATGTCCCTCTGGAATGCTACCCTTGCTTGGATTTCATCAACCTTGTTGTCAAGAGACTGGACATTGGCGAGGAGAATGCTAGGGAGTGGTGCACGATGTGCCCGTCTCCGGAGTCTGACCAGAAGACTGCTTCGTTTTCCCCTTTTACGAAGTCGTTTTTTGTGGTCGCCGACTGGGATCCATTCCGTTGTCCTGGGTGAAAGGCAGAACACAGGATCCGCTTCGCAAAAGTCATATTCTTGGTCATACTGATGGTGAGTTGACGCTGCTCTTATGTTCAGTAGAGGCGTGCTTTATTATGAACCGACCTCTACCCATCTTAGCTACCATTGTATCAATATGTTTTGACCATGACAGTTTACAATCCAGGGTACACCAAGCAGTTTAGTCTCCTCAACTTGCTCTATTTACACATTATTAATCACAAGATTTAGTCAAGGTTTAGAGTGTAGTGAATGGTTTGTCTCAAATACAATGGCTTTCATGAAAGAACATCCTCTGTGTTCTGATAGACGGGTAACTCTCTAACCACGACATAGCAGTGTATGTAAAGTCACATCGCATGTTTAACCAGCAGCAGATTATGATTGATAATTTCAAAAGTTGCAGTGAAATCTAACAAAACAGCTCCCACAAGCTTCATATAATCAATTTATTTAAGCCAATCATCAGTCACTTGTGTTAGTGCCGGACATGTTGAGTGCCCTTCCCCATAAGCATGCTGAAAGTCAGTTGTTCATTTGTTTACTGTGAAATAGCATTGTATCTGGTCAAACACAATTGTTTACAAAGGTTTACTAAGGGTTAGAAGCAGGGTGATTGGTCGGTTGTTTGAGCCACTAAAGGGTGCTTCGCTATTCTTGAGAAGCAGAGTTACTTTTGCTTTCCTCAAAGCCTGAGGGCACATACTTTCCTGTAGGCTTTTATTGAATAGCTGGCAAATAGGAGTGGCAATATACATAATCACATTAAGACATTATACATTTGTTATAATATTGTAATATTGTTGTATTATGGTATTATAAATGTAGATATGTAGTAGCATAGTGGTGTAATACTGTTTTTGTTGTGATGTAATTGCCTTAATATTGTTTGGACCCCAGGAAGAGTAGCTGGTGCCTTGTTAAAATGGGGATCCTCAAAAAGCTAATGGGGATCATCAATAAACACAAAATGTATGTTTTTAAATAATAATGGGGTTTAACATAAGGGGACAGAGATTAGGTGTCCATCAATCATGTCAGAGTCCATTGCAACTGCTGAGGAAGCAAGTTACATGATCACCTCTACCTTTCTCCCTCAAGAGCTCTAAGGCTACGTCCCAAATGCACCTTATTCCTTCTGTAGTACACTACTTTTGACCAGGGCCCATTGGGCTCTGGTCAAAAGTAGTGCATCATAGGAAAATACGGTGCAATGTGGGATGCAGACATCCAGTACATACACTTAAAGACTAGCTTTTACTCCCATCAGTCAAACAGGATAGATCAAGCCAGGGAATAATTTCTCCTGACACCTGAGTATTACTAACTTCCTATCCATTGTAGATGTAACACAAATTCCAATCTGAGAATGAAAAAAACAAGTTTTGCTTCAATAGAGAAACCGATGACAGGTCTTTGAAATGTCAGAGAGTATTACTGACCGTCTCTGGAGGGAGGAAGCGTTTCAATCATATGGTCTGGGAGCAGGAAAGTATGGATTTTTACTAGGAGGAAGGAGGAGAGCAGTGCTCTGTGACTTTGTTGGTCATAATCTCTGTTTAGTTCTTTCAGTCAGAGAAATAGGCTGGGGAATGTCTGGTAATATGTTATTCTAACGCAACAGCCCCTGGTCTTGTATCTCTTTGAATATGTGAGCCTTTGTCCAGGAAGACCATACTACATTACGTTGTTCAATCTTTAGCCTCTGGGTACTCTCTGTCTCTCTTTCTATTATTCTGAGTTGTCTCTGCCTGGACTGGAGAGAGGTTTCTGTTGTTTGTGTAAAAACATACAATTGTTTTATTCAAGTCGACGTCCCCCAATCCTGTGTTTCTCACAGAACCAGGGTCACAGTGTTTCTTCTTCCTCCATATTAATTACAACCCAACCGTGTCCCATCTGTGGTCCGCAAGGGGGGCCTGCCTGAGCTAGCCTTCCACATGCCTGTTTGTCTGTTTTCCTTTGGCCCTCCAAACAAAACAAGACCCCTCCGTCTCCGAAGGGTCGCCAGGACGATAAACACAGAGAAACACACCAGTAGGACGCAGGGACACACAGTTCTGCCAGGTCAGAAATGTGTCTGTGTAGAGGTAGGGGGAGGATGGGAGTGGGGTTGGCATAGCAGGGGGAGGGGGAGAGTAAACAAAACATGAAGAAGAAAAATAAGAAGAGTGCTTGGCTTTCTGGTGATACTTAATCGAGTCAGATTGTTGCGCACACACACGCACACACATAAGCAAACACAGCTTTCTGTCTGCGGCTGCTTCCCATTAACTGATGTTAAAATAAATAAACATTGTGTCTCAGATGTTAGAGGATAAAAGTCTGCCTTAGTTGGCACAGTAATACTCACAGATAGTGCTGCATTGTTTCATTAGAGTCTAAGAGAACTACACTGTAACAAATTGCTGTAGATTTACAGCAAAACTTTCAGTTAGCTACTGTTATTCTAGATTACAGTATAGTACTGAAAATAGCAATGCATTATGGGGGCTCAATTGTTGTCATTTTACAATACAAATTTACAGTAAAGTACTGTATTACCTGTTTTGTCATAGGCTATATTTATTGCACCCATTACTGAGAATGCTGTATCTAACAGAATACAGTATCATACTATTGTTTTTTGCATTTTGTCTGGTAAATCTGCAGTAATTTATTTGTTACTGTTCTGACAGTAATTTACTAAGTACAACAGAATATGGTACAATACTGCAATTTGTAACTCTAAAAACCTTTTCCAGTCAATCTAAAGTAATTTACTGTCTACTGTACTGCCAATAAATGACTGTAATTCAGTACCACCGCCACAGAATACTGCACCATACTGTAATTTTGGAGTGCCAAAAGCCTTCTGTGGTTGCGTAGTGTTATTGCGGCTCATTAACACATTTTGAGGTGTACCTTGTACGAGGTTATACTTGTTGCGCCCATTAGTGAGAGGTTCTTCTAGGTAACAGAGCAGAGTTGCAGCAATTCTGAAATATTTATTGGTTCAGTTTTTAGCCATGTTCTTTTGATGTGTTCTGCATTGTAGTCACTGCAAGTTTAAAAGCTTTTGTTAGGGCCTCTACAAGTGTAAGTGATAAAACAAATGTTCATTGGTACGCTGTAATATATATAATTACATATTCACTGTTAGCAATTCCTGTAATTGTATTACAATACAATTTTAAAAAATAAAGTACTTCATACAATGGGTGGGTCTAATCCTTAATGCTGATTTGTTAAAACCGCATTGCCGCAAGTGTCTATTCCACAAGTTTTCCACTGGCTAAATCTATTAAGTTAAAATGCCTATTTACTCTGTTCTGACTGCGCAATCCACTGTCCCATCAGCCCAGTCAGGTACTTTATAAACTTGATCTCCACTATGAAAAGCATCTAGACATTATCTCACATTTCTTTTAGACTAACAATTTCTTTACAGTGGCAGATTTGTATAAACATTGCTGTGTGTCCAACATTTGCAACATTGTTTCAATATTCAAATTCAATCTCCAGCTGTCCCATAGTCATGAACGTGTTGGGACGAGACAGACAGGCAGTGTTTCTCAGCCAGTTGAAGTCATGAATCAACTGGCATCATTTTAATAAATGTCAGTTGAAAAAAGGTCAAACAAAATTAAGTGCAGCTAGTTTGCAGGCTTTCCAGCTACAGTTTTAAGTAATTGTGTTACTGTAGCTGTGTTGTTGGCTAGCTACTCTGAACAACAGTATCCTGATGATTCATTAGCTCGTTGTTATGGATGTATCCAAATAAATATCACTAATAGAAAACAGCTTAAACAAATGCAGGTACTTTGCTGTTATTCTGGCTTTTTGATGTGACCGAAAGTTAGCCGAGATCGGCTAGCTAGCAAGGGATAAGAACGTTGCCAACCAGTATAGCAACTGGAACATTTAGAACGAACGACTGGGCCATGTCCATAGACGCAGAACACAGAGATGCAACCCATTTGTTCAGTCTTTATCACCCGAACCGATAGAACGAACGACCAGCCAGCTTGGGTAGCAACCCTAGATTTGTGTCTGGACTATATCTTGTGAAAGAATGAAATAGTATGAATAAATTCAGAAAATAATGTTAAGGAAAATATGTCAATCATTATTTGAATTATGCCATCCAAGCAAACACTCCCGTGCCAATATATATCTTCCAAACACCGGCTTCCCTGGCATTTTCATATAAATATACCATGGCTGTCACGCCCTGGTCGAAGTATTTTGTATTTATCTTCATGTATTGGGTCAGGCCAGGGTGTGGCATGGGGTTTTTGTATTGTTTGTCTTGGGGTTTTGGTGGTGGTATTGGGATTGTAGCTTAGTGGGTTATCTAGCAAAGTCTATGGCTGTCTGGAGTGGTTCTCAATCAGAGGCAGGTGTTTATCGTTGTCTCTGATTGGGAACCATATTTAGGCAGCCATATTATTTGAGTTGGTCGTGGGTGATTGTCCTTAGTGTCCTTTTCATGTCTGTGTTAGTTTTCACTAGTATAGGCTGTTTCGGTTTTCGTTACGTTCTTTATTTTGTAGTTTTGTATTTTAGATTCGTGTTATGTTTTTTTTGTTCATTAAACATGGATCGCAATCTACACATTGCGTTTTGGTCCGACTCTCCTTCACCACACCTAGAAAACCGTTACAGTGGCATTGTTGAATACTTGTTCCTGATTGGCTTGAAGGGCATTCTAGAGCGTGCATTATTTCCCTGTAACGTACAATATATTTGCACGGTAGAATTTAAAGGTTATAGTTCATGGTGTAAAGTGGTGTAAAGTACTTAAGTAGTATTTGAAGTATTTTTACTGAAGTAGTTGTTTTGGTATCTGTACTTTACTATTTATATTTTTTACAACTTTTACTTCACCACATTCCTAAAGAATAAAATGTACTTTCTATTCCATACATTTTCCCTGACACCCAAAAGTAATTACATTTTAAATGATTAACAGGGCAGGACATTTTTTCAATTCACGCACATATCAAGAGAACATCCCTGGTCATCACTACTGCCTTTGTTCTGGAGGATTCACAAAACACAAACGCTTCATTTGTAAATGATGTTGTTGGAGCGTGCCCCTGACTATCCATGAAATAGTCAGGGGTACTTTTTCCACCACTGTTCATTCTTACTTCTTTTTTGTGCTGCTTTTGAAACCAAATGTCATTATTTATTTAAATAAAATATTTAACATTTTATTAAACTAGGCAAGTCAGTTAATTAGAACACATTCTAATTTACAATGATGGCCTATCAAAAGGTAAAAGGAGGACGGGCCTGGGATTAAAAATACATTAAATAAAAATATAGGACAAAGCACACATCACGACATGAGAGACAACACTACATAAAGAGAGACCTAAGACAACAACATAGCATGGCACCAACACAACATGACAACAACATAGTAGCAACACAAAATGGAAGCAGCACAACATGGTAGCAGCACAAAACAGGGTTCAAACATTATTGGGCAAAGACAACAGCACAAAGGGCAAGAAGGTAGAGATAACAATACATCATGCAAAGCAGCCACAACTGTCAGTAAGAGTGTCCATGATTTAATTTCTGAATAAAGAGATTGACATAAAACTGTCCAGTTTGAGTTTTTGTTGCAGCTCATTCCAGTCACTAGCTGCAGCGAACTGAATAGACAAGCAACCCAGGGATGTGTGTGCTTTGGGGACCTTTAACAAAATGTGACTGGCAGAACGGGTGTTGTATTTGGAGGATGAGAGTTACAGTAGATATCTCAGATAGGGGGAGTGAGGCCTAAGAGGGGTTTATAAATAACCATCAACCAGTCGGTCTTGTGACAGTTATACAGAGATGACCAGTTTACAGAACATTGTAGAATGCAGTAATGTGTCCTTTAAGGAACATTGGTGGCAAATTTGATGGCCGAAATGGTAAAAAACATCTAGCTGCTCGAGAGCACCGTTACCTGCAGATCTATAAATTACCTCTCCATAATTTAGCATGGTCATCTGAATCAGGATTAGTTTGGCTGATGGGGTGAAAGAGGAACGATTACGATATAGGAAAACAAGTCTATATTTAACTTTAGCCTGCAGCTTTGATATGTGCTGAGAGGGGGACAGTGTACTGTCTAGCCATACTCCCAAGTACTTGTATGCGGTGACTACCTCAAGCTCTTAACCCTCAGAGGTAGTAATCACTCCTGTGGGGAGAGGGGCATTATTCTTACCAAACCACATGACATTTGTTTTGGAAGTTTTCAGAACAAGGTTAGGGGTAGAGAAAGGTTGTTGGACACTAAGAAAGCTTTGTTGTAGATCATTTAATACAAATACGGGGAGAGCCAGCTGAGTATATGTGTCATATACATATAAATGGATAAGAGAGCTTCCTACTGCCTGAGCTATGTTGTTGATGTAAATTGAGAAAGATTGTGGGGCCTAGGATCAAGCCTTGGGGTACACCCTTGGTGACAGGCAGTGGCTGAGACAGCAGATGTTCTGACATAATACACTGCACTCCTTGAGAAAGGTAGTTGGTAAACCAGGCCAAATATCACTCAGACACCAATATTCCTTAGCCGGCCCAAAATAATGGAATGGTCTACCGTATCCAAAGCTATGGCAAAGTCAATAAAAATAGCAGCACCGCATTGCGTAGAATCAAATCAAATAACATGTATTTATATATAGCCCTTCGTACATCAGCTGATATCTCAAAGTGCTGTACAGAAACCCAGTCGAAAACCCCAAACAGCAAGCAATGCAGGTGTAGAAGCACAGTGGCTAGGAAAAACTCCCTAGAAAGGCCGAAACCTAGGAAGAAACCTAGAGAGGAACCAGGCTATGTGGGGTGGCCAGTCCTCTTCTGGCTGTGCCGGGTGGAGATTATAACAGAACATGGCCAAGCTATTCAAATGTTCATAAATGACCAGCATGGTCGAATAATAATAAGGCAGAACAGTGGAAACTGCCCCTAATCAAGGGCAATGGTGACATCATTGAGGGCCTCTAAGGTTGCAGTGACACATCCATAACCTGAGCGGAAACCAGATTGCATAGCAGAGAGAATACTTTTGACATCAAGAAAGCCAGTCAGTTGATTAGTGACACGTTTTTCCAACCCTTTTGATAAACAGAGCAAAATAGAGATAGGCCTATAACAGCTTGATCTCCATCTTTAAATAAAGGATGAACCGTGGCTGCCTTCCAAGCAATGGGAACCTCCCCAGAGAGGAGAGACAGCTTAAAAAGATCAGAGATAGGCTTGGTGATTATAGGGGCAGCAACCGTAAAGAAGAAAGGGTCTAAACCATCTGACTCAGATGCTTTTTTGGGGTCAAGTTTAAGGAACTCCTTTAGCACCTCGGACTCAGTGACCACCTGCAGGGAGAAACTTTGTAGCGGGGCAGGGGAAAAAAGAAGGAGGAGCATCGGGGCTAATCATATTATAAGGGATGGGAAATGTTGGATGGGCAAGGAGGCATGGCTGAGTCAAATAGGAATCCCTGACTTAATGAAGTGGTGATTAAAAAGCTCAACCATGTGCTTGCCGCTAATGGGATCGATATGACAACTACCAAATTCAAACCACAGAAATCTCCTAATTACAATTCCTAAAACATGCATGTGTTTTGTATCATTTTAAAGTTAATCTTGTTGATAATCCCACCAAAGTATCCGATTTCAAATATGCTTTTCAGTAAAAGCACTACAAACGATTATGTTAGGGCTCCACCAAACCACAATAAGCACAGCCATTTTCCAGCTAAATATAGCATTCACAAAAAGCAGAAAGAGACAAAATTCATCACTAACCTTGAATTATCTTCATCAGATGATACTCATAGGACTTCATGTTACACAACACATGCATGTTTTGTTTGATAAAGTTCATATTTATATTAAAAAAATCTGAGTTTACATTGACGTATTAGATTCACTAGTTCCAAAAACATCAAGTGATTTTGCATAGCCACATCGTTTCAACAGAAATACTCATCATAAATGTAGATGATAATACAAGTTATACACATGGAATTATAGATATACCTCTCCTTAATGCAACCACTGTGTCAGATTTCAAAAAAAGTTTAAGGAAAAAGCAATGCATGCAATAATCTGAGACGGAGCTCAGAACAGTAGCCAAATTAGCCTCCATGTTGGAGTCAGCAGAAACCAGAAAATACATGATAAATGTTTCCTTACCTTTGATGAACTTCATCAGAATGCAGTCCTAGGAATCCCAGGTCCAAATTAAATGCTTGATTTGTTCGAAAATGTCCATTATTTATGTCCAATTAGCTACTTTGGTTAGCGCATTTGGTAAACAATTCCAAAGTCACAAAGCGCGTCCACTATAATGTGACAATGTCCAAAAGTTCCGTAACAGTCAGTAGAAACATGTCAAATGATGTACTGAATCAATCTTTAGAATGATATTTACATATCTTGAATAACATTCCAACCGGAGAATTAGAATGACTTCAGATGACCGGTGGAACGCAGGTCGACATCTAGCGGGAGGCGTAGGAAGTAAAAACTCATCCATATCTCGCTGTAATTTCAATGAGAGCTTGGTTGAAAATCTGCCACACCCAGAAAAAATATAAAAACAGGAAGTGGAATTTCTCAGGTTTTTGCCTGCAATATGAGTTCTGTTGTACTCACAGACATAGTTCAAACAGTTTTAGAAACTTCAGAGTGTTTTCTATTCAATACTAATAATAATATGCATATATTAGCAACTGAGACTGAGGAGCTGGCCATTTACAATGGGCAACCTTTCATCCAAGCTACTCAATACTGCCCCTGCAGCCAAAAAAAGTTAAGGACAGGTATATCTATAATTCCATGTGTATAACTTGTATTATCTACATTTATGATGAGTATTCCTGTTGAATCAATGTGCCTATGCAAAATCACTGGATGTTTTTGGAACTAGTGAAGATAACTCGCCAATGTAAACTCAGATGTTCTTTTATATAAATATGAACTTTATCAAACAAAACACGTGTCATCTGATGAAGATCATCAAAGGTTAGTGATTCATTTTATCTCTTTGTGCTTTTTGTGACTCCTCTCTTTGGCAGGAGAAATGGCTGTTTTTATTGTGGTTTGGTGGTGACCAAACATAATCGTTTGTGGTGCTTTCGCTGAAAAGCATATTTGAAACCGGACACTGTGGTGAGATTAACAACAAGACTACCTTTAAAACGGTGTAAAATACATGTATGTTTGAGGAATTATGAGATTTCTGTTTTGAATTTGGCACCCTGCACTTTCACTGGCTGTTGTCATATCATCCCGTTAACGGGATTGCAGCCCAAACATTAAGAAATGTAAGCCTATGCAACAGTACTGTAGCAGTGAGGTTGGTGCAGTAAGCTATAGGTCCAATACATTATCACCGCATCCTGGCTTTGCTTGAATTTACCTGCCATTGCATAGTTGTTCGGGACATTTTAAAAATTATTTTTCTAAATTTGATCATGCTGGATCATTGTTGTATTACTTTTGAGGCACAGCTGAGTGAGCCTACATTTAAATAATTTGCTTTTTATTTTACTGGGCTGATGGTGCCTGCATCTGATGGTCAGTCTCAGCGGAGGGAGAGAGAAGATGGTCGACTGAGGGTCGTCTCTCTACATCCCTCCGCTCTCCCTTTCCTCCACTGACACTGACCAAAAAGGGACACCGTCTTCCAGCTGATGGCGAAACTCGAGTCGCACCGCATTATTTCTGCCTCATGCACAAACTCATGTTACTCCTATGAACAGAGAAAGGGAAATATTCCTAGATATTAAAAAAGAACAAAGCCGCTAATAATAACAACAACAACGCAAGCCAATAGATACACTTTCCTACTCCTTCATTACTGCTGCACTGCTTGTTGTAGAGCTGAGTGGAAATAGGAGGAACGCGCATTTCATGGCTTATAAAAGTGTTGAATAGAAAGTGTTGACAGTTCTTAAACAAAGAACTTAAACAAAAACAACAGCTCTTTGCTGTATTCGTTGAGTCTCTCTCTAATCATGGTTTTTACATGTTTGAAATCTCACAATACCAATTTTGTGTTACTGCAGACTCGGTCATCTGAGCAATCTGATTGGCCAGCAGTGGCATAGGCACTTGATTTCCTTTCCAGGCCCACCGTCCCCAAAAAATAGGAACACAAGGCTTTATCGCTTTTTACAGAAATATTTGGCGATCAACTAGAAATGCCTTGGAGATTGGCATGTCGATTGCGATCGACCAGTTGGTGACCACTGCTTTAGGACTTGGTCAGGTGGTTTAAGTATGTCCCAGTTTAGGTCACCTAGCAGGACAAATTCAGACTTAGTGTAAGGGGCTAGGAGAGACCTTAGGGCAGATAATAAGGTACAGGCTGGGGCTGATGGAGGACGATAACACTCAGCAACAGTCGACAAAGAGCTATTTGAAAATTGAATGCTTAAAACCATAAAAACAAATTGTTTGGGGACAGACTTGGTTTGAGACATCTTAGCACTGAAGGCGATCCTTGGTAATGATTACCACTCCCCTATCTTAGGAAGATCTGTTTTGACGAAAAAGGTTATAACCAGAAAGAATGTTTGGAATACCGTTAACCTTTCTTAACCATGTCTCAGTAATGACCAATACATCTGGATTGGTAGCTGTGAATCCACACTATCAATTGATCCATTTTAGGTAATAAGCTTCTCGTGTTAACGTGCAGAAAACCCAGGCTTTTACGAGAGCAGAAATCGGCAAAAGTCGGAATTGGGGCTAGCAACAGTAGATGGGCCAGGGTGTACATATACATTTCCAGATACCAGATGTCATCAACAGTAAAACAATCAAGGCACTGCAGAGGACAGGGAGAGCTCTGCAGTGTTGATTTATGACTTTTCAATGTGCATTAGATGGCAACAAGATCATAGTGTACAGCAATTTCATCAGGTAACACGAAAACAAAGCCGGCGAGAGATGGTTAGAAAAGGACGGGAGGCCAAAAGTCTGTGTAACCAATTGGCATTGTTGAATTTTATTATCACAATGGCAAGCTAGTACTGATGGTTTGGTTAGCTGAACTAGCAATTCTGCTTGGTTACCAGAGCAACTACTGTAGCTATCTAGTACATTTGCAAACTACTTCAGTGGATTTTGAACACATTTCTAGTGTCAAATCTGTTAAATCATAGCCATGGTATGAAATGAATAAGCAACTCGGGCAACTCTTTATCCATTCTCTTGAAAAAAATGCAACCTCGTGGAAGGTCAACACAGCTTCCACGTCATAGCCCCTCATTGATTATCCCTTACGTATTGCGTATATTTATTACAGCATTCTGTGAATAGTGCATTGTGGAAACATTTTGTGAGGGGAAAGAATTGTTTGCTCATTAACATATTTTGAGACTTGCCTTGCTATATACTGAATGTACAAAACATTAGGAACACGTTCCTAATATTTAGTTGCACCCATTTTTGCACTCAGAACAGCCGCAATTCGGTGGGGCATGGACTCTACAAGGTGTCAAAACGTTCCGCAGGGATGTGGGCCCATGTTGACTCCCAGCCTTCCCACAGTTATGTCAAGTCGGCTGAATGTCCTTCAGGTGGTGAACCATATGTAACAAACACAGGAAACTGTTGAGCATGAAAAATCAGCGTTGCAGTGAGTGACACTCAAACCGGTGCGCTTGGCAGTTACTGTTCAAAGGCAATTACATTTTTTGTGTTGCCCACTCACCCTCTGAATGGCACACATACACAATGCATGTCTCACTTGTATTAAAAATCTTTATTTAACCAATATCTTCCCCTTCATCTAAACTGATTGAATTGGATTTAACAAGTGACATCAATAAGGGATCATAGTTTTCATCTGGATTCATTTGGTCAGTGTATGTCATGGAAAGAGCAGCTGTTCTGTACACTCAGTGTAATTGTTGCACCCTTTATTGAGAATGCTGTACCAATTGAACTGATATGTGGCAGTAGTGTTGTAACAACGTAATGTTTATTGGGTACAGATCATAGTGACAGTGGGTCTTAAACCACCAATGGTTCAATATTAAGCCGCGTCCTTTTGATCGGTTTTGCCCTGTAATCACGGCCAGTTTGGAAGCCTTTGTTTAGGCCTTTGGAGTCGCAAGTGATATAAAACACCAAATATGAATAAAGATGCTGTAATGTACAAATACCTAGCAACCAACGAGCTTGCATGTAATACCATGTAATTACAGTAAAGTATTGTGTAATGCCAAAATGATTAGAGTAGCATTTATTTATCTTACGGTATAGGCTAACTTCAGTGTTTAACTTCATAATTTAGCTGCATTTTACAGTAACCTACAGGAAGCTGATGATAAGTTCATGTATATATTACAGTAACATACTTTGCACTTGCCAGAGATTAGCAAAAATACATCCAAAAGGTATTTTATTACAAATGCAGGATATTTAACTATAACAACAGTCCCAGTAATGGTTTAGGAAACATTTTACTTGCTATGACTGTGATATGTGTTTTTTATAAACCTTCGATGAATGCAGTGACAACAGTGTCTGCTAAATGACTAAAATGTAAATGAACTTCCTTGGGATAGGTGGGGGGCACTAGTGACCTAGATAATATCCGGTGAAATTGCAGAGCGCGAAATTCAAAATACAAATATTGTAATATTAAACATTCATGAACATACAATTGTCTTACATCGTATAAAAGCTTAACTTCTTGTTAATCCATCCGCGTTGTCAGATTTCAAAAATACGTTTTGGTGAACGCATACCATGCGATTATCTGAGGACAGCGCCCCGCACACAAAAGCATTAAAAAAAATCTAAACCAGCAGAGGTGTCACAAAAGTCAGAAATAGCGACAAAATAAATTGCTTACCTTTGAAGAACTTCCTCTGTTTGCACTCCCAAGTGTCCCAGCTACACAACATATGTTCGTTTTGTTCGATAAAGTCCTTCTTTATATCCCCAAAAAAGTCAGTTTAGTTGGAGCGTTTGATTCAGTAACCCACCCGTTCCACTCGTTCAACGTGCATACAAAGGAATCCCAAAAGTTACCAATAAACTTAGTCCAAACAAGTCAAACAATGTTTCTAATCAATCCGCAGGTACCCTAATATGTAAAGAAACTATAACATTTAAGACGGAATGTAGTATGTTCAATACCTGAGATGAATAACGAAGTGCGAGCCCTCATCCACACACGCCAGAAGACTACAGTCCAAAATGAGAGGACCTTGAAAAACTACAAATACTAAGTCATTTAAAAAAAAAAGCCTGAAACCCTTTCTAAAGACTGCTGAAATCTAGTGGAAGCCATAGGAACTGCAATCTGGGAGGTATTCCTTTGAATCTACCATAAACAAGCATTTGAATGGGCTGTAAACCTCAAATACAATTCTAGGTGGATTCTCATCGGGGTTTTGCCTGCCATAGCAGTTTTGTTATACTCACAGACATGATTTTAATAGTTTTAGAAACTTCAGAGTGTTTTCTATCCAATACTACCATATGCATATCCTAGCTTCTGGGCCTAAGTAACAGGCAGTTTACTTTGGGCAGGTCATTCATCCGAATTTCCGAATACTGCCCCCTAGCCCTAAAAAGTTAAAAATGAGCATTTGGAAAGCATACTGCTGGGTATTATTCTAATGAGCTCCGCCCTCAAACTATTTGTATTTTGATCCAAATTTGAACTTGTTTGGGGTAGGAGGTCTTTAGAATAATACCCAGCAGGGTTCTTTGCCAGCTAAATGTTTTACATTTTGGTAATTTAGAAGACACTCTTATCCAGAGTGACTTACAGTCAGTGTATTAAACTAAGGTTAACAATAATATACCACAGTCATAGCAAGTAAAAAATGTATGTTACCATTTCAGAGAATGCTGTAACTACCAACTATATATTTGTATTAGAAAATGTGATATACATATATTTTAGCTAAACTCAAAAAATAGGCCCATTAAACAACAGCCAGTGAAAGTGCAGGGCACCAAATTCAACAGAAATCTCATAATTAAAATTCCTCAAACATACACATTTTTACATAATTTTTAAAGATAAAATTGTTGTTAATCCCACCACAGTGTCCGATTTCAAAATTCTTTACGACGAAAGCACACCAAATGATTATATTAGGTCAGTACCTAGTCACAGAAAAACACAGCCATTTTCCAGCCAAAGAGGAGTGACAAATAACAAGAATATAGATAAAATTAATCACTAACCTTTGATCTTAATCAGATGACACTCATAGGACTTCATGTTACACAATACATGTATGTTTTGTTTGATAAAGTTCATATTTATATCCAAAAATCGGTTTACATTTGCGCGTTGCGTTCAGTAATATTTTGCTTCCAAAACATCCAGTGATTTTGCAGAGAGCCACATCAATTTACAGAAATACTCATAATAAACATTGATAAAAGGTACAAGTTTTATGCATGGAACTTTAGATAAACTTCTGCTTAATGCAACCGCTGTGTCAGATTTCAAAAAAGCTTTACGGAAAAAGCACACCATACAATAATCTGAGTACGGTGCTCAGACACAAAAACAAGCTATACAGGTACCCGCCATGTTGTGGAGTCAACAGAATTCAGAAATAGCATTATTAATATTCACTAACCTTTGATCTTCATCAGAATGCACTCCCAGGAATCCCAGTTCCACAATAAATGTTTGTTTTGTTCCATAAAGTCCATTTATGTCCAAATAGCTCCTTTCTGTTTGCGTTACGTTTACAAATCCAAATTCCCGACACGCAGGCCAGACTAAAAGTCGTAAAATTATTTTTCAGTTCGTAGAAACATGTCAAACGATTTATAGAATCAATCTTTAGGATGATTTTAACATAAATCTTCAATCATGTTTCAACCGGAGAATTCCTTTGTCTGACCTTTGCCTGACCTCTTACTCAATCAGCTCTCATTCTCTCCTCCTTCACAGTATAAGCATCAAGAGTCTTTAGAACCTTTTTTGAGATCTAGTGGAAGCCCTAGGAAGTGCAATCAGACCCCATAGACACTGTATATTGGATAGGCAAAGAGTTCAACTACAAACCTCAGATTTCCCACTTCCTGGTTGAATTTTTTTATCAGGTTTTTATCTGCCATGTGAGTTCTGTTATACTCACAGACATCATTCAAACAGTTTTAGAGACTGCAGAGTGTTTCTATCCAAATCTAATAATATGCATATCTTAGCTTCTGGGCCTGAGCAGCAGGCAGTTTACTGTGGGCACCTTATTCATCCAAGCTACTCAACACTGCCCCCCAGCCATCAGAAGTTCCAGCCAGTGAAATGCAAATAACAAAATATTAGTTATGAATAAAAGTATGGAAATACCTATATCAAATACATGTAACAGAAATACTGCTCGACTTTGGCACTAGCTACCTTTGCCTATAAAACTGCAACAGTTTACTAACTATTGTGCTTCCAGTAATGCACTGTAAATTTGTGTTACAGTAAAGGTCCTGTAAATCTACAGTCATTTAATGGCTTCTGTGCAGCCAGTATTTTACCATACATTCACAGTAACATACTGGATAGTGTGCTTCCAGTAATTTACTGTCAAAAACTACATGTTTTTTTTCTTTACAGTGTACTGTACATATACAACTGTCTATATACACAACTATGAACAAACTACTACTGTTTACATTCACAAATGTAACTGGTTTCAAGATACTTTCAATGCTATAAAACTAGATTAAGCCAAAGTGTTTCTAGGGCAGAATCGCATGTTCGTCAGACCAAAGACCATATATCAGGATCAAACACTTCCTTTTTCAACCACAGATAATTCAGTGACGTTATTCCTGTCAAGTTTAGTAATGATAATCTACAAAAAATGTAATACTGTCCCCAAACTTTCAAAGCAAACAGACGTATATATGAGAATCCTGTAAATATCCAGAGTAGCTTGGTAAATATTGAGTCTACTGTGGAGATGTAGTTTAGTCTAGGTCTGGGCCACTCAGGACACATCAGGGCCTAAGCGTGGTGGGGAACACAGCTGTGTGATGACCGGATGGCTGGGCTGGAGAGGGGTCCAAGGTAAAACGTATTCAACACAGTAATTTTGATTCAGCTACTCAGTTCAAGTGGTTCTCTGTTGCTGTGTTCACTTGTCTGAGAGCACAGAATGAACATTGAACACAAAAAAATGATTTTATTATTATTTGATATTCAGTGTAAAAATAATTGGGATCTATGGGTGTAATGGATCAACTGGAAATACAGATTAAAATACTTGCAGACATTATGTAAACCTTTTTGATGAAAGATTGACAAACGCTGACTCATCATCAATTAGTAACAGAGAAAAACACACTAATGTCCTTCTCAATTAGACTGAATATCATCACAGGGGATGCACAAACTTTCCACACATTTTATTCTCCTCTTCCTTTTCTTTCTCTTTTTTTTTATCTGTGCCAGCCGAACTAAACTCACCTCATGGGGAGAGTAAATTAAATTATTTGAGTGCTGCTGTGGGAAAGATAGTGTTGCTGAATTGGGACAGCCAAGAGAGGGAAGTCTAACTGTGAAGATGGCTAATGTTTTGGCAGAGAGGAGTAGACAGATGTCATTAGGCTGTATATTCCTATCAGGGTGATGGGTATTTTACTAAAAGGTTTCAACTTAAGCCTAATTCACAGTCTACTGACACAGAGAAGGGATAGCCCGGTGTACCATTTTGATGCGGCTTTGACATCCCCATTCTCGGTCAACGCACAGCCCAATCACGCACCTCTCTAAAATTCCCAACCAACACGGCATACACATTTTGGACTCTGATAGATGCTTAAGGCCGAAGGCCTCATACACACTCACATATATTGTTTTTAAGCAAACAATATATAAGGCCCAAGAATACTTCAATCTATTTAGTACAGGCTTAACTGCATTAACAACAAATACGGAATGTAATATGACATATTTTGGGGAATGATCCTCGGGTTCCAGATGCTGATGACAGGTAGCCGTTTGCTGGACTGCTGGCATCAACTCCCCCGCTGGGAGAAAGGATGTCTTGTGACGGGCCTTTAGGTTATTATAGCTGGTGACTGTGCGGAGGTGGAAGGTTGTCGGTAACTTTTTCTGTCACGCGCAAGTGAGAGAACATGAAATATAATTGCATCCCAAGATTTACGCCCATTGGTTGAGAGAGAGAGAAAAGTGATGATTGTAAAGTGTGTACCAATAGGTTAATAAACAGCAAGCGTGAGGAATGTGCGTTATTGTGCCGTGCTCATAGGGTAAAAAGTAAATAGGTGAATGGCATTCCGCACATGGCTAAATATAAGGAGAACAAACAAGATGCTATGCAGATTATGATACGTTTGTACAGTATACATTCCCACTTTGCCTGTCGTTTCTTATTCCATGTGAGTTATGTTATGCTTACTGGATAAAGTTAAAGCTAGCGTTCAGTCCAGCCTTACTGATTTGAACCTTTGTAAACTACATTAATGTAAGGCCCTTTAAAGAGTGAAGGTTGGTTGTTGTTGCCTACTAGGTCAAGAGTGGATGACGGTGGTATTACGCTGAGTGGTATAGAAAAACAACACCAAAAGAAGCTAGTGTTCCTAGCCAGTGTTGTGGAGTCTCTGCTCTGTTTGAAAGCATGTATTAGGGTGGTTGATGCTCAAGATAATGTGTGCTCTGATTCACACACATAACCAACATACAGTTCAATAATCAGACGTTTTTATAGTTCACTTATCAAGAGATATTTAGGACGGAAACACATACTTATTCTCAGCATGCTCCTCATGGTTGACAGCCCATGCAGCAGCAGAATCATCCACAAGTGGCCATGCAAGCCTGAAGATTCTGCAAAATGCAGAAATATAGTGCTTTCGAGGTTTAATTGAACACGGCTTGTGAGACTCCACTCTCCACTCAAACAAAACAACAAAAAAATGTATGCTCACCCCCAGTGCCTCAATTAGACTATAACATCAATTATAGCTAGAAGTTTGCAGATTCTGCCAAATCCCTCTCAGACGCCCCCACATAAGAAATTCAGAGGACATTTCTTCTTTGCTGGGGATCTGCCAGACGGGGCTAATTTAGATGCCTATTTTTCTCAGCTTTGGCTTTTCCTTTTTATAAGGAGTGTATGAGTTTATAAGAAAATCCTTAAGATAAAAGTGTAATGTCTTCATCCCTCCCTTGCCCCTCCCTTCCCACATTTGTATATCTTTCTCTATTCATGTCTTCCCTCTCTCTCTCTCACACACCCACATGCACTCTCTCGTTCTACCTCTCCCCAACTCTCTCCCCAACTCTCTCCCTCTCTCTCTAGCCCTCTTTCTCTCCATTTTTCTATCCATGTATCCCTTAATTGCTTCCTATGAAGCCCAATAGATGGTTAATAAGGCACTAGAGGTACATCAACAAATCAATGACATCTTTAATTGTGTCACATCCACAGTCCACCCTTAAAGGTGTCTGATGTTGTGATTGTTTGTTTATTGGTTGGTTGGCTGGCTGGTTGTTTTACCTTTGAGGCCCACCGTGATGTGCTCAGCATACCCACTAATCAGGGCCCTGTTGAGGTGTCTGCTTTCTTGCCTATCTGAAATGCTGCCGCTCAGATGTGAGGTTTTACTAAATCAGTTCCACAGGAAACATATGCATGCTCTGCAATGATGTCTGTCAGTCTGCTTTCCAAAGTCTTAAGTTGCCTTAATCGGAACACATTATTAACGTAGCTTTCAAGACAACAGTTTATGTTTAATTGATGCCTGGTCATATCTGGTTTCATACCAGTGGAATAAATTAGAGATTAAAGGTATATTCCTAACCTGCAGGAATTATATTAATCTTTTTACAAGCAATGGTAATTGAACCTGGTCCCCCATAGTTTTTTTCGTAACTGATGAGATGTCTCATGTTGTTCCAACCCTTCCTTTCCAACCCTTTTCCTTCATTATAGCGGTAGGCTACTAGACTAGTCTCACAGCCTACAAACTCAAAACAATGCTGGGTTAAAAACAAGCCAGCATTGGTGTCGTGACATGACTTGCAATAATCTAATGACTGTAGTTTATTGAATCAACTATGTTTAATTGTTACCCAATTAAATTAGTCATGTAACATTTAGCTCATTAGGAATTTGGGGCACCACGGAAGAAGTTGTTTATAGAGTGACCATCTCCCAAATTTAATAAAAGATGTGTGTGTATGTATATATATATATGTGTATATGTGTATAGATATAACATAAGTTGTTGTTTACAGTTTATTTAACTTTTTTTTTTGCAAGTTTAGGCAAAGTGCAGAAATGTATTCTTGCCAGTCTTTTAGCTGTGAAAATACAGTAACTAGTTGTAGATTTACCATATTTTCACTGCAACTAGAAATGGTCCAGGGAACCATAACACAATGTTCTAAGAACGGCAGTGGTGTAAAGTAAGTCGTTTTTGGGGTATCTGTAGTTTACTATTTATATTTTTGACAATGTTTACTTTTACTTCACTACATTCCTGAAGAAAATAGTGTAGTTACTACATACATTTTCCTTGACAACCAAAAGTCCTTGTTACTTTTTTAATTCTTAGCAGGACATCGAAATTGTCCAATTCACTCACTTATCAAGGGAACACCCCTGGTCATCCCTACTGCCACTGATCTGGTGGACTCACTAAACACATGTTTTTGTAAATGATGTCTGGGTGTTGGATTGTGCCTCTGGCAATCCCTGGGTGACTTTTACTTTTACTTGAGTCATTCTATTAAGATATCTTTATTTTTTCCTCAAGTATGGCAATTGGGTACTTTTTCCATCAATGTCAATTATTCCTTTCAATGTAAAACATTCCAAATTACATTTGACACCTGGACATGCACTCAAATGTTGTCATGTGTAGTGTCATGGTACCACATAGAGAAATTGTTCCTCCCCAGGTTGTCACATTTATATCCTGAGATTGTGTTTTCACACGTGTTCACGTGTTGTCATGTGTTGTTTTATGTTATTACATGTTGCTTCACATGTTGCTTCTGTCATGACTCTCACTCCTGGGTGAGGATCAAAGATAGCCACCCCCCCTCCTCTCTCCCACCAGAGAGGAAGGGTGGAAGTTGTGGCGGTTTTATTACATAACGGCTGGTCGTAAACTTTCTCTCCCTTGCCTTTGCAGTATTGACAATGGAATGTGAGTGTTACAGAGACTTGCCAAAACTTTAACATCTAAAGATAGAAATATTGTTACAATGTCCAAACATAAAGAATGAAACAATAATCATGTCATATCATTTAGCATTTTGTGATGTCATTCTGGATGGTATAACAAGATAACTGTAACTCTGAAAGTAGAGACGTCCGAGTTCCCGATTTCCATCTAAATGTTGTAAAACTTATATGGTTAAATATGAAACCATTTGTAAAAAGATAGCAATGTGATTTAGCATTCTAAATTAGAATTGTTGTTCATATAGGGTACCACATGAGGGAGGACGATGTCTTCCCTGTAACGCACAGCTTTGAGATCGCCTGCAATGACAACAAGCTCAGTCCGATGATGCTGTGACACACCGCCCCAGACCATGACAGACCCTCCACTTCCAAATCGATCTGGCTCCAGTATACAGGCCTCGGTGTAACGCTCATTCCTTCTACGATAAACGCGAATCTGACCATCACCCCTGGAGAAACAAAACGGTGACTCGTCAGTGAAGAGCACGTTTTGCCAGTCCTGTCTGGTCTAGCGACGGTGGGTTTGTGCCCATAGGTGACATTGTTGCTGGTGATGTCTGGTGAGGACCTGCCTTACAACAGGCCTACAAGCCCTCAGTCCAGCCTCTCTCTGCCTATAGTGGACAGTGTGAGAGTTGACAGAGAGATTGTGCATTCCTGGTGTAACTTGGGCAGTTGTTATTGCCATCCTGTCCTGCAGGTGTGATATTCGGATGTACCGATCCTGTGCAGGTGTTGTTACAAATGGTCTGCCACTGCGAGGACGATCAGCTGTCTGTCCTGCCTCCCTGTAGTGATGTCTTAGGCGTCTCACAGTACGGACATTGCAATTTATTGCCCTGGCCACATCTGCAGTCCTCATGCCTCCTTGCAGCATGCCGAAGGACGTTCACACAGACGAGCAGGGACCCTGGATGTTTTTCAGAGTACGTAGAAAGGCCTCTTTAGTGTCCTAAGTTGTATCCTAACTGTGACCTTAATTGCCTACCGTCTGTAAGCTGTTAGTGTCTTAACGACCGTTCATTAATTGTTTATGGTTCATTGAACAGTATGGGAAACAGTGTTATCCCTCCCGTCATCCTCGGGTCAGAGTGACCCAGGCCCTGCCTTTGGAGTGGTACCCTGTGTGTTCGGGGTCAGAGTGACGCAGACAGCCGGCCAGCACTAGCAAGGTGTATGTTATTGTGTCTACTGTGAGTGGCGAGGTTGTGTTCGAGGGCTCCCCCTCTGTGCTCTGGGTCAGAGTGACCCAGCCAGCCACTAGCGAGGTGTATGTTATTGTGTCTACTGTGTGAGGCGGGGCTCCCCCTCCGTCCTGGGGTCAGAGTGACCCAGGCCCTGTCTTTCAAGGAGTCCCCTCTGTGCTCGGGTCAGAGTGACCCAGCCAGCCAGCCACTAGTAAGGTGTATGTTATTGTGTCTACTGCGTGTGTGTGTGTGTGTGTGGCACTCCCCCGCGGTGAGAGCGAGGCAGTAGGAGAGGCTGTGTGAAGACCTCCCGCTGTCCTGTGTGCAGGTAGAGCAAGGCCCCTGAGTTCAGCGGCCCATGTAGTGCACATGGCTACACAAGCCCAGCGGTGCTCTGACAGGGGTGAACAGCAGGCACGGCTACACACGCCCGGACATGTCCCGTGGTGTGCAAGAGGGCAGCCAGCCAGCGGTGCATCAGGGGTGAACTGCACATGGCACACGGCTACACACTCCCAGTGGTGCGACAGGGGCGAACGCATGCCTCATTGATTCACCTAGTCTCCCTTGTAAGCTGGCCGTAGAGACGATACTAATATTGTCAGCAACGCACAAAGTCGTCAGCTCCCCCGTGCCGGGTGCTCTTCCCCGCTGCTCAGTGGACCCAATCAGTGGACACAAGCCACCATGGCCGCGCATTTCACCGCGGCGCAGGTCCTAGAACAGATCTTCTCCAGCTTCGATCAAGACTACTCTGATTCCGAGGAGGATGAGGAAGAGGTTTCGGAAGACTAAGGCGTGGAGGAATACAGGCGCGAGGAGGAGGCCGACGACGTATCGCAGTCGCTCTCCCGGAGGAAGAGATGGCCTACGCCCAAGACGAAAGGGAGACGTTGCTGTCAAAAAACTGCAAAATCAAATGGCTCCCTGTAGCCTATCGCTGCCGCAGCAGGGCCCATGTGATCTGCCATGCTGAGCCGGCCTTGACGCCGAGCCCCACAGCCTTTGTGGTGTCGCGCGCCCACCTTCCACCTGTTTGTCACGCCAGCAATCGAAAGGATAATTGTGGACATGACAAGTCTGCAGGGGGCGAGAAAATACGCCGACGGCTGGCGAACCATGGACGCCATGGACATGCAGGCCTACGTAGGGCTGCTGATCCTAGTGGGCGTCTACGGGTCCTGAGGCGATGCCGCAGCCAGCCTGTGGGACGCGGAAAGCAGCAGGGCCGTGTTCCGTGCTACCATGCCGCTCAAGGTCTTTCACAAGTACTCAAGGTGCAGACGGATGACTGCTCACTGGCCCCTGGTCATCTTCCACAACATCCTCGACGTGTCCTACAACTCCTTAGTCATATGGCGAGAGATAAAGCCTGACTGGATGCCTGGGAAGCGGAACAAGAGGAGGGTGTTCATGGAGCAGCTGGGAAAGGCACTTGTTTAGCCATTGATCAAAAGAAGGCAGCATCTCCCCCGCACGGAAGCGGCGTCAGAGTGCCACGGCGGCTCGTGATCAACAACTTGAGGAGCCCGTCCTACAGAGTGCCCGGCCTCCACCACGCTCGCTGCCCCAGCCACCGCGGCAAGTAAGGGGAAGAGGTGTCAGCTCAGCCCCCCAACGAAGGACTCCAAGACACACACGGTGTGCTGCAGGTGTAGGAAATACATCTGCAAAGGCTGTTCACACGCATACTGTCACACTTGTGCCCATCGGGCGTTTAGCCAAGACGGGACAGGGTGACACGGGGTGTAGGCACAATACGAGGACGACAGGAGGGTTTAAACCCTTTACAATGAAGATCTGTGAAGTTATTTGGACTTTTCCGAATTATCTTTGAAAGACATGGTCCTGAAAAAGGGACATTTCATCCTTTGCTGAGTTTAGTTCTGACAGTGCAGCAATATCTAACATGTAAATCTAACAATTCCACAACTACCTAATACACACAAATCTGGAGTAAAGGTTTGGAATAAGAATATATACATTTAAATATATGGATGAGCGATGACAGAGCGGCATAGGCAAGATGCAATAGATGGTATAAAATACAATATATTCATATTAGATGAGTAATGCAAGATATGTAAACATTATTAGAGTGCCATTATTAAAGTGACTAGTGATCCATTTATTAACGTGTCCAGTGATTTCCAAGTCTCTATTTAGGCAGCAGCCTCTCTCTGTTAGGGATGTCTGTTTAACAGGCTGATGGCCTTGAGGTATAAGCTGTTTTTCAGTCTCTTGGTCCCTGCTTTGATGCACCTGTACTAACCTCATCTTCTGGATGATAGCGGGGTGAACAGGCTCGTGTGGTTGTTGTCCTTGACGATCTTTTTGGCCCTCCTGTGACATTGGGTGATGTAGGTGTCCTGGAGGGCAGGTAGTTTGCCCCCGGGGCCGCGTTGTTCACCCTCTGGAGAGCCTTGCAGTTGTGGGAGGTGCATTTGTCATATCAGGCGGTGGTGATATGTTTGTTTTCCTCTAGGTGACAAGCCACATTTCTTCAGCCTCCGGAGGTTGAATAGGCACTTGTGTGCCTTCACCACACAGTCTGTGTGGGTGGACCATTTCAGTTTGTCTGTGATGTGTATGCCGAGAAACTTAACTTTCCTCCTTCTCCACTACTGTCCCGTCGATGTGGATAGGGGGGGGTGCTCCCTCTGCTGTTTCCTGAGGTCTACGATAATCTCCTTTATGTTGTAGATGTTGAGTGATAGGTTATTTTCCTGACACCACATTCCAAGGGCCCTGGTAATCAAGCCTACTACTGTTGTGTCGTCTGCAAACTTGACGATTGAGTTGGATCGTGAGTAGGGGGCAGCGGTGGAGAGTAGAATAAGAAACTTTCATTTCTACATAAATCATAGTGATAAACAGACTCATGCATTTGTCCTTTTACATGTTACAAAGTTATAAAATGTCATATTTGATTGAACTAACGATAGCATGATTAGCAAGCAATGTGTGTCGCAAACAATTATACCAAGTCTGTTTCTGTGGGGAGAAATGGAGGGGGACAGAAAGTTTGCTGCTGAAATGCATTTGTATTTACATACTGTAGTGTACATACTAATTCCTGCATGCCTTCACACTGTAGTATACTAACTTCTGTATCTCCACAGGTAAGGCCTTTGAGATCACCTACGTGCGGCTCAAGTTCTACACCAGCCGACCGGAGAGCTTTGCCATCTACAAGCGGACAAATCAGGATGGACCATGGGTGCCCTACCAGTACTACAGCGCCTCCTGTAGCAAGACCTACGGGAAGAACGCCAAGGGATATATCCGCCCGGGTGACGACGAGAGGATGGCATTGTGCACAGACGAGTTCAGTGACATCTCCCCTTTGACTGGGGGCAACGTGGCCTTCTCTACTTTGGAGGGACGACCCAGCGCATATAACTTTGACCAGAGCGCCGTGCTGCAGGTGAGGATGTGTGTGCGTACAGTGAGGGGGGGGGGAGTATTTGATCCCCTGCTGATTTTGTATGTTTGCCCACTGACAAAGAAATTAACAGTCTATGATTTTAATGGTAAGTTTATTTGAACAGTGAGAGATTCAAAAAAATGCATGTCAAAAATTATATAAATAGATTTGCATTTTAATGAGTGAAATAAGTATTTGACCCCTCTGCAAAACATGACTTAGTACTTGGTGGAAAAACCCTTGTTGGCAATCAGAGGTCAGACGTTTCTTGTAGTTAGCCACCAGGTTTGCACACATCTCAGGAGGGATTTTGTCCCACTCCTCTTTGCAGGGTTTCGAGGCTGACGTTTGGCAATTCGAACCTTCAGCTCCCTCCACAGATTTTCTAAGCGATTAAGGTCTAGAGACTGGCTAGGCCACTCCAGGACCATAAAGGGTGAGACCGAGTCTGCGTCTCTCACATGGGTAGGCAGACCATTGCATAAATATTGAGCTCTATAGGAGAAAGTCCTGCCTCCAGCTCTTTGCTTAGAAATTCTAGGAACAGTAAGGCCTGCATCTTGTGACCGTAGTGTATATGTAGGTATGTACGTCAGGACCAAATCAGAAAGATAGGTAGGAGCGAGCCCATATAATGTTTTGTATGTTAGAAGTATAACCTTGAGTTCAGACTTTGCCTTAACAGGAAGCCATTGTAGAGAGGCTAGCACTGGAATAATATGATACAATTTTGGGGTTCTAGTCTAGATTCTAGCAGCCGTGTATATCACCAACTGAAGTTTGTTTGGTGCTTTAATCGGGTAGCCAGAAACTAGAGCATTGCAGTAGTCTAACCTAGAAGTGACAAAAGCATGTGCAGTGTTACGTAGATGGGAAAAAGCTGTCCTTGAAACAGTCTTGTTATGTTCGTCAAAATAGAGATCAGAGTCCAGAGGAACGCCGAGGTCCTTCAGTTTTTTTTATATGACTGTACAACCATCAAGTTTAATTGCCAGATTCAACAGAAGATCTCTTTTGTTTCTTGGGACCTAGAACAAGCATCTTTGTTTTGTCCGAGTTTAAAAGTAGAACATTTGCAGCCATCCACTTCCTTATGTCTGAAACACAGGCTTCCAGGGAGGGCAATTTTGGCGCTTCACCATGTTTTGTTGAAATGTACAGCTGTGTGTCATCCGCATAGCAGTGAAAGTTAACATTATGTTTCCGAATGACATCACCCAGAGGTAAAATATACAGTGAAAACAATAGTGGTCCTAAAACGGAACCTTGAGGAACACTGAAATGTACTGTGCAGTTGATTTGTCAGAGGACAACAAAGACAAACTGATATCTTTCCAACAGATAAGTTCTAAACCAGGCCAGAACTTGTCCATGTAGACCAATTTGGGTTTCCAATCTCTCCAAAAGAACGTGGTGATCGATGTTATCAAAAGGAGCACTAAGGTCTAGGAGCACGAAGACAGATGCAGAGCCTCGGTCTGACACCATTAAATGGTAATTTACCACCTTCACAAGTGCAGTCTCATTGCTATGATGGGGTCTAAAACCAGACTGAAGCGTTTTGTATACATTGTTTGTCTTCAGGAAGGCAGTGAGTTGCTGCGCGGCACCTTTTTCTAAAATGTTTGAGAGGAATGGGAGATTTGATATAGGCCGTTTAGTTATTTATATTTTCTTGGTCAAAGTTTGGCATTTTCAAGAGAGGCATTATTAGTCACACTTTTAGTGAGTTTGGTACGCATCCGGTGGATACAGAGCCGTCTATTATGTTCAACATAGGAGGGCCAAGCATGGGAAGCAGCTCTTTCAGTAGTTTAGTTGGAATAGGGTCCAGTATGCAGCTTGATGGTTTAGAGGCCATGATTATTTTCATCAATGTGTCAAGAGATATAGTACTAAAAAACCTGAGTGTTTCCCTTGATCCTAGGTCCTGGCAGAGTTGTGCAGACTCAGGACAATTGAGGAATAACGTATTCAAAGGAATACGCAGATTTAAAGTAATATATAATAATAATATAATATATGCCATTTAGCAGACGCTTTTATCCAAAGCGACTTACAGTCATGTGTGCATACATTCTACGTATGGGTGGTCCCGGGAATCGAACCCACTACCCTGGCGTTACAAGCGCCATGCTCTACCAACTGAGCTACAGAAGGACCACTAAAGAGGAGTCTGTAATTTGCTTTCTAATGATCATGATCTTTTCCTCAAAGAAGTTCATGAATTTATCACTGCTGAAGTGAAAGCTATCCTATCTTGGGGAATGTTGCTTTTTAGTTAGTTTTGCGACACTATCAAAAAGAAAATGTGGATTCTTCTTGTTTTCCTCAATTAAGTTGGAAAAATAGGATGATCGAGCAGCAGTGAGGGCTCTTCGATACTGCACGGCACTGTCTTTCCAAGCTCGTCGGAAGTCTTCCAGTTTGGTGTAGCACAATTTCCCTTTCAATTTTCTGGAAGCTTGCTTCTGAGCTCGGGTATTTTCTGTATACCAGGAAGCTAGTTTCTTATGACAAATGCTTTTTGTTTTTAGGGGTGCGACTGCATCTAGGGTATTGCGCAAGGTTAAATTGAGTTCCTCAGTTAAGTGGTTAACTGATTTTTGTACTCTGACGTCCTTGGGTAGGCGGAGAGAGTCTGGAAGGGCATCTAGGAATCTTTGGGTTGTCCGAGAATTTATAGAACCACTTTTGATGATCCTTGGTTGGGGTCTGAGCAGATTATTTGTTGCGATTGCGAATGTAATAAAATGGTGGTCCGATAGTCCAGGATTATGATGAAAAACATTAAGATCCACAACATTTATTCCATGGGACAAACTAGGTCCAGGGTATGACTGTGGCAGTGAGTAGGTCCAGAGACATGTTGTACAAAACCCACTGAATCGATGATGGCTCCGAAAGCCTTTTGGAGTGGGTCTGTGCACTTTTCTGTGTGAATGTTAAGGTCACCAAAAATTTGAATATTATCTGCCATGACTACAAAGTCCAATAGGAATTCAGGGAACTCAGTGAGCAATGCTGTATATGGCCAAGGAAGCCTATGTGACCCAAGGCCTTGTTTTGTTATTATGTAGCAACATTTGATCTACAAAATGGTTTATCATATACTGAATTTGAGGAACAATGGGAAAGTTCTTTGCTTTGAAAGTTTATCAACTTGTAACCTCACTTTTGAGAAAATTGACTTTATTTTAGTACCTACTGGACAGCTCTTTTGGTCTACACCCATTCAGCATTGTTCACACCCTCTAAGCCCCCCCATCTCAGGGTTTATCTGAGGGGGTTGATTCTGTTCTAACAACAACAGTCAAGCACCCAAGCTAACGTTGGCTAGCTTGCTAGATACTTCCAGACACAAATGAGAGAACAGCTCACTGACCATTTTTCTCACCCTAGCAGAGCTGGTTAGGGTGTTTTTATGTTATCCAGAGTGTTGGTGACTGCAACTGTGCTGCTGGCAACAATTTACACTTTTTTTGCCAACATCAACTGACACCGGCCATATTCAACGGGTGTTGAGCGTTTGTAAATTTGTCAGTAATTCTGCAGTGTAGACAGCCAGAGTGAATTTACCAGCTGCGTCTATCAACAGTTGTTGCAGTGACAAGCTATTGAAATGGTTACTTGCATGGTGGAGCCTATTGTTAAGACATGTCGCTAGCTAACTTCTGTCAAAATGACAAATATATCATATCTGAAAATATAGCCTGTGCTCTGATATCGGAGAAGATAGCCAGAGCGAATTTACCAGCTATGTCTATCAACAATTGTCACAACGACATTCTATTGAAATGGTTACTTCATAGTAGGCCACTATACCTATTTCACCAATTGGCCTGGTTTACCACACGGAGCCCTGCTGATACATCTGCCGACGTAACAGCATGAGGGCGCCACAACAGACTTTCTTCCGTTGCGACGTTCCTCAAAGGCCCTTCTGCTAGCTTGCTAGCCCCGGCCCGCTAGCTGCCTGAAGCCACTCACTGGACTCCTATGATCATTCGGCTATGCATACCTCTCACTAACGTCAATATGCTTTGTCCATTGCTGTTTTGGTTAGTAATTATTGCCTTATTTCACTCAATGCGCCTTAGTTAACACTTTAGTTCCACTTCCCACACATGCGGTGACATCACCTGGTTTAAATTATATTTATAGAGACATCGTCGTCACTCTATGCACAGGTTCACCCCCACTGTAGTTCACCCCCACAGGTTCACCCCCACCCCCACTGTATTCACATCCAACCATACCTTTGTTTGTACATCATGCCTTGAATCAATTCTACTGTGCCCAGAAATCTGCTCCTTTTACTCTGTTCTGAATGTACTAGACGACTAGTTCTTTTAGCCTTTAGTCGTACCCTTATTCCACTCCTCCAATGTTCCTCTGGTAATGTGGAGATTTATGAAGGCCCTGCAGTGCCTAGCTCCACTCCTATTCCCCAGATTCTCTCATTTGTTGACTTCTGTAACCGTAGAAGCCTTGGTTTCATGTATGTTAACATTAGAAGTCTCCTACCTAAGTTTGTGCTAGGGCAGTGAATTAAACAATCTGCCAGCCCGGATATCCTAGCTGTGTCTGAAACCTGGCTTAGGAAGACCACCAAAAAACCTGACATTTCTATCCCTAACTATAACATTTTCCGACAAGATAGAACTTCCCAATGGGGCAAAGTTGCTACTTAACCTGTTGCGACTCTAGGGGCAGTATTTACATTTTGGAAAAAAAACGTTACCGTTTTAAACGGGATATTTTGTCAGGACAAGATGCTAGAATATGCATATAATTGACAGCTTTGGATAGAAAACACTCTAACATTTCCAAAACTGTAAAGATATTGTGAGTATAACAGAACTGACGTTGCAGGCGAAAGCCTGAGAAAAATCCAATCCGGAAGTGCCCCAGGTTTTGAAAGTGCTGCATTCCAATGAGTCCCTATTGAATTTGGAATATTTTTTGCCATTTTCGTTACTGCAATTTCCGGGCGATTTCTCAGCCAAACGTGAAGAACAAATGGAGCTATTTCGCCTACAAAAATAATATTTTGGGAAAAAATGAACTTTGGCTATCTACCTGGTAGTCTCGTGAGTGAAAATATCCGAAGTTCATCAAAGGTAAACAATTTAATTTGATTGCTTTTCTGATTTGTGACAAGGTTGCCTGCTGCTAGCAAGGCATAATGCTATGCTAGGCTATCGATAAACTTACACAAATGCTTGTCTAGCTTTGGCTGTAAAGCATATTTTGAAAATCTGAGATGACAGGGTCATTAACAAAAGGCTCAGCTGTGTCTCAATATATTTCATTTGTTATTTTCATGAATAGGAATATTTTCTAGGGATATTTATGTCCGTTGCGTTATGCTAATTTGTTTCAAGCAATGATTACGATCCCGCTTGCGGGTTTGGGAGTCGCAATAAGTTTTAAGGGATGCAGTGTTCTGTCTTAAAATCAAGGTCTGTGCCCAAACAATTTGAGCTTCCACTTTTAAAAATCCACCTCTCCAGAAACAAGTCTCTTACTGTTGCCGCTTGCTATACAACACCTTCTGCCCCCAGCTGTGCCCTGGACACCATATGCAAATTGATTTCCCCCATCTATCTTCAGAGATCGGGCTGTTAGGTGACCTAAACTGGGACATGCTTAACACCCCGGCCATCCTACAATCTACGCTTGATGCTCTCAATCTCACACAAATGATCAATGAACCCACCAGGCACAACCCCAAATCCGTAAACATGGGCACCCTCATAGATATCATCCTAACCAACCTGCCCTCTAAATACACCTCTGATGTCTTCAACCAGGATCTCAGCGATCACTGCCTCATTGCCTCCGTCCGAAATGGGTCTGCGGTCAAGCGACCACCCCTCATAACTGTCAAACGCTCCCTAAAACACTTCAGCGAGCGAGCAGGCCTTTCTAATCGACCTGGCCCGGGTATCCTGGAAGGATATTTGCCTCATTCCATCAGTAGAGGATGCCTGGTTATTCTTTAAAAGTGTTTTATCACAATCTTAAATAAGCATGGTCCATTCAAAAAATGTAGAACCAGGAACAGATATAGCCATTGGTTCACTCCAGACCTGACTGCCCTTGACCAGCACAAAAATATCCTGTGGCGTACTGCATTAGCATCGAATAGCCCCCGTGATATGAAACTGTTCAGGGAAGTTAGGAACCAATATACACAGGCAGTTGGGAAAGCTAAGGCTAGCTTTTTCTAAAAGAAAGTTGCATCCTGTAGCACTAACTCCAAAAAGTTCTGGGACACTGTAAAGTCCATGGAGAATAAAAGCACCTCCTCCCAGCTGCCCACTGCACTGAAGCTAGGAAACACTGCCATCACTGATAAATCTGCGATAATTGCAAATTTCAAACAAGCATTTTTCTATGGCTGGCCTTGATTTCCACCTGGCTACCCCTACCCCGGTCAACAGCCATGCACCCCTCACTGCAACTTGCCCATGCCTCCCCCATTTCTCCTTCACCCAAATCCAGATAGCTGATGTTCTGAAAGAGCTGCAAAACCTGGACCAAATCAGCAGGGCTAGACAATCTGGACCCTCTCTTCCTAAAATTTTGCACCGAAAATGATTGCAAACCCTATTACTAGCTTGTTCAACCTCTCTTTCATAACGTCTGAGATCCCCAAAGATTGGAAAGCTGCCGTGGTCAAAGGGGGAGACACTTTAGACTCAAAACTGTTACAGACCTATAACTATCCTACCCTGGTTTTTTAAGGTCTTCGAAAGCCAAGTTAACAAACAGATCACCGACCATTTCGAATCACACCGTACCTTCTCCGCTATGCAATCTGGTTTCCGAGCTGGTCATGTGTACACCTCAGCCACGCTCAAGGGCCTAAACGATATAACTGCCATCAATAAAAGACAGTACTGTGCAGCCGTCTTCATCGACCTGGCCAAGGCTTTCGACTCTGTCAAACACATTTACATTTACATTTACAAACACCACATTCTTACGGCAGACTCAACAGCATTGGTTTCTCAAATTACTGCCTCGCCTGGTTCACCAACTACTTCTCTGACAGAGTTCAGTGTATCAAATTGGAGGGCCTGTTGTCTGGACCTCTGGTCGTCTCTATGGGGCTGCCACATGGTTCAGTTCTCGGGCCGACTGTCTTCTCTGTATACATCAATGATGTCGCTCTTGCTGCTGGTGATTCTCTGATCCACCTCTACGCAGACAACACCAACACCAACACCAACCTCCAGACGAGCTTCAATGCCATACAACTCTCTTTCCGTGGCCTCCAACTGCTCTTAAATGCAAGCAAAACTAAATGCATGCTTTTCAACCTATCGCTGCCCACACATACCCACCCATTCAGCATCACCACTCTGAACGGTTCTGACTTAGAATATGTGGACAACTACAACTACCTCGGTGTCTGGTTAGACTGTGAACTCTCCTTCCAGACTCACATTAAGCATCTCCAATTCAAAATTGCATCTAGAATCAGCTTCCTATTTCGCAACAAAAGCATCCTTCACTCATGCTGCCAAACACCCTCGTAAAACTGACTATCCTACCGTTCCTTGACTTCAGTGATGTCATTTACAAAATAGACCCCAACACTTGACTCAGCAAATTGGATGCAGTCTCCTTCCAGACTCACATTAAGCATCTCCAATTCAAAATTGCATCTAGAATCAGCTTCCTATTTCGCAACAAAAGCATCCTTCACTTATGCTGCCAAACACCCTCGTAAAACTGACTATCCTACCGTTCCTTGACTTCGGTGATGTCATTTACAAAATAGACCCCAACACTCGACTCAGCAAATTGGATGCAGTCTATCAGTGCCATCCGTTTTGTCACCAAAGCCCCATATACTACCCACCACTGCAACCTGTATGCTCTTGTTGGCTGGCCCCACTACATATTCGTCGCCAAACCCACTGGCTCCTGGTCATCTATAAGTCTCTGCCAGGTAAAGCCCCACCTTATGTCACTCTGTCACCATAGCAGCACCCACCCGAAGCACACGCTCCAGCAGCTTTATTTCACTGGTCACCCCCAAAGCCAATTCCTCATTTGGCCCCATTTGGCCTCACCCCCCTTAATCCTACCTAATTTGCACACACTGTATATATACTTACTCTATTGTATTATTTACTGTATGTTTGTTTATTCCATGTGTAACTCTGTGTTTGTATCGCACTGATTTGCTTTATCTTGGCCAAGTCACAGTTGTAAATGATAACTTGTTCTCAACTAGCCTACCTGGTTAAATAAAGGTGAAATAAAATGCTTTGAAAAATAGTGCTGTCTTTTGTTAACCTGTTACGCTCCCGTATCCGGGAGCGTAATTATAGCCTCAAGCTCATTACCATAATGCAATGTTAACTATTCATGAAAATCGCAAATGAAATGAAATAAATATATTGGCTCACAAGCTTAGCCTTTTGTTAACAACACTGTCATCTCAGATTTTCAAAAAATGCTTTTCAACCATAGCTACACAAGCATTTGTGTAAGAGTATTGATAGCTAGCATAGCATTAAGCCTAGCATTCAGCAGGCAACATTTTCACAAAAACAAGAAAAGCATTCAAATAAAATTGTTTACCTTTGAAGAACTTCAGATGTTTTCAATGAGGAGACTCTCAGTTAGATAGCAAATGTTCAGTTTTTCCAAAAATATTATTTGTTTATTATTTATTTTTTCCAAAAATCGCTCCGTTTTGTTTATCACGTTTGGCTGAGAAAAAAAACGGAAAATTCAGTCATTAAAACGCGAACTTTTTTCTAAATTAACTCCATAATATCGACAGAAACATGGCAAACATTGTTTAGAATCAATCCTCAAGGTGTTTTTCACATATCTATTCGATGGTAAGTCACTTGTGGCAGTTTGGTTTCTCCTCTATTCAAAATGGAAACATGCACGCACCTGGAGATTACGCAATAGTTTCGACGGAGGACACCGAACGGACACCTGGTAAATGTAGTCTCTTATGGTCAATTTTCCAATGACATGCCTACAAATGCGTCACAATGCTGCGCGCACACGTCGGGGAAACGACAGAAAGTGTAGGCTCTCTCCTTTCGCATTCACAGCCATATAAGGAGACATTGGAACACAGAGCCTCAAAAATCTGGCTCACTTCCTGTATGAAAATTAATCTTGGTTTCCCCTGTAGCATTAGTTCTGTGGCACTCACATTGCAGTTTTGGAAACGTCAGAGTGTTTTCTTTCCAAAGCTGTCAATTATATGCATAGTCGAGCATCTTTTCGTGACAAAATATCTTGTTAAAAACGGGAACGTTTTTCATCCAAAAATGAAATACTGCCCCCAGAGGTTTAAGAGGTTAAGACATGTAGCTAGCTAATTAAACAATGAACCATAATCTCAATTTGTGACATTACTACCCTACATGAACCTGCAGGTAGCTAACCAACCAGGTTCAATGTTAGCTAACAGTACACTCTAACTTCAAATGAAAATGACTTTCTGTTGAAATTAGAAACGTGTAATATCTGAAAATGTAGCTAGCGAGACTTACCCGTATACATAATGGATGGATGCTTCTCCCTGTCACGGATGCCATGGTTGCCTTAAATTCGAAAATGTAATCTGGAGACAGGTGTTTTTTGCCATCTCCTTAGCTATCATACTCTAATTCCACTGATTTTATTAACTTGATCCTCCGGAAAATGGAGAGCAACACTTATGCAATTATACTATGCAATACATTTTTTTATCTGCTTTAGACAGGATTACCCTATACATACTGACCAGCTCAAATAGACAGAAGCGTGCTATATTGCAGACCAATCCAAACTCATCTCTCAGCATTTCCAGCCCACTCATTATCACAGCTAATCATGGCTAGCAGGAAGGTCTGTGTTTTTCTGTGGCTAAACCAACTAGGCTCGTAATTGTACAATTTATTCGTATTTACAGATGGCATACACGTTTGTTTTTAAGGAACATTAAAGTTCACGTGTTCCATAAGGCATTTCTGCCAATAAGCACATTTTGATTTAAAAAAAAAGTTTGTTCAAATTGCTCTCCTGTGAAGTAGTGACCCATGACTTGCGCCTATTTTCTTGAAACGAGTCACATATATTCATGGGCTCCATTTGACTGAAAGCTATTTGAAACGCCTATGTCAAGCAACTTGGATACAGTGAGCAGTGTTGCAGTACAATCATTATATATGTATCCTGTTTGGCATGTCTTTTGCGATGTGGTTCACATTAACACTGACACATTTTTTGATCTTTGTTCCATGCTGGCTGAAGACCTAGATAGCCAGTATCTAGTTAATAAAAGCCACGAATGAAAGGGGAACCTTATCCGTATATTTTCCATAGATTAATAGGGTAAACTATTAATTACATTTGCTGACACCCGACAGTCAAATTTTGGCAACAGTAGATTAGCCATCTAGCTAGATGAACCACCTCCCTCTGCAAACATGCCTTGTATGAAGTTGGTATTTATTTACATTTGGTAAGAGAATATCATGTTACCATTGGTGTTTTAAAATGTAAGTGAAGGTGACGTCACCTTGTCCACTTAATAAGTAATCCAAGTGTTTGACATGGGGGAGGGGACCAGTAACTTTATGATCAAACTTTATGTAGAAGCAACAGTCCCTTTTTATGCTTTGATCTGGTTTTCTTCAAATATCACATTTTTACTGTGCATGACCTTTAAGGTATCTGTGACCAACAGATGCGTATCTGTATTCCCAGTCATCTGAAATCCATAAATTAGGATCTGATTTCCTTATATGAACTGTAACTCAGGAAACTCTGTGAAATTATTACATCATGTGTTTACATTTTTGTTCAGTGTAGCATGTTCAAAACTAGGAAGTGTTATATAGCTTGCACCAATGGTGTTACTCATTAACACCTCATACAGTATTGTTTGCCATTACACAAAGAAGTCTATATCTCCTGACAAGGTTCCTCATGTTGCATTAAGAACATTACAATAACAAGTCTTTATTTCAGTCAATAACATTCAAATACATTTCCCACAGTCGGAACTGGTTATTTTCCGAGTCCCCAGTTGTTTTGAACGTGTCATTAGCACAAGGCAAACTTGAAGGAGAAACGGGGAGAAAATGTACACCGTAAACGATGACAAACGATGAGGAAATAATGCACCTGCCTGCTGGCTCTCTTCCCTCAACAGAGGCACTCACTGCCTGCAGTCCAAACACTTAAAAGACACACCCTATCCACTCAGCCCTAAAATGAAGTGGACACTTCTCATGACATCTGCCGAGTATGCATTTGCAGTGCAAGGGGCGAGGGAGGAAGGAATGATTTTTAAATGGACCATCCTTGACCGGAAATTCATCACTCCTTCGTCCCGCAATGATTGTGTTTTCAGCCACCTGTGGTGCTTTATATGCATTTTATTCAATTATGAGTTTGTCCACTTATATTAAATACAGTATATAATTATAAATATATTCCTACTGTATGATTTGTGAGCAAATTAATGAACTAATGTTAGCCCACCTAGCCGGAACCTCTGAAGAAGGGAAATGCTTTATTTCTACAATTTCCAAAAGATAACCAAACAAAAACATTTTTACTTTTTTACAACTTATTTGCATTCATTTTAACTTACACTTGTCTGTTGACGTCTCCATTGAGGATGTTTTTAAGTTGTTGCAGACTTTTCTTAGCGGATATAAAATCGTTGGAAAATTGAATTATGGGGTGTGTGTGTGTGTGTGTGTGTGTGTGTGCTTCTGGAATTGTATGTGAAAGATATTGTGTTGGACATGCAGACTGTTTCACGCTCAATAAATAGATAATAGACTTCAAAGGCTAGTCTCCTCAGTGAAATGCTGTTATCCTTAAATCAAACAGAACACAATACGTTTCCTGTTGATTATAGTACCTTGTAGATGGCTATAATGCAGATAAACAGTAGAGAAGCATTATTCTATCCATTTACGATGTGACTTGCAGTCATGTACCTTTCTATAGACTTGACAATCTCCTCACCCCTCACTTTTTATGGTCATTAGCAGAGTATACATGATCCCAATTTTAGCTTCAAGACGCCAACAATTAAAAAGATATGACACTAGTTTAAACAGTCAGTGGATAGTGCTAAAACGGTGACGTCAACTCTATTTCTCGGCTATCTTTATGCACATTCGCACATTGTGGGGAACAAAGCTCCATGCTCTAACAACAATTACAATATTCCCAAAACCTTTTTTGTGAGATTGGGAAAACACCTAAAACACACTTGCTACACATTTTTAATATTCAAACAAAACGCTTTATGTAACATCTACACTTGTTGTAAATTGCTTAAAAGCATAGTTTGAAACAAGATTTATGATAGAAATGAGCGGATCATCCAGAGCCGTGGTCTTGTGGGCAACACTCCCAGCAACAAGCCAATAGTCGGAGATGGGAATTGAACCCATAGTATCTTCTTCCCCAACTGGAGACCAGGTTCAATTTCTGTCTAAATAAAGCAAAAATACTGAAGGTAGAGTGGAACTCCATAAAGTTAATGAGAGGTTTATTAAAACAGGAGTCACTCGTGTAAATGAACTTGAGTTTGATTGATTGTAATTTGTACTCTGTGCAAAGTAAAACATTCAGACACTCAAAACCATGCCTATATCATATCTCCCAGCATGCTTTATTGCAGGTTGCAACCTAGACCCCACCCCTTCCCATCCCCCAACACAAATCCAGAAACACACCATCAACCACTCCACTAAACCGACCATGACTGACTGACTAATTAATTGATGAACAGATGATTGTTGCCTGTTTTTTTTATTGAATGTGTAGTTTGTTGTTTTTTAAAATGTTTTATTTCATTAACATAAATTGGATATATAATTTATTGTTTTAGATGTTTATAATATGGAATTGTCACAACTTCCACCGAAGTCTGGTCCTCTCCTTGTTCGGGCAGTGGTCAGTGTCGCCGGTCTTCTAGCCATCGTCGATCCACTTTTCATTTTTCATTTGTTTTGTCTTGTTTTTCCACACACCTGGTTTCAATTCCCTCATTTACTTATTGTGTATTTAACCCTTTGTTCCCCCCATGTCTTTGTGTGGGATTGTTTATTGTAGTGCTTGTGCACATTCCCCGTGAGCTCACAACGGGTTATTTTTGTGCCCATTCATCTTGTTGTTCTGGATGCCATTGGTTTTGCTTAATACATCTCTGGTTATTACCTAGTTCTGCTTTCCTGCCCCTGACTTCTCTTCCCGAAAATTATGCACCCCAGGACAGATATTATTATTTTCATGCATTTCGGAAAAAATGTGTAAATTGACCTTTATTTCAGGTTTATGTTTAGAATTGTTTATATTTATAGATGTGTTTTTACATGCAGATTGATCTTGTGCAGTACAAAGATAAATAACATACATTTTTCTAAACTTCCAAGTAGTTGGATGTATGGCCCCCTTTCCTGAGAGGGTTTCTCCAATTTAAATGGTTAATGCTGTCTCCTTTGTCCTAATTCTCCCTGAATTGGCAGTCACTCTAAATGCAGATTGTGGATGATTAAACCTTCCAATTGTTGGCTGTCCTGACTCTGGATGGATTCCAATGCAAATCTATATCATTACAAAAGCCAGCATAATGTGACTTCCATAATTGACATGCCTGATGTGGCCTGCAAACCAGAAGTTTTAGACCAATGTATTAACTGAAAACTAAACTGTTGATCTACATATCCATATGATTTTGTCACAAGACATTACATTTTGAAGAATATAGAAACCCTAAACACTTATATTGTTGAGACTACAGGAATATCAAGTATTGAATGCAATAATGAGTTATCTGTCACTAGCAAACACAGTCATGGGTGGTAATTCCTGCATTCACTAAAGGCTCCCCTGGGACATATGCAGATCGTCGCTTGAATTTGCATAGATCCCTGTGTGCCATAAAATGAACATTGCTATTAACACCCATGACTTTGTTTGTTAATGACAGTGAGTTAGTGATTGCATTCACGTGCATTCTAAGTTCTAGTATTAGCTATGTCAAATGTGATGTGTGTTGAAATACCAGAAGGTCTGTATTTGACTGTCTATTTAATTTGTTAGTACAGCCACCTCAGGCTGTTTTAACATATTAGGTAAGAGAATAGACAGTTACCATTGGTGTATTAAAATGGCATATAGGGTCATGCCAATCTATTCCCTTAATAATCCCTTAGATCTGGTTTTATACATTATCATCCAATTTCATAAAAAAACATGATATTGACTCCATTCTAATTCCATTCCAAGGATGTTATTATTTTCCAATTCAAATTAAATTCCAATTCCATGCCAATAATGGTTCTTGTTCAATTCAAATTCAGACAGTCAAAATTATAATTAAATTCCATTTAAGTGATGAGTTTCTTTTACAATTAAATTGAACCCAACCATGAATTGGACACATCCACAGGCTTCCACACATTTCAAGAACGTTTTACGTTACATTTAAGTAATTTAGCAGATGCTCTCATTTACAGGAGCAATTAGGGTTAAGTGCCTTGCTCAAAGTCACATCAGCAGATTTTTCACCTAGTCTGCTCAGGGAATCAAACCAGCAACCTTTTGATTGCTGGCCCAACACTCAAACCGCTATGCTACGTAAATGCAACATCAAGAACCTCATACCTAACTCAAAGATTCTTTATCGGACAAGAGGTCACCAAGGAACCTTAACAGCTGAGGAAGAACCACTTAAGATGTTTTATTTTTGTCCGCACCACCCTCCGTAGCGCCATGTGATCGAGGGTGATGCTACTACCATACCAAGCAGTGATGCAGCCAGTCAAGATGCTCTTAATGGTACAACTGTAGACCTTTTTGAGGATTTGAGGGCCCATGCTAAACCTTTTCAACCTCCTGAGGGAGAAGAAGCACAGTTGCGCCTTCTTCACGACTGTGCACGTGTGTGTGGACCATTTTAAGCTCTTAGTGAGTTGGACACTGGAAAAATTGAAGCTCTCAACCCATTCAGTTCACCCCAGTTTCCTGTAGTTCTCGATCAGTTCCTTGGTTTTAGTGATGTTGAGGAAGAAATTGTTGTTCCAGTCCCACACTGCCAGGTCACTGACCTCCTTCATGTAGTCTCATTGTCACTGGTGATCAGACCTACCGCCGTTGTGTCATCGCCAAATTTGATGATGGTGCTGAAGTCATGTGTGGCCACACAGATGTGGGTGAAAAGGGAGTACAGGAGGGGCCTAAGCACACACCCCTGTGGGGTCCCCATGTTGAGAGTCAACGTGGCGGAGGTGATTTTCCCTATCGTCTTCACCTGGGGTCGACCCATCAGGAAGTCCAGGATCAGTTTGCAGAGGGAGGTGTTCAGTCCCAGGTTCTTAAGCTAGGTGACACATTTGGAGGAGACAATGGGGTTGACCACTGAGCTGTAGTCAATGAACAGCATTCTCACATAGGTGTTCCTCTTATGTAGGTGAGTGAGGGTGGTGTGGAGTGCAATTGAGATAGATTAATCAATGGTTCTGTTGGGGTGGTATGCACATTGGAGTGGGTTTAGGGCAGGGATGGGCAACTGGTGAGTCATATGCCGGGACCAATAAAAACAAAAATATAGATCTAGAAAATATATACAGTAGTAGTCAAATTTGGACACCTACTCATTCAAGGGTTTTTCTTTATTTTTACTATGTTCTACATTGTAGAATAATAGTGAAAACATCAAAACTATGAAATAACACATGGAATCATGTAAGGGGGTTGTATGAATGAGCGTTTGCAGACCCAACGAGCCACAGTTATATTTAAATTAGAATTTTATTACATCTATATTAAAATATGAAACTTTTGAGGCAACCAATGCCATGGTTTATCATATTGGGCTACTTCTGTAGGATTAAATGGGGCTGAGTGACGACGGACCAGGCTTAGCTGTTTGTCTGCAGTTCGTGTCTAACTATAATATGTCCTCCTTAATTTCCTGTTAACTCCTGTAGAGCAGAGAGAAAACCCCTGAGATCAAGTCTGAATTGGGAAATGTCCCTACAACATTCCCACCTATATATTCAAGGCTTCAGCTTTTAAGGCTACCCATGCTTAAGATTGACTGATTGATATGGTAGAGTGTAATGTATGAATACAATCTATATTTGGATGATTATGTTGTAATAATCTTGAAAGAAGCCACACAGCTCCATGATATACAACTAATCCCTCCTCCACACACACACGTGTCTTATAGGCATTATGAGCAAGGTCTTAGGAGGCCTGACTCACCACACCTAACCTCCTTGCCGTCCAAATAACGTTTTGAAATATTGAGTATTTATTTGAGTTCGATGCAAATCGAACAAAAGACTCATCAATCTCATTTAAAGCACCCACCTCATGATGCCATCTATTTTGTGAAGTGCACCAGTTCCTCCTGCAGCAAACCACCCCCACAACATGATGCTGCCACCACCTTGCTTCACGGTTGAGGTGGTGTTCTTCGGCTTGCAAGCGTCCCCCTTTCTCCTCCAAACATAACGATGGTCATTATGGCCAAACAGCTTTATTTTTGATTCATCAGACCAGAGGTAATTTCTCAAAAAGTACACTCTCTGTCCCCATGTGCAGTTGAAAACCATAGTCTGGCTTTTTTATGGTGGTTTCATCTCTAAGAGACAGAACGCATCTCCTTCCTGAGTGGTATGACGGCTGCGTGGTCCCATGGTGTTTAAACTTGCGTACAATTATTTGTACAGATGAACGTGGCACCTTCAGGTGTTTGGAAATTGCTCCCAAGGATGAACAAGACACCTCCAATTGACTCAAATTATGTCAATTAGCCTATCAGAAGCTTCTAAAGCCATGGAATTTTCTAAGCTGTTTAAAGGACCAGTCAACATAATGTGTGTAAACTTCTGATCCACTGGAATTGTGATACAGTGAAATAATCTGTCAGTTAACAATTGTTGGAAAAATTACTTGTGTGATGCACAAAGTAGATGTCCTAACCGACTTGCCAAAACTTTAGTTTGTTAACAAGAAATTTGTGGAGACTCCAACATAAGTGTATGTAAACTTCTGACTTCAAATGTATCTGATGCTGTCTAGACCAAAAGAGCATGTCACACTTTTTCTGGTCAGACATCATCAGATACATGGGCTTTCATATAGAGGGGTGCTGTTTTTCTAGCTTGGATGCTTTCTCTGTTGACACAGTTTTAGGAGAGAGGAATAGGCGAAGCGAGAGGTTTCACTCTCGCCAAACTCTGTCCAGAATAAGCCAAATGTGTTTCTGTGGGCATAATATGCAGACCTGTGCTTGTCGCCTGCCTTCCCGCCTTTGGGACAAAGACTCCTATTGTTTGGGTAGTGACATGAGCATCTTGTCATTATATACAGATCTTTGGTGTCAGCCTCTTGGAAATTGGAAGGGAAAGTTGGCAGGTCCCCTAAAGTAAATGGATGTTTTACCAAAATTATATAATTACTCCAGTCTAAATAAAATTATTATATATATATAGTACACCAGGGAGCAAAAAAAATAGCTGTGGATTGTTTCAAATCACAAGTGTGTAGGCCTATACCTGTTTGGGAAGCCCGCAATTTGGGTATTGCATGTGGCAACAGGTCAAGCTGATTGAGTTACGGCTTTCAGTGATAATCTAAAATATGTGTGAAGATAATGTGTCTTGAGTATAATTTAAAATGTTGAGACAAGAAGAAGGGGAGTGGTGTGTTGCGAAGATATGGCTTGTCTCGCTCCAGAATGCATGCACTTAGCTCTCCAGAATGCATGCACTTAGCTCTCCAGAATGCATGCACTTAGCTCTCCAGAATGCATGCACTTAGCTCTCCAGAATGCATGCACTTAGCTCTCCAGAATGTATGCACTTAGCTCTTCAGAATGCATGCACTTAGCTCTCCAGAATGCATGCACTTAGCTCTCCAGAATGCATGCACTTAGCTCTCCAGAATGCATGCACTTAGCTCTCCAGAATGCATGCACTTAGCTCTCCAGAATTCATGCACTTAGCTCTCCAGAATGCATGCACTTAGCTCTCCAGAATGCATGCACTTAGCTCTCCAGAATGCATGCACTTAGCTCTCCAGAAGTCTCCCGCCAATTTTTGCATATTCATTGTTTCATTGTAGAAGTTGTTTGCCCTTTAATAGTTTTTTTTAAAAATCAGTTCACATTTACATACTGTTTATCACCAGTATGCCTAGTAAATGTACCTTTAATCCCCCATCATTTCTTTACATTCATTTATGTTAATGCATGTATTAATTCCAGTCATTTACCATTCTCAACCTGCTACACTTGTGAGCAACAAGTTGTGGTTTATTTCATAACCATTAAGAGTTTTGTCTATTTTTTTTCAATGTCTTTTATTTGGAGTGCTCCATGTGCGCAGTGAGCATGTGTCTGGTTTCTCTTTCCTGATAACGTTAAGGAGCAAGCTCCTGAACATGCACAGATGTAGGCCTGCCTGTCCTGCTGCGTGCAAAAGAAGGAAAGTACCCATTTGGCAATGTCTAATTTATGATTGTCACAAATCCACGTCCACCGCTAATAAGCTGAGCTTCTCAGTCATTTTTTCTTCACCTTACACATTAACAGTCTGTTGTTTTTTTTAACATCCATTGCGAATGTTAGAAAGATTATTCAAATACTGAGGAACTAACACTCCCGGCCTCGATGATCACCAAGCCTCGGTGTGATCGAGCAGAATATCATGATCTGATGATTCCGTATATCCAGTGGTAATGGCCTAAAAAAACAGTCGTCTGTCCCAAAAGATACAACACCTAGCATGGGTTGCTAATATGACTAGAATTGTGCCTAAGGCTGATGAACAATGACAGAAAGTTGACTTGAAAACCAATAAAACATGAGAGAAACTGGGTACTGGTTTCAATGGCATATGGAAGTCTTTATAAAATAATTGCCTCAACAGATATGGTTGGATTTTTTTTCGAGGCTACTTTGAAGCAAGGTAACGTGCCTCCATAACGTGTAAATAAATGTTCAGGTTTCAAACAAGTATATGTTTTCAAAATGTGTACAGCCTCCAGCTCATTGCAAAGTTGTGTGTGACAAGCTGATGAAGCCTGCCTTCCGTTGCCTACACAGCAAATTCTCCAGTGTAAGTGTTAAGTCTGTGGACCTGGAACACTGACAAATTAACACATTGCTTGGTGTAGGGTTTCCAAAACTTGGTACTTGGGACCCCAAGGTGTGCATGTTTTAGGTTTTGCCCTAGCACTACACAGCTGATTCAAATAATCAACTAATCACCAAGCTATGATCATTTGAATAAATTGTATAGTGTTTGTGCAAAAACCAAAACATGCACCCCTTGGGTTTGGGAAATGCTGGTTTTGTGTAAAGCCTTATTCAAATATTTCCAAGAGTGCCTTGCCTTTTGAGTAAATTGTGGAGATATCAACCATGACTGTATTTGTTATTGACAGAAAGATACTTGTCATTGTGAATCATCATGTATTGCTCCCTTGAACTTTATCAAGTGTGATCAGAAATAAATATGTCATCATAAAAAAAAATAGTTCTTTAACAATGCCATGTGTATTTGTTAAACCCCTATTGTGAGGGTCTGGTTGTTCCTTGTGATGTTATGTTTGATACTGGCTCTCTGAAGTATGCTTTGAAATTTCTAAGCAGTTTGCTTTGAAGCAGTGTGCCAATAACTATACCACCTTATTAGAAACACATGCTCATTTACTTCTGAAGCTTTGTCTTATTTTCTTTATTTATTCGTAGGGGACAATGCACATTAATCAACATCAATATTAAAATAATGCAACATCCATGAAAATGTGCCAGGGTTAGCCAAAAGATCATTTGCACCTGTAGTTCCTGGACAGGTAAGGGCCTTTACACAGCCACTATGCAAATACTCACTAAAACAACGTAAAATAGAAATACATTACATCCAATAATATATCATTCTAATCAACAACACCATCAGCTGCCGTCTTGCATATGAGGAACCATCGATAAGTCATGTGTACAGGTTTGGATAGATTTGAGCCATGTTTTCAATTTACATTTTTAACTATAATAAGTCAGTGCCTCTTCTCAAGTCCATGGCATTGCATTCCAATATATTGTAGCCCTAACAGAGACGACCGGTTTTACTCTGTCCGAAAATGGACAATTCGACCCCCTCTAGTTACTGCCATTGTTATCCCGGAGGTGCTTTCCTTGAGCATGATAAGCCAACATAGGGGTGGAGGGGCCAGACCATGCAGGATCTTAAAGGCAAGGCTTACATCTACATACTGCTTAAAGCTATCCGGAATAAATACATGATGTATATGATATGTACTGTTTGTTTGTAGTGTTTGTTTGTAGAGTGATTCAATTGGTTTCAAAATAGTAGCTCCTGCTTGTGACCAGCATGTGAGGCAACATCTCAGATGTGACAAGATCATATAGCATGCATGTATAGTTTGGTGGCACCCAGAGGAAGCAAAGGTATTATAAACCTGGATAATCCAAACTTTGGATTGGAGTCCAAAATGACACTGAGATACCTGAATTGGACACAAATTTCAGATTCTCCCCATGAACAAGAAAAGCTTGTTGGGAAGAATCAATTAATTTCTTAGAGAAGTACATAAAAACAGTCTTGTCGATATTTAAATACAGCCAAGAATTAGTCAACCACTTGGAAACATGTACCGTAGCTTCCGTTAACTTATTAACAACTAGTTGTCTATTTTTTTGAGTGTTCATACAGAACTGTATCATCTGCATACATCGGCATGTTAAGTTGTGGGCAAGCAAGTGGGATATCATTTATATAGATGGTAAACAGAAGGGGGCCTAATATCAACCCTTGTGGGACCACAATGTTATAGTAAAGAGAGTCCGACTGAGTGTCCCCCAAATGAACCCTTTCGACTTCTGTTTGTCAGATAGGAATGTATCCAACTAATGACTTCAGTGGACACAATAAGGGAGGATAGATTGGATAGTGGGACCTCATGATTCACAGTTTCAAATACCTTTTTAAGATCTTAAAAGACTGTGCCGACTTCACCACCTATATCCAGTTTAGATTATATGCACTCCAGAAAATAGCAATTGGCTGTTTCTGTAGAATGGTTCATTCTGAATTCAAATTAGTTAGAATCCCATTGACCTTTTAATTTGGGATGTTTTTTGGACTTTTCAGCTCCTCTCCCAGTTTGTTGAGATTTTCCAAAATCACTTTGCCATTTCCTTTTGCTTCATTGATCACTGTATGAAAGAACTCTGCTTTTGCTTTTTTATATTCCTTACCACCGTACTTCTCAGTGCTGTAAATATGCAGCTGTCAAGGAAGGATCCGGTTCTCTCATCTGCTTCCATGGGTCCTCGTTGAGCCATAGTAGAAGGTTTTTCCGTCTTGGCTTACGTTGATATTTCTGAGTAAAAGCAAGTACCCCTGACCGAGGTGTGCAATTCGGGTCCGGCTCAATGTGAGCAGAGTCAAACATTTGACTCCGCCCATGTTTGACCCCCTTCCCTCTCACCTTTTTTTGGTCTTGTTCATCTGAGGTTTGACAATGACACACTAAGTACAAACGCACACATTGAATACAAACATATTTCATTTTTGTAGATCGTAAGAAATATTATATAAAGTGGTACCAGCAGATGTGTTGTAACACTTTGCTTTAGGACAAGCTACTGATATTATTGCAGTTAACAACAGACTTGTTATTTATGTCATGTACTGTTAAAATGGTGTTGCTTAATGTTATAAATTTGTAAATATATTATTTTGTCAGGACGTTGCCCTCTTTCGGTACAGCAACCATCCCCCTCTCTCTGCCTCCTACAACTAGGCTGCTGTGGTCAGAGAGGTCATAAATTCCAGGAAGATCCTGCCACATGGCCACACAGTATAGAGACAGAGTGAAGTTTCATAGAGAACAAAGGAATTTCTTCCACCTCACAGAACTTGAGGTCCGAACAACATTTATGTTCCGGAGAAGGTTTAAAAGATCGGCGAAGCATCCAGCTATGAACTGTTCCGTTTGTTACAACGTACTAATCTCATGGGAGACGGTGCGGCCACATTACCATAACGCTGTTTATATAATAGCTTCAGATATGAGGTTTACATCTAATTGTTGTTTAAGATGAATGAGTGAGGATGATACTGTTTGTAAAATTGTGTAATGTGATGTTGGACTGTTTAATGAAGGAAACGCCAATTCCCTTTTGAGTTTAACTAAATCAGAGGACCGCCCATGAGCCCAGTTAGGGTCGGGCATCCTGGGACCGGCCCTTTTCTGCAACTCCCGAATAAAACCACAACTTTGAGAAATTCTCAACAGACCATGTTTTTCTCCATTACGAGAGGACAAAGGTTACAGACCATGTTTTCTCTCAATCACGAGAGGACAAAGGTTGAGACGATTGCTGAATCTTTTAACCATACCACGTGGTTAAACTCTTAGACTATCGATACCGACAGAATAAGAACAAGACTTTGATATGAATTACTAGTCTGCAGCTAGGAATTCGGTATCATTGAACGCAAAGAACGACAACCGCAGAGACATCCATTCAACAACAACATGAATGAATGTCACTCTGAACTATCCACTCTAACCGAGAGAGGGAGAGAGAGGATGGAAACTCTCCAACAGAAACTAACTTTTCAGCCAAGATCCCGACGACACATGGAGTGTAAATATGTATATATTGATTGCAATTGTTCCCGAATGAGTGAGCGTTCATGTGCAAAGGATTAGCATTTCAATTGTTATAATTATCAACTGTGTGTTGTCTTCTCAGTCGACTCCCACTATCCTTTTGTACAACAAGCCACCATGCCGGTTTAGCCCACTAGGGCACATTCCCCTATAATTTCCTATATTCATATTTACTTTGTTTGTTTGTTTATGAACTTCTGTGATTTATTAGTTAGTTCATAAATACATTATTTAAGACAATTGATGTATGGATGACTCATAGTGAAGACTGGGTTCGTGCAGATAAACAACAATTTACGACGTTTGGAATGAGACTAAAATAAATAATTAATTAATTCGAAGACTAATTGATCAGATATAAAATATCAGAAAAGTTATACTAGGAAATTATAACTTCGATCTGAATATTTTCCTTGTTGCCCCGACTTCCTAGTTAATTACAGTTACATGATTAATCAGTTTAATCATGTAACACAAATTACAGAGAAACTTTGATTAAAAACTAAAAGTCTTCATTTAATGATAGTAAAGAAATAACATTTTCATTGAGCAGCAGGGTAGCCTAGTGGTTATAGCGTTGGACTAGTAACCGGAAGGTTGCAAGTTCAAACCCCTGAGCTGACAAGGTACAATTTGTCCTTCTGCCCCTGAACAGGCAGTTAACCCACTGTTCCTAAGCTGTCATTGAAAATAAGAATTTGTTCTTAACTGACTTGCCAAGTTAAATAAAGGTAAAAAATATATATATATATTTACTACCTATCCTGATTTATAATGCTATTTACTTTCCTCATGAGAATGGAGACGGACTATATCATACTGACAACCTGAATGTGCTTTGTACATGAAGTTATACCAGCTTCAGTAAAGAGATCAGAGACTCGGATGACTTCTACGTCATCTTTACTAAACAACATAAACACAATTGAAACAATTAACACAACAGACAAAAAACAGGTTTGACCACTCCTCAATAATGGCTTCACTCTTTCTCCTCAAAAGAGGCAAAGACTGTCAACTTCCTCCACATAGAACATCAACTTCCTCCACATAGAACATCTAATCATCTCTCTGTAACTGGAACATGAATGGTTCCTTGAGGAGAATATTTTCCTCTTCATCCAGGCCATCATACAACTGTAGTTCTTTCAGGGTTGTAATGCCGTCTTCCCCGTCCATCCCAATTACACTAAGGAGGGAAACAGTGCCTTTAAATGTTTGGAGTTCGCACCACCTTGCTGCCTCTAGGGTGTCCCTTAGAAGAACATCTGCTTCCTTGAAGAAAAAGGAAGATTAAATATTAAGTGTAGTGCTTCATTGGGTGATCAAGTGAAATTACACCCCACTTTCACAATACCACCATGCAAACAAAAGCCACTATTACTAAAGGGGTTTTCAGTTATGTCTATAACTACTCAACAAGTCATCACGACTAGTATATCTCGCCATGCATTAAGCCTTCAGCATTACACACCGTAGACTACATAACCAGTTCACAGCTCCCAGTTCGCCGTGCATTTTGTTTTCAGTATCGTCTAGAAAGAAAACTGTGGTCATTGTGGTCATTAAGTAATGTTAGGGAACCTCTAGGGATGTGTGTACAATAATGCACCTTACTTTAGCTAATATCCTGTACAGTACCTGATCCTGCAGAGCTGGATGCGGATGTGACATGCTGTGACTTCTTTTTGGGGAGGGGGAGTCGTCGTCGGAGATATTGGAGAAAGGGGGGTATAAATCTTTAAGCATTGGTGTAAGACTATTACCACTCATCATATGACACCTCCGACCTGTAAGTGTCTTTTGTTTTTGCCGCCTTTTTCAATCTTTCAACCTTTCTTCTTCAGACCTTAGTGAGTGGACGACGTACATTACATACATTCAATATTCAAATATATTTGGGTCAGTCTGGCTACAGTGAAACAAGTGATTTTAAGGATGCAAATGAAAGGTTTTTATAATTTCCAAGACTTAAGGTTCTGCAGGAGAACTAGGCCCCACCCTTACCTAATTTGCTGCATGTTTTCCTTTGAAGGAGAAAAATCACACAATCGGATGGGTATCCCAAAAAACATATCCACTAGTGATGAGAATTTCATAATTTACACATACCTCGGTGAAATCACACTGTGCGATGTACAGAGCGTGCTGTAAGTTAAGAAAGAGTAGGTTGTTAAGTTTGATAGTTATAATAACAACAATAATGATAAAAGCAATTAATATTAATACCAGCACCATACCATCAAAACAAGCACCCCACAGTTGTTTGAGAAACCTTGCTTTGGTTGGCCCTGTGGTGTAAACAAGGTACAATTTTCAATCAAGGAATGACAATGGCATAGTTCTGTGGAATAATTTAACTGAATATCTAACTTGATCATCATCCACACCATAAGTCCTCCAAGGTCCAGGGGACAGGATCCGAGCAATGTTTCTGTGAACACAGTGTATGTGAAAGTAAAGAAAAAGTACAATTCAACAGCATGCATAACAGTTTTGAACACAGTTGGAAATTAATTAGCCCTGAGTATTTTTCACAACATGTATGAGTGTTGCAGGACCAGAACATTGATTTTTTTGACTGCAAACACACCATTTCTCACATCAATGCGCTCGCATGCCAAAAATCTTTCCTTGGACAATGTTTCAAAGCAATGTGTATGCTTTCTTCGTAAATGTGTTTTGAAGTTTTTCTTATTCAACTTCAGTTTGCAGTGTCCATCTACTGCATGTTGCCGATGCCTCTCGGCCATCGCTCATCAATATACATTCAGTTGAAGTTGGAAGTTTACATACACTTAGGTTGGAGTCATTAAAACTAGTTTTTCAACCACTCCACACATTTCTTGTTAACAAACTATAGTTTTGGTAAGTCAGTTAGGACATCTACTTTGTGCGTGACACAAGTCATTTCTCCAACAATTGTTTACAGACAGATTATTTCAAACTGTATCACAATTCCAGTGGGTCAGAAGTTTACATACACTAAGTTGACTGTGCCTTTAAACAGCTTGGAAAATTCCAGAAAATGATATCATGGCTGTAGAAGCTTCTGATAGGCTAATTGACATCATTTGAGTCAATTGGAGGTGTACCTGTGGATGTATTTCAAGTCCTACTGTCAGTGCCATGTGTATAGGTGGCAGGGAAGTCAGGCGCAGGAGAGTCAAAATGGAGTGTAAATGGAGTCTTTTAATAAATGTCCACGGAACGTGCTCCATAACACTAAAAGTACAGACATGAACAAACATGGGTTCGAGGACCCGTCGCGCACCAACACAACAAATAAACAACACTGACAATAAAACAATCTCTGACAAAGACATGAGGGTTAAATACACAACAGGTAATGAATGGGATTGAAAACAGGTGTGTGGGAAGAGTAGACAAAACCAATGGAAAATGAAAAATGAATCAATGATGGCTAGAAGACCGGTGACGTTGAACGCCAAACACCGCCCGAACAAGGATAGGCAACGACTTCGGGGACGAGGTGCAGGGCGATCTGGATGGAGACGTGGAATTATGATAACATGGAAGGATCTAACATGTCCTCCACCGGAACCCAGCATCTCTCCTCCGCCCCGTACCCCTCCCAGTCCACGATGTACTGAAGGCCCCTCGCCTGACGTCTCAAATCCAAAATGGATAGAACAGAGTACGCCGGGACCCCCTCGATGTCTAGAGGAGGCGGAGGAACATCACGCACTTCAGCCTCCTGGAGCGGGCCAGCCACTACCGACCTGAGGAGAGACACATGGAACGAGGGGTTAATACGGTGATTAGTGGGCAGTTGTAACCTATAACATACCTCGTTCACTCTCCTCAGGACTTTAAACGGCCCCACAAACCGCGGACCCAGCTTCCGGCAGAGCAGGCGGAGGGGCAGGTTTCGGGTCGAGAGCCAGACCCTGTCCCCTGGTGCGAACACCGGGGCCTCACTGCGGCAGCAGTCTGCGCCAATTCTCTGGCACCTTATGGCACACTGAAGACTAGAAGACCGGTGACGTCGAACGCCGAGCACTGCCCGAACAAGGAGAGGCAACGACTTCGGTAGAAGTCTTTTTGGAGAAATGTCCTCTGGTCTGATGAAACAAAAATAGAAATGTTTGGCCATGACCATCGTTATGTTTGGAGGGAAAAGGGGGAGGCTTGCAAGCCGAAGAACACCATCCCAACCGTGAAGCATGGGGGTGGCAGCCTCATGTTGTGGGGTGCGTTGCTGTAGGAGGGACTGGTGCACTTCACAAAATAGATGGCATCATGAGGTGGAAAAATGATGTGGATATATTGAAGCAACATCTCAAGACATCAGTCAGGAAGTTAAAGCTTGGTCGCAAATTGGTCTTGCAAATGGACAGACAACCCAAAAATTCTTAAGGACAACAAGTCAAGGTATTGGAGTGGCCAACACAAAGCCCTGACCTCAATCCTATAGAACATTTTTGGGCAGAACTGAAAAAGCATGTGCGAGCAAGGAGGCCTACAAACCTGATTCAGTTACACCAGCTCTGTCAGGAGGAATGGGCCAAAATTCACCCAACTTATTGTGGGAAGCTTGTGGAAGGCTACCCAAAACGTTTGACCCAAGTTAAACAATTTAAAGACAATGCTACCAAATACTAATTGAGTGTATGTAAACTACTGACCCACTGGGAATGTGATGAAAGAAATCAAATCTGAAATAAATCATTATCTCTACTCTTATTCTGATATTTCACATTCTTATAATAAAGTGGTGATCCTAACTGACCTAAAACAAATCATTTTTAAATGTCAGGAAATGTTTAAGTGTCAGGAATTGTTAAAAAAAATGAGTTTAAATATGTTTGGCTAAGGTATATTCCGACTTAACTGTATATGTACATATTCTCATTCACCCCTTTATATATGTGTGTTAGGTATTTGTTGGGGAATTGTTAGATTACTTGTTAGATTTGTGTGTATTAGGTAGTTGTTGGGAATTGTTAGATTACTTGTTAGATATTACTGAACTGTTGGAACTAGAAACACAAGCATTTCGCTACACTCACATTAACATCTGCTAACCATGTGTATGTGACCAATAAAATTTTATTTGATTTTAAGGGAATGGCATCAACGAATACACATTTAGAACCAGCCAAACATGACAAGGCATACATTGAAGAAACACAAAGCAATGATCAAGTCGATTACATAGCTGTATTTGTAAACCTAGGATTACTGCTCAAGTAGGCAAATTTGTCCAAATAAGATTCCTTCATTGTGAACAATTAGCTCGGTCACGTGCAAATGGGTGCTGGTATCGGTGAGGTAGTTCATATAAAAATATACCACTGCACTGGTATAACATGAATCTTACAAAGTACATTATGCATAATGACAGTCTCACTTACTTCCATGATTTATTTTTGTATCCATATTTCTACGAACTGTACTGATACTTTTGTGATTTTTCGTCTGCCTGTTGTGACCGCCTTGGAGCCATTGGATTACTGAACAAAACGCGCCAACAAAACGTTTTTGGATATAAAGAGAGACTTTATCGAACAAAACAAACATTTATTGGTTAACTGGGAGTCTTGTGAGTGCAATCATATGAAGATCATCAAAGGTAAGTGATTATTTTGATTTTTTTTGCTATTTCTTACTTTTGTTAATCCTCTACTTGGCAAGTTACTGTTTGTAATGTTTTGTCTTCTGGGCGCTGTCCTCAGATAATCGCATGGTATGCTTTCACCGTAAAGCCTTTTTGAAATCTGACACAATGGTTGGATTAACAAGAAGTTAAACTTTAAGCCAATTTATAGAACTTGTATGTTTTATGAGTTTTTATTATGAGTATTTCTGTTTTTGAATTTGGTGCTCTGCCTTTTCACCAGATGTTGGCCAGGTAAGATGGTAGCATCCCACATACCCTAGTGAGGTTTAAGCAATGAAGACCCATGGTCTGCATACAGAACAATTCTGTCAGCTATTGACAAAATTAGCTGTTTATGCATTTGAAGGCAAAAGGGAAGCACGCTTCAATTACCAGTTGAGAAATAAAAATGGTAGCTATTTTTAATCGCGGACATCAACACGCAATTGCATTTAGAATTTTTGCGCAATGATTGGACTTATAAAAGCACTCCAGCAGCAACAAAATAGCTGTTTGACGAGTTGTCTGACAGATTTTCTGCTCAAGGTTCTGTATCTGTATGCTGTGCACACACTCCAATTTAATTCCACTAAATTATGCAAATTAACATTTAGACCGATAAGCATGACCGGTCAAAGGTATTTCCATCGACTGGAATTTCCATCAATTGAACAGGCTTTTTTTCAATGGGATTTATGTTTTATATTTGGCTGGCGCCAATTTTATATATCAGCTTTTCAATATTTTTATTGTTCAAAAGCCAGCTATTACTGGCTAACGGAAATCCGGACACACATAGTGCATACACCATAGACATACATAATTTACACACAGAGAATTCAGCTCGGACAGATCCATCTCAGAGAGGCCCAGCTCATGAGCTCCATCAGCAGCATTATTTTGGAATGGAAAATGTGTTTATGCAACAAATGTTAATGAATCGCATTGATTCGTTCCCTAATAAAACCGAATCGTTTCAAACTAAAACATATCGTTCCTGTATTGTATCAGAACCCAAGTTTCTAGATTCATGTCAAATCACCTTGAAAAGGAAAGATGCACATCCCTAGTACTTTTCTATTTCCAGAACTACCAAAGGGTGAAAAATACCCTCATTCATTCCTGCAGGAAAGCTAGAGAGTGGATCACTTGTCATTTAATATGAAATCATACAATTGTGATTGCGCTACTTGCCGTGTGTATTTTTATAAAGTAAGTGGGGGAGTGGGGGTTAGATAAAGGTAAAACCATACCTACTTACTGCAGTCAGAATGTTAACAGGCCATACAAATATCTCTGTCAGTCTTTTGGGCATGTGGCAGCGAGGGCAGCCATTTGCTTGCTGTATACCATATACAGTAAACTATGCATAAGTCTTAAAATGGGAATCGCATCCTGTATGCATTAACATTTTAATCCCTCTGTAGACTCAGCGCATGCTTTCCCTTCTGCTGGATACATGGGCCCTCTCCCCGTATAAAGACATTTTCCCCACCTTTCTACACCTCGTAAATCTCCATTTTAGGGATGCCATGGAGGAGCAATATTGAAAAGAGAGGATTGGGAAAGAGTCCGTGCTTATACGCAATGGTTGGATGATAAATAGTTGAGGGACACAGGGCTAAGTGTTTTGTGTTCCCTGTGTGCTCTCATGAATAGTCCTAAAAAAAAAACTGTATTCAAAAACGGGTCAGGTTTAATCGTGTATTCCCATTGATTAGTAAGAGCCTGCGTCGTGCCTGCGCTCTCTGTTATATCATCTAAAGCGGTAAACATGTTTGCCTGATTAGTCATTACAAAACAAATTGTGTGGAATAAGTAACAGTCGCCTTGTAACAGAGTGTTTAGTTGATCTCCTCTGACGTAATGGATAATTTCAAATGGTGAAACTGTTGTCAAATTTATAAAGCGCTTTCCTCCCCTATTTTTCCATATCCACACAGTAAATGAAAGTCGCTCTATGAGTTCAAATTAAAGTTCAGTCATCCATTAAAATGTTCTCTCTCTCTCTCTCTCTCTCTCTCCCTCTCTCTCTCTCTCTCTCTCTCTCACACACTCTTACTCTCACTCTCTCACTCACGAACTGACTGCTCTCTTCTGTCAGTGTCTCCATCTGGTGGCCCTCTAAGTCAAACCCCAGAGAGATAAGAGAGAGGGACCCAACCACATCAATTAGACCCAAACAAACCATGACAAAAAAAATAATTACTTGACACATTGGAAAGAATTTACAAAAAAAATGAGCAAACTAGAATGCTATTTGGCCCTAAACAGAGAGTACACAGTGGCAGAATAACTGAAAGAAAAAGAAAACTTTGACTATGTACAGACTCAGTGAGCATAGCCTTGCTATTGAGTAAGGCTGCTGAAGACAGACCTGGCTCTCAAAAGAAGACAGGCTATGTGCACACTTCCCACAAATCCAATTTGTATAAACTCCCATATCTATTGGGTGAAATACCACAGCGTGCAATGACAGCAGCAAGATTTGTGACCTGTTGCCATAAGAAATGTGCAAACAGTGAAGAACAAACACAATTGTAAATTCATCCAATATTTATGTTTATTAATGTTCCCTTTTGTACTTTAAATATTTGCACATCGTTACAACACCGTATATAGACATAATATGACATTTGAAATGTCTTATTGTCTTAACACCATTGTAAATACAACATATACATACATACATACATACATACATACATACATACATACATACATACATACATACATACATACATACATACATACATACATACATACATACATACATACATACATATGTGTGTTTGTTTATTTTGTACTTGAACTATTTTCCCATCATTTACAACACCGTTTATAGATATTATATGACATTTGAAATGTTTTTAGCATTTATCCTTTTGGAACTTTTGTGAGTGTAATTTTACTGTTAGTTTTGTATTATTTATTTCACTTTTGTTTATTATCTATTTCACTTGCTTTGGCAATGTAAACATATGCTTCCCATGTCAATAACGCCCCCAAATTGAATTCATGGTATAGAGGAGATGGACCAACTGGTTGCCCTCTAGGTTACAGAGAGCTGGTAGTCCAATCCACCCAACTACCAGGTGTGAAACAGGGAAGGGACTCAGGGGGTATGCTAATTTGATATAGAGCAGACCTAACACGCTCTATTGAATTTATCTAAACAGGAACATTTTACATTTGGCTAGAAATTCAAAAGGAATTTATCTCAGAGAGAAATGCCCTCTTGTGCTATCTATATCCCCCACTAGAATCCCCATACTTTAATGAAGACAGCTTCTCCATCCTGGAGTGGGAAATCAATCCTTTCCAGGCCCAGGGACATGTACAAGTCTGTGGCGACATAAATCCCAGAATTGAACAAGAACCTGACACCCTCAGTGCACAAACACCTACCTGGAGGTGACAGCATTCCCTCCCCAATATGCCCCCCTAACCACAACTATGACAACATAACTAACAAAGCAGGTCATAATTCCTGCAGCTCTGCCGCACACTGGGTATGTACAGTCATGGCCTAAAGTTGTGAGAATGACACAAATATACATTTTCACAGTCTGCTGCCTCAGTTTGTATGGTGGCAATTTGCATATACTCCAGAATGTTATGAAGAGTGATCAGATGAATTGCAATTAATTGCAAAGACCCTCTTTGCCATGCAAATGAAGTGAATCCCCCAAAATCATTTCCACTCCATTTCAGCCCTGCCACAAAAGGACGAGCTGACATCATGTCAGTGAATCTCTCGTTAACACAGGTGTGAGTGTTGACGAGGACAAAACTGGAGATCACTCTATCTTGCTGATTGAGATTGAATAACAGACTGGAAGCATCAAAAGGAGGGTGGTGCGTGGAATCATTGTTCATCCTCTGTCAACCATGGTTACCTGCAAGGAAACACGTGCCGTCATCATTGCAATGCACAAAAAGGGTGTCACAGGCAAGGATATTGCTGCCGGTGTTGCCATCAAATGTTCAGGGTAAGTTGCCAGAGGCAGTTTGATTTGTTGCTAAAAGTTGCTAAATGACATTGTGATGTCATTGCGTGATAGCGTAAAACTGCGTCATTACGTAGAATACACAAAACATTACTCAAATTGACTGGCCATCTCAGCGAAAAATATTTGTTCAGGTACAGACTCCCACTCCTTCCTGCTATTGACGTCACTCACAATGCACTTCTGCAGCCAGGCACGTGTCTTGTGACTGAGTGTGTGACAGAGAAAAACATGTTTGTGTCATTTAGAGGGAAAATGCGTGCATTTTAGCATTTGAGTCCCTTTTCAAAAGTTGCTAAAAGTTCAAAATACATTTTTAAAAGTAGCTCAATTTGATGCTAGGTGCTGTTTGAAAAGAAAGTTGCCAGAGTAGTCTGAAAAGTTGCTAAATCTTGCAACATAATTGCTAAGTTGACATCACTGATTGCTGCCAGTAAGATTGCACCTAAATTAACCATTTATCGGATCGTCAAAAACTTCAAGGAGAGCGGTTCAATTGTTGTGAAGAAGACTTCAGGGCACCCAAAGAAAGTCCAGCAAGCGCCAGGACCATCTCCTAAAGTTGATTCAGCTGCTGGATCGGGGCACCACCAGTACAGAGCTTGCTCAGGAATGACTGCAGGCAGGTGAGAGTGCATCTGCACGCAGTGAGGCAAAGACTTTTGGAGGATGGCCTGGTGTCAAGAAGGGCAGTAAAGAAACCACTTCTCTCCAGGAAAAACATCAGGGCCAGACTGATATTCTGCAAAAGGTACAGAGATTGAACTGCTGAGGACTGGGGTCAAATCATTTTCTCTAATGAATCCCCTTTCCGATTGTTTGGGGCATCCGGAAAAAAAATTTGTCCGGAGAAGACAAGGTGAGCGCTACCATCAGTCCTGTGTCATGCCAACAGTAAATCATTCTGAGACCATTCATGCGTGAGGTTGCTTCTCAGCCAAGGGAGTGGGCTCACTCACAATTTTGCCTGAGAACATTAAGAACACAGCCATGAATAAAGAATGGTACCAACACATCCTCCAACAGCAACTTCTCCCAACCATCCAGGAACAGTTTGGTGACGAACAATGCCTTTTCCAGCATGATGGAGCACCTTTCCATAAGCCAAAAGTGATAACTTAGTGGCTCGGGGAACAAAACATCAATATTTTGGGTCCATTGGAAACTCCCCAGACCTGAATCCCGTTGAGAACTTGTGGTCAATCCTCAAGAGGCGGGTGGACAAACAAAAACCCACATATTCTGACCAATTCCAAGCATTGATTATGCAAGAATGGGCTAACATCAGTCAGGATGTGGCCCAGAAGGTAATTGACGGCATGCCAGGGCGGATTGCAGAGGTCTTGAAAAAGAAGGGTCAACACTTCAAATATTGACTCTTTGTATCAACTTCATGTAATTGTCAATAAAAGCCTTTGACACTTATGAAATACTTGTAATTATACTTCAGTAATCCATAGTAACATCTGACAAGGATATCTAAAGACACTGAAGCAGCAACCTTGGTGAAAATTAATATTTGTGTCATTCTCAAAACTTTTGGCCATGACTGTACATCGTCAATGGTAGGCTTTGATGGGACTCCTATGGTAGGTACACCTATAGTGCATCTCTTGTCAGTAGTACTGTAGACTACTTTTTGACTACACTTTGAAAACAAACCAAATTTTGATGAACTTTGGTGAAATACCACAGTGTGCCATCACAGCAGCAAGATTTGTGACCTGTTGCCAGAACAGGACGTCCCAGTTAAATTAGCTTTTAAACAGATTTCTAATTAACCTTACAGAAAATACTTCCTTTCAGTGCTGTAAGTGATGTTTAGGCCCACGTCTGATTTGCCTCACACAACCATGGTAAATACCACCAGAATCAGATGAATGAAAAGAATGAGCCTATTTGCAGCTCAACTTTATGAGCATCATGGACAGCTAAAAATGTGGTTGAGTGATTAGAAAATGATTATGCAGCCCATCGGGTATCTCACTACGCCCCCTTATGCCATGTTTTGACATATGCAGACAGGCAGATTAAAAGTAAGTTTCCATTGTGATACGTCTGACAGACAAGTTTCTAGCTCCGCCCACAACTTCCAGTCGTTATAGCATTCCAGAGAGCTTGAATTGTTGAGTTATTATTCGTTTTACACTTAAAGCATGAGTCTGACGTTGTGCTGAAAAAAATGTATACTAAAAACTTGGAAGTCAATCAATCTGCCAACATTGACACAATGGAAAAATCATAAGATTTATTTTTAAATTACTGCAATAGCATGGGAGACTGGGAAAATCAAATTGGTACAATTATAGGGCAAGTGTTAACTGACTTGCCTAGTTAAATAAAGGTTAAATAATACATAAATGACATCTCATCTGCCCAGACCCTGTATGCTCACACACCCATATCCTTATGCCTATATTGTTGTTTAACCTCTACAGGACTGGTGTGTGTGTCGTCGTCGTCGTCGTCCCCGCGGGACGGTTGAGCTAATGTAGACTAATGTGATTAGCATGAGGAGGACATTGACATATCTGAAATGTGCAGAAAGCTTAAATTCTCGTTAATTTAACTGCACTGTCCAATTTCCAGTAGCTATTAGAGTGAAAGAATACCATGCCATTGTTTGAGGAGAGTGTGCAGTTATGAACTTGAAAATGTATGAATAAACCAATTAGGCACATTTGGGCATTCTTGATACAACATTTTGAACAGATTTGGTTCAATACAAAAAATTAAAAAAAATGTTTTTTTTTCTTTTTATTATCTTTTACTAGATCTAATGTTTTATATTCTCCTACATTAATTTCACATTTCCACATTTCTCAAAGTGTTTCCTTTCAAATGGTAACAAGAAAATGCATATCCTTGCTTCAGGTCCTGAGCTATAGGCAGTTAGATTTGGGTATGTCATTTTAGGCAAAACATTTTTTTTAAAGAGGTGGATACTTGAGGTTTTTTAGAACAAATTCCTATTTACTATGATGGCCTACATGTAGTCATTATGCGTGTTGTTCATATGTATAAGTTTGTTTTTGGAATGTAAAAAATATATATCATGAAATATATCAAATATATTATGAACAATGAACACGGCAGAAATGCTTTAAATAACTCCTACTCATAAGGACACATCCTGATTTTTTAAAGAATGAACAAAACAAACGATTGTAACAAGTCGTGTCCATATCATGGGAGTACTGAGAGATATAAACATTAGCATACCCCATCAACATGTGAAGCTACGTGAAGCTATGTGAAGCTTACTCATAAAACTACATGTCTCACACTGCAGATTTTAGACAGAGAGAGAGAGAGAGAGAGGAAAGAAGAGAGAAAGAGAGAAAAACAAGTATAAATAAGACATTGTGGGGCTTGGGAGCATCTGAATCATCCTTGATCTAAGACAAAAGTGTCTCCTCTCCCTTCCTTCTGTTCTTTACCTTTCGCGTCTGGAGATGTGGGGCTATATTTAACAGCAATAATGGTGGATGGATGACAGAATTTTTTATTGAAACCTTATTTTACCAGGTAAGATCGCCTGTTATTGGCTATTGATCATTTGTCAGAATTGATCACATGTCATGAAGTGACTGCAGTGTGATGACATCATTATAGATTTGGTGCCGAAGCTGGACGCATCGACCAATCAGATTATTCGGTTTGGCAGCACTGCAATGATTTGTCTCTGTGATACAGCACCAAGCGGTTCTCAAACTCATGACAAAGTGAGGGGAAAAAGTTTTGTCTCCCAAACACTTGCTGTAGAGGCAGGGAGCAAAAAAGAGCGCGTGAGCGTACAGAGAGAAGTTATCGGTTGGGTTTCCCATCATTCCCTTCCTAACCTGAATGAGAATAAACTCTCTCCTGTAATCATTCACTGCCCCCCCCAAACTCGTGTTTTCTGCATTTATGATGGTACCGGGAACGGCGGGCAGGCGGGAGCATGTGAAGAATGAGCGTATGCTTCCTCCGACAGCCCCTGGGCACTGGGTCGTTCGGCAGCGTCCAAACCCCATTAGCAGGAGCGGAGCTATGTCAAGCAGGGCCGAAGTCGATAAGCAGGCCCCATAACAGTAGCCTATCAGCTCCACTCCACTCCAATCTGCACCGTGCACCAGCACACAAACACACAGACTCCTCAAGGGCTCCCTGAGGAGACTAAGGAAGGAGAGAGAGAGAGAGAGAGAGAGAGAGAGAGAGAGAGAGAGAGAGAGAGAGAGAGAGAGAGAGAGAGAGGGGCGGGGGGGATTGAAAGAAAGAAGGTAGCAGAATGAATGGTGGAGAAAAGGAAAGGCAAGGTGTGAATGTATGGCCAGGGGAAAATGAGGGGACAGAGATATAATACAGTAGCAAGACAGTGAGAATACAGGAGACTGCTATTGATTAACCATATTATCTTTACAAAGGATGTTGTTCACATACATTATATATACAAACGTATGTGGACACCCCGTCAAATCAGTGGATTCTGCTATTTCAGCCACACCCGTTGCTGACAAGTGTATAAAATCGAGCACACAACAGCCATGCAATCTCAAAAGACAAACATTGGCAGTAGAATGACCTTAATGAAGCGCTCAGTGACTTTTAGCGTTGCACCATCATAAGATCCCACCTTTCCAACAAGTCAGTCAATTTCTGCCCTGCTAGAGCTGCTCTGGTCAACTGTAAGTGCTGTTATTGTGAAGTGGAAATGTCTAGCAGCAACAATGGCTCAACCGTGAAGTGATAGGCCACACAAGCTCACAGAATGGGACCGCTGAGTGGTGAACTGGGTAGCGCGTAAAATCGCTTGTCCTCGGTTGCAACACTCATTACCGGAGTTCCAAATTGCCTCTGAAAGCAATGTCAGCACAAGAACTGTCACTCGGGAGCTTCATGAAATGGGTTTCCATGGTCGAGCAGCCGCACACAAGCCTAAGATCACCGTACACAATGCCAAGCGTCGGCTGGAGGGGTGTAAAACTTGCCACCGATGGACTCTGGAGCAGTGAAAATGCATTCTCTGGAGTGATGACTCACGCTTCACCATCTGGCAGTCCGACTGACAAATCTGGGTCTGGCAGATGCCAGGAGAACACTACTTGCCCCAATGAAATCTTAAGATCACAGCATACAATGACATTCTAGACAATTCTGTATTGCCAACATTGTGGCAACAGTTTGGGGAAGGCCCTTTTTTGTTTCAGCATGACAATGTCACGAGCATAAAGTGAGGTCCATATAGAAATGGTTTGTCAAGATCAGTGTGGAAGAACTTGACTGGCCTGCACAGAGCCTTGACCTCAATCCAATCGATCACCTTTGGGATTGACTGCAAGCCGTAATCATCCAACATCAGTGCCCGACCTCACCAATGCTCTTGTGGCTGAATGGAAGCATGTCCCCGCTGCAATGTGCCAACATCTTGTAGAAAGCCTTCCCAGAAGAGTGGAGGCTGTTATAGCAGGAAAAGGAGGACCAACTCCATATTAATGCCCATGATTTTGGAATGAGATGTTTGATGAGCTGTTTGTCCACTTTTGGTCATGTAGTGTCTTACAAATGACCGCTTTCCAGTACTGTTTTGGTCTAATTCTCAGCTCCATTCCCTGTTATGTTGACCTGGTTCTGAACATCTGATCCAGCTCCAGGCATTAGTACCCATCCATAGTGCTACCATGTGTCTGACCCAGGTCTGATCCAAGTCTGATCCTATTGACCCACAGAAATCACCAAAATCCAGGAGTCCCTACTGTTTCTGGGGGTTAAAGGGGTCCAGGAACACAGGGGTTCCACATTCCCACCAGATGTTCCAAACAGGGTCCTTGACCCTTTGACTCTCCAACTTCAAGTGATTGACTGCTCACTATCTCACAGGGGGCGTCCCGGAATCTTAGAACTACACACAAATGAGACTTTATAGACAGCCTGATTAGAAAAATAGTCTTCTTCTCTGAGGCAGCCCTTTGAAAGGTTAAGAGTGGGTACATGTTTACTGGCGTAGTACTTTATAAACACGGTGATGAGCACACAAATATAGTAGTTGGGGGGGAGGAAGACTAACTCGAGAGGACAAGTTTAGGATACATTTTATATTAAGTGCTCCAAATAATGTACAGTTTAGTTTAAAGTTGAATTAGTATTCTGTACAGGATACACATGGTATACGCCGTCCAACAAAATGCTTACTTGCAGGTTCCTTCTTGACAATGCAACAATAAGAAATGATAAAAGATAAGAATATGACTATAAAGTAAATGGCTCAGTAGAATAGAAAAATCATTTTAGCATAAGTATAATACAGGAAGGCACTATTTAGTACAATACTCACAGATGTATCAGGGAAGAGGGGATTTGGGGGCAAATGTTTTAATTATGCGGTATTAGCAATAGTAAATAAAAGTCTGGTAGCAGCAGAGGTCTCATGCCCATAGGGGTACAGGGTCACGTGCCCCCTTAGATTTGTCCTGTTTAAACATATACATACTGTACATATAGTGTGTATGTGTGTGTGGGGGGGGGGTCTTCATTTTTTTTCTCTGTAAAAGTAGTAGACACTTAGCAATTTTAGGAAGTTGGCATTAGCTAGCCCAGATAGGTTCCCGATCTCCCAACCTCATAACTACAGTGGGGAGAACAAGTATTGAATACACAAATGATCATGAGGACGGTGAGGGATCAGCCCAGAACTACACGGCAGGACCTGGTCAATGACCTGAAGAGAGCTGGGACCACAGTCTCAAAGAAAACCATTAGTAACACTACGCCGTCATGGATTAAAATCCTGCAGCGCACGCAAGGTTCCTCTGCTCATGTCAGCGCATGTCCAGGCCCGTCTGAATTTTGCCAATGACCATCTGGATGATCCAGAGGAGGAATGGGAGAAGGTCATGTGGTCTGATGAGACAAAAATAGAGCTTTCTAGTCTAGACACCACTCGCCGTGTTTGGAGGAAGAAGAAGGATGAGTACAACCCCAAGAACACCATCCCAACCGTGAAGCATGGAGGTGGAAACATCATTCTTTAGGGATGCTTTTCTGCAAAGGGGACAGGACGACTGCACCGTATTGAAGGGAGGATGGATGGGGCCATGTATCGTGAGATCTTGGCCAACAACCTCCTTCCTTCAGTAAGAGCATTGAAGATGGGTCATGGCTGGGTCTTCCAGCATGACAACAACCCGAAACACACAGCCAGGGCAACTAAGGAGTGGCTCCGACAAGTTCCTGGAGTGGCTTAGCCAGTCTCCAGACCCGAACCCAAAAGAAAATCTTGGGGGGGATTGAAAGTCTGTATTGCCCAGCGACAGCCCCAAAACCTGAAGGATCTGGAGAAGGTCTGTATGGAGGAGTGGGACAAAATCCCTGATGCAGTGTGTGTAAACTGGTCAAGAACTACAGGAAACGTATGATCTCTGTAATTGCAAACAAAGGTTTCTGTACCAAATATTAGGTTCTGCTTTTCTGATGTATCAAATACTTATGTCATGCAATAAAATGCAAATGAATTACTTAAAAATCATACAATGTGATTTTCTAGATTTTTGTTTTAGATTCCACCTCTCACAGTTGAGGTGTACCTATGATAAAAATTACAGACCTCTACATGCTTTGTAAGTAGGAAAACCTACAAAATCGGCAGTGTATCAAATACTTGTCCTCCCCATTGTCGCTACCAGGAAGCCATTTCTGGCTATCAATCAAGTTTTAGAAAATACTTTAGAAAAGCAAGCAATAACTAATGTAATAACTAATTTACTCAATAAAACATTCCTTTCAAACTTTTACCCAGATTTTAGCAGCGATTCAGAGAAGCATAATTAGTTCATTTTAAAAACAAGAACCACCAAGATACAGACAAGGGAGATATGTTTAAGCATAATGATTATGGCTCTAGAGTGTTGGAAAAGGCTGTTTCAGGCTTTCGAAAAATTCAAAAATCTCCAATTATCTTCACATACGTTGTGCCCCTCAGATCTTTGGGGTGCATGACACCCCTGGGAAGAAGCAGTTGTGATGGGTTTGTAAGCATGAATGTATGTGTGTGTTTTATGTACTTTATGTGTGTTTAATGTACTATTATTTGTCTTTTCACTACGTTTCTATCTTGCAATAGAGAAATCTAACATATTTCTACTTGTTTCTTCAACCAATCAAGAGCTGTTACACTCAAGTTTTCACTATGTAGTTGGCTGACTACATGAAAAAGTAGCAATATCATACAGCAGGCATAATAAACTAGATTCAGCCGCGGGCCGATTCTTTTCTTGAGCTGTGGAACACCATGTCACGACAAATATTAGAAAGGTGTTCATCTCTCTATGATGCGTAGGAATACTTTGAAACAGAATTCCAAAAGAAATAAAAAATCACTCATAGCTTTTTTGCTGGTGTTTTGCAGTCTGTCAAACATTAATAATTATAATTATTAATAATAATTATTAATTTTTGCACAGAAAACTTGGGGGACCGGATAAAATCACCCAGAGATATATTATAGGTAATGAATGTTTAAAGGAATGTGCCAGACTTTGAGGCGCAGCAGAATGATCAGTGCACCTGACACCCAGAAGTTAAGGGCACAAGGCGAGACCCAGATGCAGATGGCATGAGTCTTTGATATTTATTATAATCCAAGGAGTAGGCAAGAAAATGGTTGTGGACAGGCAAAATAGCAAAATCAGGTCAGAGTCCAGAAGGTGCAGAGTGGCAGGCAGGCTCGAGGTCAGGGTAGGTAGAATCATCAGGCAGGCGGGTTCAAAGTCAAGACAGGCAAGGGTCACAACCGGGAGGACTAGCAAAAGCAGGAGACCGGGAAAACCACACTGGTTGACTTGACAAACACACAAGCAGAGAGTACCAGAATAAGTACCCAGGGACTAATGAGGAAAACAGGTGACACCTGGAGATGGCTGGAGACAATCACAAAGACAGGTAAAGCAGATCAGGTTGTGACAGAAGTTGTCAGTTAAAATCTCTGGAGGGTTCTTTTTTTAGCTGAACAGTAATAACATGAAGTTGCACATTTAAAAACATGCGATGTGTTTAATTTTCCAAAAACCCGTTTTGCACATGTGAAATCAAGTGATTTTCCACAAATTGTGCTTCAACATGTGATAACATGAAACTACACTGTTAGACATTGCTGTTCATTTTGTGGTACTTTATATAGTCATTTTACCGTACATTTACACAGTAATAGGAGTAACAGTAACTGTATTAGTAACAGTAACTGTATTAGTGTTTTGCTACATATTTACTGTCAGTCGCATTGCGCTTGGGTACCTTTTGGCCCATCCTGCAAATGAACTTGCTGCACATCCTGCAAATGCCTCACTTGCAATTGTATTTAACCTTATAAGATACCTTGAAAAAAGTCCTGTCATTTTATTGAAAGTTATCGGATACTGAGTTGCTGTGAAAATAGTGGGAATAACTTAATGTGTTTCTACAGCGGAACTGTATTTTGTCAGTGACTATAAAACAAAATGTATTCAGGAAGTACACCGAAAATAAAGAGTAAAAATAATTCTGCACTATGCTAAAATTTGCCCAGGATGAAGTCAATAACTGTGCGATTATCTGACAACACCAGCTGAAAAGTAGCAGTGCTCAGGGACTCTTGACATTTAGGCCTAGATTCAATCGGGGTGGCAATGTAGCCTAGTGGTTAGAGCGTTGGACAAGTAACCGGAAGGTTGCGAGTTCAAACCCCGAGCTGACAAGGTACAAATCTGTCGTTCTGCCCAGTTAACCCACTGTTCCCAGGCTGTGTTCCCAGGCCGTCATTGAAATTAAGAATGTGTTCTTAACTGACTTGCCTGGTTAAAAAGGTTAAATTTAAATTTTAAAAATCAGATTAAGGATAAACATGTATTTTGGCATTGTCGGGGGTGTACATGTGTTAGAGGTGTTACTGCGTTATAGCTGTGAAATTATTCAAATAAAATAATGAGGATTTCTATCAGCCTTATTAAGGTGTAGATTACATATCACATTCCAGTGATACAACTTGTAAACAAGCCTGCATGGGATTTCTCTTAACGCAGCTCTGGCTGCCAATAGAAATTTCCGCTTCAGAGATAATGCTGGGAGACATTTGTGGATTTGAAAGCTCTAACACAACCGCCATGCCAGTGTCCACTAGCTTGGATCTGATCAAATCAAGCATTAAGTATGCATAAATGCTCTCGGGATTTTTACCTTGCAACCGTTCGTTCCGGAGTACATTAATGTCTCAACATTGCACCAGATGGTTATTTGTTAGCAAAAACATGCAAAATTTGCGACACCTTCCTAGTATTGAGTAGTACCCCTTTTTGCCCTCAGAACAGCTTCAGTGTCGGGGCAAGGATTCTACAAGCTGTCGAAAGCATTCCACAGGGATACTGGGCCATGTTGACTCCAATGCTTCCCACAGTTGTGTCAAGTTGGCTGTATGTCTTTTGGGTGGTGGACCATTCTTGATACATACAGGAAACTGTTGAGCGTGAAAAACCTAGCAGCGTTGCAACTTTTGACACACTCAAACCAGTGCACCTGGCACCTGCTACTATACCCCGTTCAAAGACAAACTTTTTGTCTTTCTCATTCACCCTGAGTGACACACACACAATTCATGTCTCAATTGTCTCAAAGCTTAAAAACTTTAACTTGTCTACTCCCCTTCATCTACTGTGATTGAAGTAGATTTAACAGGTGACATAAATAATGGATCATAGCTTTCACCTGGTCAGTCTATGTCATGGAAAGAACATGTTTTGTACACACTCAAAAAAAAAAGAGTACAGTTAACGTACATTGTGGTACAAAACAGTCAAAGGTATCTTCAGAGGTACACGTAGGACCTCACATGGTACTGGTCGTTAGGGTACATGTGCAGATGATCTAGTATAATGGTACATTTTTCTACCCAATACATTACATATAGAGCTGCGTTCGTAACCATGTGGGAGGTAAGAATTTACCTGTTGTGAAGTTGTAAATACCAGTTGGATGCATTCAGGTGCTTTGAAATCATTGGGAAATTGAATAATTGCCAACAAAAGCTGCATCAAACATACACCAAAAGTGAAGCTATCATACTTGTTAACAAATTATAAAGTTAAAAACACATTACTAGAATGCTTTTTTGTAAATAATGGTTTGTTGTTACATTTAACTGCCGAAAATGCTGTTTTCGAGGTAATTCCCTTCGTAGGTAGGTCAACATGTGGGAGAAGTCGGTACTCAGGGAAGATAGACGATACAGTTGGAGAACTTGTGATAATTGAGAACTGTACTGTTTAAAGGTTACTGTGCATTTTCCAGTAGCTTAATGGCATCTGGTACACAGGAAGTTCATGTTTAAATTTCAGTAACTTACTGTCAATTAGTTACAAGTGTGTAGCGGTATTGTTAGAGAGGGGTAAAGAGGGGTAAGATTTTGTTCGGGCACTGGGCAGGTATTAACCCTGCCGAAAAGAGTTAGAGAGAGTACCACTACCAGACACACACAGACACACACACACACACACACACACACACACACACACACACACACACACACACACACACACACACACACACACACACACACACACACACACACACACACACACACACACACACACACACACACACACACACACACACACACACCAGCAGAAGAGACTGCCTAGATAGAGTGTTGCCTGTTTGCCAGATAGCCAGTGGAGAGAAAAGATAAGAGGTGTAAACCCACCAATAATACCTCATACAATAATAATAATGTCAGAGTAAATTAAATGGCAACTAAATAGAAGCAATTTACAAAAAGAAATAACCTTCAACATTTTAGAAGATTTGCAATCATCTGTATTATTACAAAGGCCTTAAAATGTTCAAAATCTTCTCGGCCACGTCATTAGTACCACACCACCTCGATACAATTCAAATAACAATACACCACAAACTTCCGAGCAACCTCCCTTTTAACTACAATGTACTTCTGGCAGGTCAGTCAGTGAGTGAGAGATATCTTAGCTGTTGACTTCAGGCGTGCAGTTGCACTATCTGTCCGTCTGATGGTTTGCGTCAAAGCTTCGCAACAATGTTGCTACTAATCCATGCAATCAATAACCGGTGCAGTGCCAAAAGATAACAACCACGAACTAGAGCGGTACACTGATGATCTAATTAAACACTTTACAACTAAGCACGCTGAAACTAAACAAGACTTCTGCAGCATTGCAAGCACAATCAAACTGCCGTGCCAACCGAGAGCTATCTCCCAGAGAGCCGGAAGAGCTATCTTTATTTCCTCCTTTCTGACTGCGCTCTTAAAGTGGCCATGCACGGTGAAGGCCCCATGCAGGATTTCACCACAAGTGTGTAATTGTAAACTTCACAGTAATTTACTGTAGCTAATCCATCACACTCACTGACCTGATGGTCTGGTTGGAAAGTGAGCATAACAATTACATGGTGACTTGCCATAAATGAAATATCATTCGGTTCTTTGGTATCACATGAACTTATGTTGCCTTTAACAAGCCTTTAACACCTCTACGCTGACGACACCATTCTGTATACTTCTGGCCCTTCTTTGGACACTGTGTTAACAAACCTCCAGAAGAGTTTCAATGCCATACAACACTCCATCCATGGCTTCTAACTGCTCTTAAATGCTAGTCAAACTAAATGTATGCTCTTCAACCGATCGCTGCCTGCACCCGCCCGCCCGTCAAGCATCACTACTCTGGACGGTTCTGACTTAGAATATGTGGACAACTACAAATACCTAGGTGTCTGGTTAGACTCTGGTAAACTCTTCTTCCAGACTCACATTAAGCATCTCCAATCCAAAATTAAATCTAGAATCGGCTTCCTATTTCGCACCAAAGCATCCTTCACTCATCCTGCCACACATACCCTCGTAAAACTGACTATCCTACCGATTCTTGACTTTGGTGATGTCATTTACAAAATAGCCTCCAACACTCTACTCAGCAAAGTGGATGAAGTCTATCACACACATACTACCCACAACTGCGACCTGTATGCTCTCGTTTCTTGGCCCTCACTTCATATTCGTCGCCAAACCCACTGGCTCCAGGTCATCTACAAGTCTTTGCTAGGTAAAGTCCCGCCTTTTCTAAGCTCACTGGTCACCATAGCAGCACACATCCGTAGCAAGCGCTCCAGGAGCTTTATTTCACTGGTCATCCCCAAAGCCAACTCGTCAATGCCTTTCCTTCCAGTTCTCTGCTGCCAATGACTGGAACGATTTGCAAAAATCACTGAAGCTGGAGTCTTATATCTCCCTCACTAGCTTTAAGCATCAGCTGTCAGAGCAGCTTACCAATCATTGCACCTGTACACAGCCCATCTGCAAATAGCCCACCCAACTACCCCATCACCATATTGTTATGTATTTTTTGCTCCTTTGCACCCAAATATCTCAACTTGCACATTCATCTTCTGCACAGCTATCACTCCAGTGTTTAATTGCTAAATTGTCATTATTTTGCCACTATGGCATATTTGTTGACTTATCTCCCTCACCTTACTACATTTGCACCCACTGTATTTAGATGTTTCTATTGCGTCATTGAATGTACGTTTGTTTATCACGTGTTGTTTGTGTCGCACTTCTTTGCTTTATCTTGGCCAGGTCGCAGTTGTAAATGAGAACTTGTTCTCAACTGGCTTACATGGTTCAATAAAGGTGAAATAAAAAAATATATATATACCAACAAAAACAGTGACCTTAATGTATCAATCTTGTACAAGAGAGGAGGAAAAACCTAGAGTATGTTGGACTTTACACCTCCAGCACTTCACTGGATTTTTTTGTCCTGGTTGGAATCCAATAAAATGTTGCATTACGGCCACCAGCTAGAATGGAGTATAACTCCCTTACACTTTGTTGAAGAAAAGGAAAATAAATCTACAAACAACCGACACACATTAAAAACCCACCTCCCCACTCATCTATTTAAACCTATAGTCCTACATCAGGTCAACAATTAACATGTCGCTTCTATCCCCAATACTACACATTCCTTTGTCTCCTGCCCTTCTGCACACTTCTCGAACCTAGGAACCTCTCTCCTACACATTGCCGCCACATGCCCATTTGGCACATAAGCTCATATGGGATAACTGAAATATCCTAAAATCACTTTGTCGGGCAGACTCAACATCAAAACTCAAAAGAACAGACAATGACTCTTCTGTTTCACCACTCACGCTACCCTGTCTGCGTCGCACAAGCATCACAAACACCGAGAATCACTCCTTTCAATGGCACTCTTTTCTTGAGAGCAAAACAAGTCACATCTCTTGTCCTAATTCGTTTGCCACGAAGCGCTTGCTTCACTCACTTCCATTTCTCCTCCAGACCTTGATCCGGCAAACCACTCACTCTGCTTAGACTTTCTACCATTCTGCTTCCACAAACCTTCTTATTTTCCTAGATTTTTACATTTAAGTCAATTAGCAGACATTCTTTTCCAGAGAGACTTACAGGAGCAATTAAGTTTAAGTGACTTACTCAAGTGCACATCGGCAGATTTTTCACCTAGTTGGCTAAGGAATTCAAACCACCACCCTTAACTTTTAACTTCCTCCACCTCTCTTTTTTACTTCATTCCTCCTCCATATTACAAGTATGTGTCTTCTTATGATAATATCGTACTTCTTCTAACATATATCTCAAAATGTCCCTATCGAGGAACACCAATTCTTCAACAACAAAAATTACAAGTCAATCACTGGAGTTCATTCCACTGGCTCAATCTGAGATCTGTAGATGATTTGGGGTGACATTCCTTCTCAAGGGGGACCAAAAACAGCTAGCTGAAAGCCACACCTGTAATGTTTTGATAGGTTGCCATTGTTATAAATTCAGAAAAGAAACATCCCTTTTCCAAGAGCCTGTCTTTCAAAGATAATTTGTGAAAATCCAAATAACTTCACAGTTCTTCATTATAAAGGGTTTAAACACTGTTTCCCATGCTTGTTCAATGAACCATAAACAATTAATGAACATGCACCTGTGGAACAGCTTACAGATGGTAGAAAATTAAGGACACAGTTATGAAAACTTAGGACACTAAAGAGGCCTTTCTACTGACTCTGAAAAGCACAAAAGGAAAGATTCCCAGGGTCCCTGCTCATCTGCACGAACGTGCCTTAGCATGCTGCAAGGAGGCATTACAACTGCAGATGTGGCCTGGGCAATAAATTGCTATGTCTGTACTGTGAGACACCTAAGACAGTGCTACAGGGAGACAGGATGGACAGCTGATCATCCACGCAGTAGCAGACCACATGTAAAGACTCCTGCACAGGATTGATACATCCAAACATTACACCTGCGGGCCAGGCACAGGATGGCAACAACAACTGCCTGAGTTACACCAGGAACGTACAATCCCTCCATCAGTGCTCAGACGGTCCGCAATAGGCTGAGAGAGGCTGGGCTAAGGGCTTGTAGGCCTGTTGTAAGGCAGGTCCTCAATAGGCATCACCGGCAACAACTTTGCCCATACCCACCGTCGCTGGACCAGACAGGACTGGCAAAAAGTTATCTTCACTGACGAGTCGTGGTTTTGTCTCACCAGGGGTGAGTCGGTTTTGCGTTTATTGTCAAAGGAATGGCCGTTACATTGAGGCCTGTACTCTGGAGCGGGATTGATGTGGAGGGTCCGTCATGGTCTGGGGCGGTGTGTCACAGCATCATCAGATTGAGCTTGTTGTAATTGTAGGTAATCTCAACGCTGTGCATTTCAAGGAAGACATCCTCCTCCCTAATGTGGTACCCTTCCTGCAGGCTCATCCTCACATGACCCTCCAACATGACAATGCCACCAGCCATACTGCTCATTCTGTGTGTGATTTCTTGCAAGACAGGAATGTCAGTGTTCTGCCATAGCCAGCGAAGAGCCTGGATCTCAACCCCATTGAGCATGTCTGGGACCTGTTGGATCAGAGGGTGAGGGCTAGGGCCATTCCCCCCAGATATGTCTGGGAACCTGCCCCCTATTATACCATTTCTCTTAGTCACATGTCTGTGGAACCTGTTACGTTTGTCTCAGTTGTTTGAATCTTGTTATGTTCATACAAACCTTTACACATAGTATGCTGCCCTAAGCATAAAAATATATATATTTGAATAAGCCTCCATCATACATCATTAACGTACTTTACGTTTATTTTAAATTATCTAAATGGAACAATATTAAATATATTTAATGTCCATTTTATTTCAGTTTGAATCCCCGAGGTGAAAAATAATTTAAGTATACAGCTTGAGCAGCAATTTAGAAGTAACACTGTTGAGAACTGTGCACCATTGGCATTTCACACTTTAGTTGTTCACATTGTGCCATTTGTAATGTGTAATTAAAAGTATAACATTATTCATTTTGAAAATGAACATCAAAACATTTGAGTAAGCTAAATATGAAGAACAATATCATATTATAAATGAAAGCTTCAGCTGCAGAAAAGGATGCTGGGTAATACTTGCATTTTTGTGCACATGCGTTTTTGAAAGTATACTTTAAACACACACGTGAACACATTTTGTGGACATTTAAGTTAATTATATTTTTTTGAACGTGTACATCATTAAGTATATTTTCTTGAGATATGATAAATGATACCTCCAGGAACCATGTTCCTCAGCTGTGATGTAATTACTTTAGATCCTTGTTGCATCGAAAAGGTATGTTTTGGAATATTTGTATTCTGTATATTTGTATTATTCCTTTCACTCTGTTATTTAAATCAGTATTGTAGAGTCACTAAAATGCTGTTGATCCATTCTCAGTTTTCTCCCATCACAGCTATTGAACTCTGTAACTGTTTTACAATCACAAATGGCCTCATGGTATCATCCCTGAGCAGTTTCATGCCTGTCCTTTAGCTCAGTTCAGAAGGACAAATGTATCTTTGATATGTTTGGGTGGTTTAATACATAATTCACAGTATAATTATTAACTTGACCATGCTTAAAAGAGATCTTACATTCTGATTTGATATTGTTACAGATCTATCAATCATTGCCCTTTTAAAAGGCTTTCAAAAGGCTCCCTGGTATTTGAAGTTGAATCTGTGCTTGAAATTCAATACTTAACTGAGGGACCTTCGAGGTGTTGTATGGGGGACAGAGGAAGGGTTAGTCATAAAAACATTTATGTCAACCCCTATTACTTCACACAGAGTCCAAACAACATATTATCTGATGTGTTAAGCCAAATTTTACTCCTGAACTAATTTACAGTGCCTTGCGAAAGTATTCGGCCCCCTTGAACTTTGCGACCTTTTGCCACATTTCAGGCTTCAAACATAAAGATATAAAACTGTATTTTTTTGTGAAGAATCAACAACAAGTGGGACACAATCATGAAGTGGAACGACATTTATTGGATATTTCAAACTTTTTTAACAAATCAAAAACTGAAAAATTGGGCGTGCAAAATTATTCAGCCCCTTTACTTTCAGTGCAGCAAACTCTCTCCAGAAGTTCAGTGAGGATCTCTGAATGATCCAATGTTGACCTAAATGACTAATGATGATAAATACAATCCACCTGTGTGTAATCAAGTCTCCGTATAAATGCACCTGCACTGTGATAGTCTCAGAGGTCCGTTAAAACCGCAGAGAGCATCATGAAGAACAAGCAACACACCAGGCAGGTCCGAGATACTGTTGTGAAGAAGTTTAAAGCCGGATTTGGATACAAAAAGATTTCCCAAGCTTTAAACATCCCAAGGAGCACTGTGCAAGCGATAATATTGAAATGGAAGGAGTATCAGACCACTGCAAATCTACCAAGACCTGGCCGTCCCTCTAAACTTTCAGCTCATACAAGGAGAAGACTGATCAGAGATGCAGCCAAGAGGCCCATGATCACTCTGGATGAACTACAGAGATCTACAGCTGAGGTGGGACACTCTGTCCATAGGACAACAATCAGTCGTATATTGCACAAATCTGGCCTTTATGGAAGAGTGGCAAGAAGAAAGCCATTTCTTAAAGATATCCATAAAAAGTGTTGTTTAAAGTTTGCCACAAACCACCTGGGAAACACACCAAACATGTGGAAGAAGGTGCTCTGGTCAGATGAAACCAAAATTGAACTTTTTGGCAACAATGCAAAACGTTATGTTTGGCGTAAAAGCAACACAGCTCATCACCCTGAACACACCATCCCCACTGTCAAACATGGTGATGGCAGCATCGTGGTTTGGGCCTGCTTTTCTTCAGCAGGGACAGGGAAGATGGTTAAAATTGATGGGAAGATGGATGGAGCCAAATACAGGACCATTCTGGAAGAAAACCTGGAGTCTGCAAAAGACCTGAGACTGGGACGGAGATTTGTCTTCCAACAAGACAATGATCCAAAACATAAAGCAAAATCTACAATGGAATGGTTCAAAAATAAACATATCCAGGTGTTAGAATGGCCAAGTCAAAGTCCAGACCTGAATAATTTTGCACGCCCAATTTTTCAGTTTTTGATTTGTTAAAAAAGTTTGAAATATCCAATAAATGTCGTTCCATTCATGATTGTGTCCCACTTTTTTCACGGTTTTCATGTGGTGAAGGAGAGTCGGACCAAACTGCAGTGTGTATATTGCGATCCATGTTTAATCACACAACGTAAACACGAATAAACACAAACACTACAAAACAATAAACGAAACGAAAACCGAAAACAGCCTATACTTGGGTCAACTAACACAGCACAAGGACATCAAGACACTCATGACAATCACCCACAATACAACCAAAGAATATGGCTGCCTAAATATGGCTCCCAATCAGAGACAAAGATAAACACCAGCCTCTGATTGAGAACCACTTCAGACAGCCATAGACTAACCTAGAACACCCCACGAAGCTACAATCCCACTATCTACACACCACATACAAAAACCCATGTCACACCCTGGCCTGACCAAATACATGAAGAAAAACACAAAATACTACAACCAGGGCGTGACACACTTGTTGTTGATTCTTCACAAAAAATACAGTTTAATATCTTTATGTTTGAAGCCTGAAATGTGGCAAAAGGTCGCAAAGTTCAAGGGGGCCGAATACTTTCGCAAGGCACTGTAGGCTTGCCTAAACAAAGGGACTGAATACTTATTCAATGACTATGTTTAAGTTATCTAATTTGTATTATTTATTTTTTACTTTGACATTACATAGTATTTTGAGTTCATTGTTGATAACAAATGACAATTAAATCTATTTTAATCCCACTTTTTAACACAATAAAACTGGAAGAAATACAAGTGGTATGAATACTTTTGCAAGGTACTTATAGTGTACTTGATCACTCACAAGCAGAGTGTGTTAAGCAAAGTGTGTTGAAGTGTAATTATAGTATATTCATAGTATACTTCAAATATACTAGAAAAAATACATCTCGTATTTGAAGTATATTATTTAAATAGTACTATTGAGTATGAACCTGGTGACACAGCAGAAACATTGATGCACTCTCAACCAAGAGGTCACACGTTCAACTAATTAATGTATACTCTAAATCAAGTGTCCTTGGGCACTGCTAGTTTTATGTTGGTGGTGATAATTGGACAATTATTTACTTGATTCTGGGCAGCTTTTAGCAAAGTGCAGAAATGCATTCTTGCTAATAAGCCTGTAGCGATATCTCTTTCACTCTCACAGATCTGGTAGTGTTGCTGCACATTTCCGGTTGCTAGCGACCAAGAGTTTATGAATTCAAATCCCATTTAATGATGAGTGCCAAGAGTTGTCACAGTGCACATGTTTTTTTAAAGTACATTAATTGAAATCAGAATACACCAGCATACTGTCATCTTCTAGAAATAACACCAAGTTCTTGTTTATATTTCTGTTGTATATATTTAATGCATTCTTGCTTATCTCCATTGTGCAACAGGAACTTCAGGTAGCTAGCAGCCAAGAGATTGTGAGTTCAAATCCCAAGAGAGGTTGAGTGTTAAGTAATCAGCATACTATTCTTTAACATTAACACCTGAATTTAGCTGTAAAATGCAGTAACTAGTTGTTGATTAACCATATTTTCACCGTAACTGGAACAAACCGGGAACTAAACAAAACCTGCAGGAGACAATTACTGTTTAATTGTATTTAATGTCAATTATGTCTTTCAGAGTAAAATATTCTAAATGACATTTGACAACTGAGTTTTCAGGTGCTAAAATGTCACTTGTAGTTTCACGGTATCACATGTTGAATTTTTGCATTCCCATGTTGTCACATTTATTTCACATTAATTTCACATGAGATCAGGTTCTCTTTCACATGTGTTCACATGTTGTCACATGTTGTTCACGTGTTCACGTGTGAATTTCATGTTTTCTTTCTCGTACCCTGCTGTTTGTCTTTTCGACTCTCTTTCCTCTCACTTCTCTCTTTTCTTCCCCCTTCTCTCATTTTGTTCTAGTTAACTGTTCCAATTTCATCTCATCCACTGTGAATTCATTGTATCAGGGATGCTATGGTTTTGGTGTGTGCTGCAAAACATTATACTGTCTGAGAGTCTGAGAGTGCTGTGCCAAGTCTCCTCTCTAACTTATGTGATCTCTATCTCCACCGCCGATTTCCTCTCTATTTAGCCTCGATCTCGTATTTATTTATTTCTCTTATATCTCAATATTTCTCATTTTCTTTCTTTCACACCTTACTCTACCCCTCTTTACATCTCCATGGCTTGTCTCTCTTCGCTACCATGCACTATCTATCCTTCTCTATCCCCCCCCCTTTCTCTTCCTTCCTCCACCTTCTGACCTTACCTGAATCTGTCTTTTACCTTTCCTATTTTCTCCATCTCAATCCATTACCTTCCTCCAACCCCTTTATCGCCTCCTCCTCATGCCCCTTTCGTCTCTGTAGTAGGTGACAGCCACATCCCTCCAAAGTCTCTTTCTCATCCCCCTCTCCTTCTCTCTGTCTCTCTCTATATAGGAGTGGGTGACAGCCACCGACCTGCTGATCTCTCTGGACAGGCTCAACACTTTCGGAGACGAGTTCTTCAAGGACGCCAAGGTGCTGCGATCCTACTTCTACGCCATCTCTGATTTCTCTGTGGGAGCCAGGTAACACACGCCTGACACCTGATTGGTCCTCAGAGGCCTTTGGCTGTCGCCGTGGATACTCCCTCCGAAAACTTCGAAGAGAGACAAAACGATCACGCCTTTCCTTCACTCTCCTCTACTTCATTCTCTGTCTCAGTCTACCGGGGATTGTGGTCACTGCTAGAACTCGACATTAGCCAAAAAAAAAAAGAGGGAAAAAAAGAGAAAGAGGGAGAAGGAGAGCAAGAAATAGCAAGAAAGAGAAGGAGGAAGAGCATATTTGCTGTGTAGTTTTGATTTATGTTTGTTTTGTTTGCTTCTTTCTCAGGCAGACTCAACTATAAAACAACAACCCAGCGTGGCCCCTTGATAGATAATAAAACACATATGGCGAACGTCCGCTGCACATTTCCTCCCTCTCTGTATCCTGTTTACATGATAAACAGTCTCAACGCAAGCCCTGCGTGGTCCTGGACAGAAAATACATAGAAATATAGAAACATAGAAACATAGCCACAAAATTCGCCTCTCTTCCTGTCAACTTTTCTGTTTCTGTCCCTGCTCTGCCCCTGGTCCCTAGACCTGGGTTCAAATACTATTTGAAATCATTCCAAAACTGAAAACCCGGCCCCATATCTGCTGGTCCCTGGGCTTATTCCTCACAGTAATGAGAAGGGACAACAGGAGGAAGGCAGAACAGACAGGATGTCCATAGTCACGGCAGGATAACACGGATGTTATTAAGTAATTGAGATGAAGCCTTCACCCACTGCTTCAACAGGATCTGACACCTGTCATAAATGGTTATGATCACAGAGAGGCGTGACAATCTGACAAATGACCCAACAATGTCACCATGACACCTGAGGGAATGGCGAGGGGCAACCTGACCACTTGTTTGGTTAGTGTAGCATACTTAGCCTAGCTCATTGGATTGGCCATAGCAGTGCTAGCACAATTCTCACACTGAATGTTATGAATGGACACAATAAGTGCCAGGGTACGTTAATGTGCTGGCTTTAATGGTCAACTAGTGGAATATAATAACTAAATATAGTAAAAAGAAATGATTCAGAACTGAGCTGTACTGAGCTGCTATTTGATCCATATCTGTGCCATATTCATTATTGTGGTCGTCTGCTAGTAGAGACATCTGATTTGGTGGTTGGGGGCACTTTTCACTTCCTGGCTCACAACTTCCTTGTCACAACAACAACAACAACAACAACAGAAACAGAAATAACTGATTCAAAGCCGTTAGCATAAAGTGTCTAGATCTGGGACAGCTGGCTAAATCTGACAGGGACAGACGCGATGTTGAGTCCCCCCTCACAGAAAGACCCTCTACAGAACCAATGACAGAGGATGAGTTCCAAATGGAATCCTACTCCCTATTTCATGCATTACTTTTTACCAGGACCCATAGGGCTCTAGTCAAAAGTATTGCACTATATTATAGGGCATAGGGTCACCATTCGGGACGCAGATAAGCACTCAACAGAACCAATGACGATAAGGAGAATCAGACACTATAAAGATAGTGCCTGAGACAACAGCTATTAGCAATACATTCTTGATCATTAAATCACCTTGGATAAATCGTGTCTTCTAGTCACAGGAAATGGTATTTTCTCGACTGGTTGGAAAGGAAGGTATAGCATAAGAACGCACACACACAATCACGCACACGCACACACACACACACACACACACACACACACACACACACACACACACACACACACACACACACACACACACACACACACACACACACACACACACACACACACACACACACACACACACACACACACACACACAGTGGCTGATATGTAGTTGTTTATGCTTAGGGACAGCTTGTGCAGACGAGAGTTGATCACACAGGGGAGTTGAACAGCGCAGAGCAGTAGTCACTGAAGGGGATAAAATCTCCACCGTATCCCAGGCGATGTATCTGCCTCTGAGTGAAGGTAATGGGAAGTGACAAGTCCTCACAGTGCAAAAATCTTCTCATTTTACACCTATTCTCCACAACCCTGTCCTATTCTCTATTAATTTCCCCCAGTGTGTGTGTGTGTGTGCAGGCAAGCGTGCAACAGTGCGTGCGTGTGTCCTCAGTGCATGCGCGTGCGTCCACACAAGTGTGTGTATATTATTGTGCCCACGCACCTCTCCATCTTTATCCCGCAGGTGTAAGTGTAATGGCCATGGCAGTGAGTGTGTGTTGGACGAGCAGGGGGCTCTGGTGTGTGACTGCCAGCATCACACGGCCGGGGTGGACTGCCAGAAGTGTCACCCGTTCTATCAGGACAGGCCATGGGCCAGGGCCACCGGAGACTCTGCCAACCAGTGTATGAGTGAGTACTGGAGATGTATTAAGTCACCCTTGGGGAGGGGGGTTATAGTTAGTGAGGACTAATATTGCACGGTATACCGGAGCTTCAGTGTTTCATTATTATTAGATTTTTTTTTTTAATGCTTCTGTACTAGACGTTTTGTTACAGTCAATACTTCAGTCAAATGTGTCTCACATGATTGAGAGGATCAAGTATGTATATCAGCGCAGCCCCTTTTAATAGAGTGAAGAGCAAAGTGCCTGCTCAACTGACTCATTCATTGCTAGAGCTGTCTGGGTTGCATTGTTAGCTCCCAACTCACGTTGCACCGAAGGTAACACACTTGAATAATGCAACACAGCATGTAAGAAATGTTGAAACTGTTTATTAATGTTTGCAAACACAATATCCATACACCCATATGGCAAAACTACATGATTTCACATGTGGAAAATCACACGATTTCACACGTGACATTTCCACATGTTTAGATGATGTGGATTTTGACATGTGAAATCCTGTGAAACCATGTGTTTTTGGAACACTTCATATGTGATGATATTTCACATGAAGTTTCACGTGATCACATAACCATTCACAAACGTTCGCATTAGATTTCACAGGTGATGCCCTGCAAACAAAAATGCATTGTCAATGATACACACACAGTGATGTGAACATCCAGTGTTTCAAATGTATGTATTTTCACACACGTGACTACATTGTGTATGTTTATTTATACAGTAATTATTCAAAATGTCCATAGATGGGATTTGAACTCACAACCACTTGATTTGCAGCATTACATGCTTCCTGCTACACCACCATATCAGTGTCAGTAGCTGATTTTACCTGTATTCCTACACTTGATCTCAGCTTTTGGATCTCAGCTTTCTATTTGACCAAGGCCCGAAATATGCTAATGAGCCCCACGAGTACATTTCCCCAACCTATCAAAGTGCAGTGATGATCCTTACATTCTACAGACAATATTAGGCAGAAAAATGTCACGTTACACCGAAAAGGCACCATGTGAGAACATGTGTGTACCTGTGAGGTGTACCTTTGACCTATTTGTGTCTAAGGTAGCAACACTGTTCCCTAACCATACCCATTTGTTTCTATATACAGTGTATATATACATACAAGCGTGAACTTGGTGGCATTGCAGAAACAGTGAGGCACTCCCAGCCAAGAGGTTCAAATCCTAGTTCAAATCCTCAAAGAATGTCAAGTGTCCTTGAGCGCTGCTCGTTTTTAAGTGGATGTTAAGTTCTTGCCCTCAAGTCTGTAGACATATTTCTAACACTCACTAAGCTTTTGGTGTAGCTACACTGCAGCATTACTTGTCTGATTGATAGAGAGGCTATGATTGACCAAGAGGCTATGAGTTCAAAATCCCATTTTAAAGCCCAAGAGTTGTCACAGTACAAATTATCTTTTTTTTTTTTTACACTAAATGGAATAAGAATACAGCAGCATACTGCCATTTTATAGAAATAAAACCTTGCAAAATGTTGCATATATTGACTTATTTTTACTGCAACTTTTAGCAATGTAACTTTTAGCAATGCAGAAATGTATTCTTGCCAATCTCCATTATGTCCCCATAACTGGTGGTGCAGCAGGAATTTAAGGTAGCTAGAGTTGTAGATTTACAGATTTTTCACCGAACAACCCGGGAACAACCCGGGAACTAGAACAACCCAGGAAACTAGACAAAACCTGCAGGTGACCATGACTGTTTTGTTTCGCCAAGGCAGCAGCTACTCTTCCTGGGGTTCAGTAACATTGAGGCAATTAAATATACCATTTTAAATATTACACTTTACCCCAATACACCATTTTAGCTTTAAAAAAACTATACAGATAAATAAGAAAACATCACATCGACTCTCCTCTTTCTAAAAGAGCTAATCTAATGAAGAAACATGGAAAAGGTACTTTAATTGCTTTTGTATTGAAGGGAGTATTTTATAGCGCTACTCCACTATCACATGCAACACAACATCCATGTGTACCTGTTTGTAGAGTGCAGGTCTTATCATGTGTATGTGTGTCTGTGCCTGTGTGTGTCTCTTCACAGTCCCCATTGTTCCATAAGGTGTATTTTTATCTTTAAAAAAAATTAATGATAATCTTATTCTACTGCTTGCATCAGTTACCTAATGTGGAATAGAGTTCCATGTAGCCATGGCTCTATGTAGTACTGTGCGACTCCCATAGTCTGTTTTTGACTTGGTGATTGTGAAGAGACCTTTGGTGGCATGTCTTGTGAGGTATGCATGGGTGTCTGAGCTGTGTGCCAGTAGTTTAAACAGACACCTCGGTGCATTCAGCATGTCAACACATCTTACAAAAACAAGTAGTGATGAAGTCAAACTCTCCTCCACTTTGAGCCATGAGAGATTTACATACATATTATTCAAATTAGCTCTGTTTGTGATAAGGTGCAAACCATAACGCAAAACATGCTGATTTCAAAGCTAGTATAGTGGGTTCGATTCCTGGGACAACCTGTACGTAAAAATGTATGCACGCATGACTGTAAAAGTCGCTTTCGATAAAAGCAGCTGCTAAATAGCATATATCATTGTGTTTACAAAGCGTTCCTACTGGAATAATATTGAACTTATCAGATGTTAATGTAACATCTGTAAAATGTTGTTGTAGCATAATTAAGATGAATTCCACGTGTTCTGTCCATTCGTGCACGCATATCTAAGCGTGAATGCGTTTGTGCTTGTTTGTGTGTGCATGTGTTTATGTGTGTGTGTGTGGGTGGGTGTTTGCTTACGTGTGAGTATCATTGGGGTTCAGGCTTATCGCGTTGTGCACTGAGCGGTGTGCTGCTGCGGAGGAATTGTAATTGGCTGGATGGATAAACCCGTAAACTAAAGGCGCCTCGTGAATTGTTTTTATGCTAGATTCCATTAAGCAACAAGATTGTTTTAATTACACTCAGACTGTGTTCCATATGCTACCCTAATTCCTATATAGTGCACCTCTTTTGATAGAGTGCCATTTGGGATGCGGTCCCAACAGTCTCTGTACATAACAGACGACGTTTCTAAATAGACTGCTGAATGTACTGGAGGAGAAGTGAATATGTTATTCAATAAATATTCAATAAACTCCCTACAAAAAAAGCACTGAATGTGAAAGTGTAAGAGGAATAAAAATTCCACCCTCCTGTGTCCAGTGAGATAGAAACTCGTTTTGACGCAGCTTGCCGGGCCAAGCTCTCTCGGGCCTCTCTGCCGTCCGAGGCATGTGTCTGGAACTAGCACCACATGGTCCGGCTTGTCAGAACACAAACACTGTTATTGAAAATGCCATCTTTTCTCAGCCAAGAGAGAGAGAGTTGAGCAAAGTTCACACACACCTGCAAGCACGCATGCATGCACACGCGCACACACACACACACACACACACACACACACATGTTTGTTACAACATCCTTCTGCTTCTTAAGAAGTTACTTAGCAGACCTAAGTGTCATAGTTAGCACACCAAGCAGTTCCTAGTTAGGACGCGGTGTTAATCAGTGCACCTGAGCTTCCTGCATTGAATACATGTGTAATGACTCAGGCAGTCTCAATCTGTTTGCAGTCACAAGCGTTATCACTCATGTTCATCGTGAAATCAAATCAAATCACATTGATTTATATAGCCCTTCGTACATCAGCTGATATCTCAAAGTGCTGTACAGAAACCAAGCCTAAAACCCCAAACAGCAAGCAATGCAGGTGTAGAAGCACGGTGGCTAGGAAAAACTCCCTAGAAAGGCCAAAACCTAGGAAGAAACCTAGAGAGGAACCAGGCTATGAGGGGTGGCCAGTCCTCTTCTGGCTGTGCCGGGTGGAGATTATAACAGAACATGGCCAAGATGTTCAAATGTTCATAAATGACCAGCATGGTCAAATAATAAGGCTTTTCAAATCTCACATTATCACGTCTGGTACTTCAACAGTAAACAAAAATCTACACAGGTAAACAAAGTGATCTTGAAAACGAGATGCATCTCAAGAGATTTCATCCTGCAAAATGTCAAATCAAAATGCATAAATTGATGACTGTAGGTTGTATTATATCTTATATGTTCACATTTGAGTCATTAGCAGACTCTCTTACAAATCAGACTTTCATATCTTGCTGCATGCCCTCCTGTATGCACATAGGCCCGAATCCTGTAACTTGAGAATGACACATGCTAAGGTGTGGATGTCCTTGATGATCTTGATATTCTAGTGAATATGCCTTCTCTCTAACAATCAAATATACTCTAACTGCAAATACACTCTTTTCCTACACTGCGGAGCAAAATACAAAATAGAATGGAGTCTTTTGTGTCTTCCGGCATCAGGGAGGAATAATCATATGGTGATTGCAAACTCAACAGAGAGTTTGATGTGTAATAGAATGGGTAATTTCCTACAATCCCCCCTCGGGTAGTCAGATAGGCAGGCAGCAGAATACTTCGGTGGAGAGGAAATGCATGCAGCGTACTCTAACAGAGCCCTGTGATAGGAGGTTATCGCCTGAGTAATTGTTTCTTGTACAAACGTGTATTAAAGTTATCGCGGTGCCCCCTGACTGTAGGATCGGCTGCTCATTTTGACCGTGTGAATTGACATTAGTAACCAGCCTGTAAATTATGATACAATCCCACACACATTATCTCTCATAAACATAACCCCCACCCTTTCTCTCTCGCTTTTCCTCCCCCACCTCATTCTACCACTTTCCTCTTCCCCATCTCTCTCTTGCTCGTTGCTATTACCCTATCCCTCTCTTCTGCCCCCACATCTCACTCTCGGTCTCTCTCTCTCCCTCCCGCTCTTTACCTTGCCTCATTTCCTCCCTCTCCCTCCCTCTTTCCCTCTCCCCTTTCCTTCTCCCTATTCCCCCACTTGTTTTAATCCCCCCCGACCCTCTCTCTACCTCCTCCTTTTTCTCTCCTCAGAGTGTAACTGCAGTGGGCAAGCGGATGCATGTGTGTTCGATGCGGAGCAGTACCGTAGCACAGGGAGTGGGGGGCGCTGTGTGGACTGTAGGGACCACACTGACGGACCGCACTGTGAACGCTGCAAAGAGAACCACTACCGACGGTCACCACAGGACCTCTGCCGCCCCTGCGACTGTAACACCATAGGTAAACCCATCTATTTTAGACTGTTTCGTGTACATGAATTCACTCAATCAATGTTTCCTTCATTGTCATTCCTTAATTCTTATTCAGTCAGTTCACTGTAACTTGTTATCGATCTTTAAAGAGCAACTGTACCCGGCGAAAGCTACTGCTGTGGTTGAAAACGGCCTATGTGTCATCGATATGAGTCAGAAATGCTTTATTCTAGTGTAAAAATTGGTAACACTTTACATTAAGTTGCCTTTATTACTATGTAACTAAAACCATAATAACTGTGTTAACAACACATTACTTACATAGGTTTTTGCTATGTAATAGCATGGTAATAGGGTTTGCGGAATCTGTTATTAAACACTTTACACATTCACTTGCTGAAGGTTATTCCACATGTGTCACTACTGATGTTATTACACATTCTATTGTTCCACTATGTAACTCGTGTTTTTGTAATTGCACATTTGTAAGTCATCTGTGAATTGCCATGAAAACCTGCTCCAGAGAGCTCAGGACCTCAGACTGGGGCAAAGGTTCACCTCCCAACAGGAAAACAATCCTAAGCACACAGCAAAGATAATACATTACATTACATTTAAGTCATTTAGCAGACGCTCTTATCCAGAGCGACTTACAAATTGGTGCATTCACCTTATGACATCCAGTAGAACAGCCACTTTACAATAGTGCATCTAAACCTTTTAAGGGGGAGGGGGTGAGAAGGATTACTTATCCTATCCTAGGTATTCCTTAAAGAGGTGGGGTTTCATATGTCTCCGGAAGGTGGTGATTGACTCCGCTGTCCTGGCGTCGTGAGGAGTGTGTTCCACCATTGGGGAGCCAGAGCAGCGAACAGTTTTGACTGGGCTGAGAGGGAACTGTACTTCCTCAGTGGTAGGGAGGCGAGCAGGCCAGAGGTGGATGAACGCAGTGCCCTTGTTTGGGTGTAGGGCCTGATCAGAGCCTGGAGGTACTGAGGTGCCGTTCCCCTCACAGCTCCGTAGGCAAGCACCATGGTCTTGTAGCGGATGCGAGCTTCAACTGGAAGCCAGTGGAGAGAGCGGAGGAGCGGGGTGACGTGAGAGAACTTGGGAAGGTTGAACACCAGACGGGCTGCGGCGTTCTGGATGAGTTGTAGGGGTTTAATGGCACAGGCAGGGAGCCCAGCCAACAGCGAGTTGCAGTAATCCAGACGGGAGATGACAAGTGCCTGGATTAGGACCTGCGCCGCTTCCTGTGTGAGGCAGGGTCGTACTCTGCGGATGTTGTAGAGCATGAACCTACAGGAACGGGCCACCGCCTTGATGTTAGTTGAGAACGACAGGGTGTTGTCCAGGATCACGCCAAGGTTCTTAGCGCTCTGGGAGGAGGACACAATGGAGTTGTCAACCGTGATGGCGAGATCATGGAACGGGCAGTCCTTCCCCGGGAGGAAGAGCAGCTCCGTCTTGCCTAGGTTCAGCTTGAGGTGGTGATCCGTCATCCACACTGATATGTCTGCCAGACATGCAGAGATGCGATTCGCCACCTGGTCATCAGAAGGGGGAAAGGAGAAGATTAATTGTGTGTCGTCTGCATAGCAATGATAGGAGAGACCATGTGAGGTTATGACAGAGCCAAGTGACTTGGTGTATAGCGAGAATAGGAGAGGGCCTAGAACAGAGCCCTGGGGGACACCAGTGGTGAGAGCGCGTGGTGAGGAGACAGATTCTCGCCACGCCACCTGGTAGGAGCGACCTGTCAGGTAGGACGCAATCCAAGCGTGGGCCGCGCCGGAGATGCCCAACTCGGAGAGGGTGGAGAGGAGGATCTGATGGTTCACAGTATCGAAGGCAGCCGATAGGTCTAGAAGGATGAGAGCAGAGGAGAGAGAGTTAGCTTTAGCAGTGCGGAGCGCCTCCGTGATACAGAGAAGAGCAGTCTCAGTTGAATGACTAGTCTTGAAACCTGACTGATTTGGATCAAGAAGGTCATTCTGAGAGAGATAGCGGGAGAGCTGGCCAAGGACGGCACGTTCAAGAGTTTTGGAGAGAAAAGAAAGAAGGGATACTGGTCTGTAGTTGTTGACATCGGAGGGATCGAGTGTAGGTTTTTTCAGAAGGGGTGCAACTCTCGCTCTCTTGAAGACGGAAGGGACGTAGCCAGCGGTCAGGGATGAGTTGATGAGCGAGGTGAGGTAAGGGAGAAGGTCTCCGGAAATGGTCTGGAGAAGAGAGGAAGGATAGGGTCGAGCGGGCAGGTTGTTGGGCGGCCGGCCGTCACAAGACGCGAGATTTCATCTGGAGAGAGAGGGGAGAAAGAGGTCAGAGCACAGGGTAGGGCAGTGTGAGCAGAACCAGCGGTGTCGTTTGACTTAGCAAACGAGGATCGGATGTCGTCGACCTTCTTTTCAAAATGGTTGACGAAGTCATCTGCAGAGAGGGAGGAGGGGGGAGGAGGATTCAGGAGGGAGGAGAAGGTGGCAAAGAGCTTCCTAGGGTTAGAGGCAGATGCTTGGAATTTAGAGTGGTAGAAAGTGGCTTTTGCAGCAGGAAAATGTAGAGAGGAGGGAGCGAAAGGATGCCAGGTCCGCAGGGAGGCGAGTTTTCCTCCATTTCCGCTCGGCTGCCCGGAGCCCTGTTCTGTGAGCTCGCAATGAGTCGTCGAGCCACGGAGCGGGAGGGAGGACCGAGCCGGCCTGGAAGATAGGGGACATAGAGAGTCAAAGGATGCAGAAAGGGGGAGAGGAGGGTTGAGGAGGCAGAATCAGGAGATAGGTTGGAGAAGGTTTGAGCAGAGGAAGAGATGATAGGATGGAAGAGGAGAGAGTAGCGGGGAGAGAGAGCGAAGGTTGGGACGGCGCGATACCATCCGAGTAGGGGCAGTGTGGGAAGTGTTGGATGAGAGCGAGAGGGAAAAGGATACAAGGTAGTGGTCGGAGACTTGGAGGGAGTTGCAATGAGGTTAGTGGAAGAACAGCATCTAGTAAAGATGAGGTCGAGCGTATTGCCTGCCTTGTGAGTAGGGGGAAGGTGAGAGGGTGAGGTCAAAAGAGGAAAGGAGTGGAAAGAAGGAGGCAGAGAGGAATGAGTCAAAGGTAGACGTAATACAGGAGTAGCTTCGGGACAAGTCTCTGAATGTCCTTGAGTAGCCCAGCCAGAGCCCGGACTTGAACCCAATTGAACAATCATGGAGAGATCTGAAAATAGCTATGCAGTGACACTTCCCATCAAACATGACAGAGCTTGAGAGGATCAGTAGAGAAGAATGGGAGACACTCCCAATTACAGGTGTGCCAAGCTTGTAGCATCATACCCAAGAAGACTCAAGGCTGTCGTCGCTGCCTAAGGTGCTTCAACAAAGTAATGAGTAAAGGGTCTTAATATTTACGTAAATGTAATATTAAAGTTTTTTTATGTGCAAAAATGTCTAAAAAACGGTTTTTGTTTTGTCATTATGGGGTATTGTGATTGATGAGTGGCAAATAACATTTAATCAATTTTAGAATAACGCTGTAACAAAATGTGCAAAAAGTCAAGGGGTCTAAATACTTTCCGGGTGCAGTGTATATACAAATGTATGTGGACCCACCTTCAAATAACTGGATTTGGCTATTTCAGCCACCCCTGTTGCTGACAGGTATATAAAATCAAGCACACAGCCATGCAATATCCATAGAGAAGCAGTAGTCTTTCCTCGGTTGCACCACTCACTACCAAGTAGTAGTGAGTGTAGTGAGTGTAGTAGTGTGCTCGGCCATGGAAGCAACGTCAGCACAACTACTGTTCGTTGGGAGAGTCATGAAATGGGTTTCCATGGCCGAGCAGCCGCACGCAAGCCTAAGATCACCATGTACAATGCCAGGCGTCGGCTGGAGTGGTATAAAGCTTGTCACCTTTGGACTCTGGAAACGTGTTCTCTGAAGTGATGAATCACGTTTCACCGACTGGCAGTCCAAATGACTAATTTGGGTTTGTTGGATGCCAGGAGAACACCACCTACCCGAGTGCATAGTGCCAACTGTAAAGATTGGTGGAAGAGGAATAATAGTCTGGGGCTGTTTTTCATGCTTCGGGCTTGGTCCCTTAGGTCCGGTGAAGGTTCATATTCTTTCTTTGCTTTTGCACTTTTTACCCCTTTTTCTTGACTTCAGATTGGCGGTTACAGTCTTGTCTCATTTCTGCAAGCCAACAGCACCAATGTGTCAGAAGCAACACCGTACAACCGGCGACCAGAGTCAGCGTGCACGCACCCAGCCCACCACAAGGAGTCGCTAAAGCGCGATGGGACAGGGGCATCCTGGCCGGTCAAACCCTCCCCAAACCCGAACAACGCTGGATGCGTCACAGCCTTGGATTGAACACAGCCTTAGACTGTTGCGCCACTTGGGAGGCCCTACTGAAGGGTAATCTTAATGCTACAGTATACAATTACATTCTATACGATTCTGTGCTTCAAACTTTGTGGCAACAGTTTGAAGAAGACCCTGTCCTGTTTCAACATGACAATGCCCCCGTTAACAAAGCGAGGTCCATACAGAAATGGTTTGTTGAGATCGGTGTGGAGGAACTTGGCCTGCACAGATCTGACCTTAACCCCATCGAACACCTTTGGGATGATTTGGAACGCCGACTGCAAGCCATCCTTAATCGTCCAACATCAGTGCCCTACCTCACTAATGCTCTTGAATGGAAGCAAGTCCAAGAAGAGTGGAGGCTGTTACAGTAGCAAAGGGGGAGACCAACTTCTTAATAATGCCCATGATTTTGGAATGAGATGTTTGACGAGCAGGTGTCCACATTAATTTGGTCATGTAATGTATTTGGTAGGCTATTTGCCGCGCACGCTTCGCAAGTACACAATCCACAGCTAATTTGTTTTTAAAGCTAATGATCCATTGTGGCCAAATTATGCTCTCTGCTGTAGTATTTTGAATTATATTATTTATTTCTGTATAGGAATGATTAATTATATAGATAATTTTGGCAAATGTATTTAATTTTAAACTGAACAATAATATAAATGCAACATACAACATTGATTTTCTCGAGTTAAATTCATTAGGCCCTAATCTACGAATTTCACCTGACTAGGAATACAGATGTGCATCTGATGGTCTCAGATACCTTTCAAAAAAGATAGCGTGTATCAGAAAACCAGTCAGTATCTGGTTTGACCTCCATTTGCCTTATAAAGCGCGACACATCTCCTTCACATAGGGTTGATCCGGCTGTTGATTGTGGCCTGTGGAATGTTGTCCCACTCCTCTTCAATGGCTGGATGTTGGCAGGAACTGGAACACGCTTTTGGACATGTCCATCCAGAGCATCCCAAACATGCTCAATGGGGAACGTGTCTAGTGAGAATGCAGGGCATTGGAGAACTGGAACATTTTCAGCTTACAGGAATTGTGTACAGATCCTTGAAACATGGGGCCGTGTGTTTTCATGCTGAAACATGAGGTAATGGCAGCTGCTGAATGGCACGACAATGGGCCTCAGGATCTCACGGTATCTCTGTGTATTCAAATTGCCATCAATAAAATGCAGTGGTGTTCATTGTCCGTAGCTTATGCCTGCCCATACCATAACCCCACTGCCACCATGGGGCACTCTGGTCACAACGGTGACATCAGCAAACCACTTGCCCAAACACTGTCTGCCATCTGCCTGGTACAGTTGAAACCGGTATTCATCCGTGAAGAGCACACTTCTCCAGCATGCCATTGGCAATCGAAGGTCAAGACCCTGGTGAGGATGACGAGCATGCAGATGAGGTTCCCTGAGACTGTTTAATATTTTATTGTGCAAATCCACAGTTTCATCAGCTGTCCAGTGGCTGGTCTCATACGATCCCACAGGTGGTCTGCGGTTGTGAAGACGTACTGCCAAATACTCTAAAACGACATTGGAGGCAGCTTATGATAGAGAAACGAGGATTCAATTCTCTGGCAACAGGTCTGGTGGACATTCCTGCAGTCAGCATGCCATTTGTACACTCCCTCAATACTTGAGAGCTCTGTGGCATTATGTTGGGTGACAAAACTTCACATTTTACAGTTGCTTTTTATTTCCCCCACCACAAGGTGCACTTGTGTAATGACCATGCTGAATCATCTTCTTGATATGCCACCCCTGTCAGGTGGATGGATTTTCTTTGGCAAATGAGAAATGCTCAGGGATGTAAAACACATTTCTGCACAACATTTTTGAGAAATTGGCTATATGTGTGTGGAACTTTTGTGGGATCTTTTATTTCAGCTCATGAAACATGGGACCAACACTTTTACATGTTGTGTTTATATTTTTGTTGATGGTAGTTATTTCCGGTCGACTTTGTTGACGCCATATGGTTGCTTCTGTCTGTCTACTTGGGTTTTTTTTCTACGTAGGCCAACTGTCCATATAATCATTCCATTGCTGATGATGTTTGTCATTGTGTATTGAATCTTGCCCATGCTTCTTGATATTATTAAAGATCGTTATATTGTAAGAACAATGTAACTATAACGGTTAAACCTAATGTTCTCCTGTCTAGTCATTTATCCTGGATAGCCTATTGTCTGCAAAGGTTGTTGCATTGTAACTACAAAGCAATGATTCAAGTTATACCCTACTGGGTTTCAAGATACATTAAGTACTCAACTCAATCATCAAGTTTGCGGACAACATTACAGTGGTAGGCTTGATTACCAACAACGACGAGACGGCCTACAGGGAGGAGGTATATGGTGTCAGGAGAATAACCTCACACTCAACGTCAACAAAACAAAGGAGATGATCGGGGAAACAGCAGAGGGAGCACCCCTCTATCCACATCGAAGGGACAGTAGTGGAGAGGGTAGTAAGTTTTAAGTTCCTCTGCGTACACATCACTGAACTGGTCCACCCACACAGACAGCGTTGTGAAGAAGGCGCAGCAGCGCCTCTTCAACCTCAGGAGGCTGAAGAAATTTGGCTTGTCACCAAAAGCACTCACAAACTTTTACAGATGCACAATCGAGTGCATCCTGTCGGGCTGTATAGCAACTGCTCCGCCCACAACCGCAAGGCTCTCCAGAGGGTAGTGAGATCTGCCCAACGCATCACCGGGGGCAAACTACCTGCCCTCGAGGACAACTACACCACCCGATGTCACAGGAAGGCCATAAAGATCATCAAGGACAACAACCACCCGAGCCACTGCCTGTTCACCCCGCTATCATCCAGAAGGCGAGGTCAGTACAGGTGCATCAAAGCAGGGACCGAGAGACTGAAAACAGCTTCTATCTCAAGGCCATCAGTCTGTTAAACAGCCACCACTAACATTGAGTGGCTGCTGCCAACATACTGACTCAACTCCAGCCACCTTATTAATGGAAATTGATGTAAAAAAAATGTATCACTAGCCACTTTAAACAATGCCACTTAATATAATGTTTACATACCCTACATTACTCATCTCATATGTATACACTGTACTCTATACCATCTACTGCATCTTGCCATCTTTATGTAATACCTGAATCAATAGCCACTTTAAACTATCCCACTTTTATGTTTACATACCCTACATTACTCATTTCATATGTATATACTGTACTCAATACCATCTACTGCATCTTGCCTATGCCGTTCTGTACCATCACTCATTCATATATCTTTATGTACATATTCTTTATCCCTTTACACTTGTGTGTATAAGGTAGCAGTTGTGGATTTGTTAGGTTCGATTACTCGTTGGTTACTACTGCATTGTCAGAACTAGAAGCACAAGCATTTCACTACACTCGCATTAACATCTGATAACCATGTGTATGTGACAAATAACATTTGATTTGATTTGATTTGAAATTGCTTGCTTCTGGGTAGGTACATGATGATTACAAGTAAATCCTATTTAACTATGTTGTTCTTAAATTACACTTGATTCTTTATAGCCTTTGAGCCAGGTCATAACATAATGACCGATAATTAATGATAGGAGATGCCTTGTTACATGTGTTGTTACCAAGTCCTAGGCTTTTCATCAACCCTGGTATAACTTGTGGATTCGGCAACTTTTAGTTATATGTAACAAGGTCAGATTTCGTTATTGACATGGTAATTCACAGGTGACTTTCAAATGTGTAAATACAGAACATTAGTTACATTGCGGAACAAGAAAATGTGCAATAACATCAGTAGTTACACATGTGGAATAATCTTTCGCAAGTGAATGTGGAATAATACATTCCTTGTTTGAATTGAGCAATAACTGATTCTGCAACAACCCTATTAGCATGTAATTACATAGTAAAACGTGTGTAACTACTATGTTGTTAACACAGTTATTACTGTGTTAGTTACATGGTAATAGGTGCAACATAATGTAAAGTGTTACCCCAAAATATATTACATAGTGTAAATAGGATAAATTTAGTCAGAAAGTCAGTACCGTCCAAAACTGAGATTTGCGAGATTTAGGAATCTAAGTTAAGTAACTGTTTTCCTTGGGTTGGGACTATTTCAATCCTGCCCACATGCCCACAGCTGGCAGCACCCAAGTAATCATCAATTTGGAGAGCAGCTGCATGCGATTGTAATGTCCAACAAGTGGGTGTGGAAAATTTGCTTTGACTTTGGATACCCCGGTAGGATAGTTAGGGACTATCCGTAAATTACACAATGTACATGGGACAATATTTTGAAATTACAATAGCTCCAAATTTCAATGACTTAAAACCTCAAACCAACTTTAAATTTAAAAAATGCATAGACAAATATTGAGAGCATTTAATGACGTCATGATTCAACCTCGATTTACTCCGAGTTTCCAGGTGTCATGAAAGCACCATAATAATGCACAAATGATGGAAATGGAAGTCCACTTTGACACTGACAAACTGAGAATCTGAGAGCAATAAAAACAACCTTGTCATGAATCCATCAAAAGCCTAGGCCTAGATGTGTGGAGACACATATTGTAGGCTACAATATGAGGAGGAAATTATAGTGCTAAAAATGCTTTCCAGGTTCACTGACTCACCCAATGACATGCAGCTCACTCACTGGTGATGACCGATGCGCTCTTTCCAAAAGCCTCTCAGATTAGAGTCTTTTCTTTTCAGCAGGAGCCATTTGCTTTCCAACCTGTTTTTTTCCAGGGATTGTATTTTAAGTATTGCGGAAGGCCTGTTTTGTCTGCATGCTGTTGTTGACTGACAGATTTGCCGTTCCCTGACTGTAGACTATGCCTTGTTATTGGGATACACTCCACAGCTAGGCAAACATTTTTTTTTAAAGAAGCTGATGGTCCTCTGCAGCAAAGTTATACGCTTTCCCATGGTGTAGCAAGCTATTCTGAATGATTTAGTTCTTTCAGAACAGACAGCAGTAACTCTATAACTTGGAAAATGTATTTCAATTTATCAGGGGTGGTGCAGCTCCTCCAGAACCCTTCGCGCGGCTGTGATTCTATACTGTAACGCTCACGCATGTCTATAAGAGCAGAGAGTGGTAGAGAGATCACAGAAAGTGACTCTCATACCAGTTCTGTGAGAGACACAGGCGCACTTTTTACACAGCCTCGCGTTGGTCTCAAATATAAACTCAGCGAAAAAGAAACGTCACTCTCACAAACTTAACATGTGTAAATATTTGTATGAACATAACAAGATTCGACAATTGACACATAAACTGAACAAGTTCCACAGACATGGGACTAACAGAATTGGAATAATGTGTCCCTGAACAAAGGTGTGGCCACCAGCTGCATTAAGTACAGCAGTGCATCTCCTCCTCATGGACTGTACCCGATTTGCCAGTTCTTGCTGTGAGATGTTACCCCACTCTTCCACCAAGGCACCTGCAAGTTCCCAGACAATTCTGGGGTGAATTGCCCTAGCCCTCACCCTCCGATCCAACAGGTCCCAGACGTGCTCAATCGGACTGAGATCCGGGCTCTTTGATGGCCATGGTAGAACACTGACATTCCTGTCTTGCAGGAAATCATGCACAGAACGAGCAGTATGGCTGGTGGCATTGTCATGCTGGAGGGTCATATCAGGATGAGCCTGCAGGAAGGGTACCACATGAGGGAGGAGGATGTCTTCCCTGTAACACACAGCGTCCATCGATGCTGTGACACACCGCCCCAGACCATGACGGACCCTCCACGTCCAAATTGATCCCGCTCCAGAGTACAGGCCTCAGTGTAATCGCTCATTCCTTTGACGATAAAAGCGAATCTGACCATCACTCCCGGTGAGACAAAACCTTGACTTGTCAGTGAAGAGCACTTTTTGCAGGTCCTGTCTGGTTCAGCGACGATGGGTTTGTGCCCATAGGCGACGTTGTTGCCGGTGATGTCTGGGGAGGACCTGCCTTACAACAGGCCTACAAGCCCTCAGTCCAGCCTCTTTGTTTACTGTGGACAGCCTGAGCACTGATGGAGGGATTGTGCATTCCTGGTGTAACTCGGGCAGTTGTTGTTGCCATCCTGTACCTGTCCTGCAGGTGTGATGTTCGGGTGTACCGATCCTGTGCAGGTGTTGTTCCTCTTGTTGTACCACTGCGAGGAAGATCAGCTGTCCGTCCTGTCTCCCTGTAGCACTGTCTTAGGTGTCTCAGTACAGACATTGCAATTTATTGCCCTGGCCACATCTGCAGTCCTCATGCCTCCTTGAAGCATGATTAAAGCACATTCATGTAGATGAGCAGGGAACCTGGGCATCTTTCCTTTGGTGTTTTTCAGAGTCAGTAGAAAGGCCTCTTTTAGTGTCCTAAGTTTTCATAACTGTGACCTTAATTGCCTACCGTTTGTAAGCTGTTATTGTCTTAACGACCGTTCCACAGGTGCATGTTCATTAATTGTTTGTTGTTCACTGATTGGGAAACAGTGTCTTATGGCTGGGGACAGTATTGAGTAGCTTGGATGAATAAGGTGCCCAGAGTAAACTGCCTGCTAATCCGTCCCAGTTGCTAATATATGCATATTATAGTATATTTGCACAGAAAGCACTCTGAAGTTTCTAAAACTGTTTGAATGATGTCTGTGAGTATCGCAGAACTCCTATGGCAGGCAAACACCTGAGAAAAAATCCAACTAGGAAGTGGGAAATCTGAGGTTGGTCGATTTTCAACTCATTTCCTATTGAAGATACAGTGGGATATTGGTCATCTTGCACTTCCTAAGGCTTCCACTAGATGTAAACCAGCTTCAGAAACTTGTTTGAGGCTTCTACTGTAAAGGAGGGGCTCATAAGGACTCTTTGAGTCAGTGGTCTGGCAGAGTGCCACAAACTCGTGACGCTCGTTCATGTGAGAGTTAGCTTGAGTTCCATTGCTTTTCTACAGACAAAGGAATTCTCCGGTTGGAACATTATTGAAGATTTATGTTAAAAACATCCTAAAGATTGATTCTATACATCGTTTGGCATGTTTCTATGGACTGTAACGGAACTTTTGGACTTTTCATCTGCTCGTGCGTCATGAAGTTGGATTACTGGGCTGAACGCGCAAAAAAAAGGAGGAATATGGACATGAATGATGGACATTATCGAACAAAACAAACATTTATTGTGGAACTGGGATTCCTGGGAGTGCATTCTGATGAAGATCATCAAATGTTATTTCTGACTTTTGTTGACTGCATAACATGGCGGATATCTTTTTGGCTTGTTTGGTCTCTGAGCGCCATACTCAGATTATTACATGGCTTGCTTTTTCCGTAAAGCTTTTTTGAAATCTTACACAGCAGTTGCATTAACCTCTTGCTCCTACCTGACACGCAGGCGTCCCATCTAGACATCTGGAAATGCAAATGCGCTACGCTAAATGCTAATAGTACTAGTTAAAACTCAAACGTTCATTAAAATACACATGCAGGGTATTGAATTAAAACTACACTCGTTGTGAATCCAGGCAACAAGTCAGATTTTTAAAATGCTTTTCGGCGAAAGCATGAGAAGCTATTATCTGATAGCATGTAACACCCCAAAAGACCCGCAGGGGACGTAAACAAAATAATTAGCATAGTCGTCGCTTCACAAACCGAACAAATAAAATATAAAACATTCATTACCTTTGACCATCTTCTTTGTTGGCACTCCTAGATGTCCCATAATCACTATTGGGTCTTTTTTTTAATTAAATCGGTCCATATATAGCCTAGATATCGATCTATGAAGACTGTGTGATAAACGGAAAAAAATAGCGTCTTATAACGTAACGTCACTTTTTAAAATTAAAAAAGTCGATGATAAACTTTCACAAAACACTTCGAAATACTTTTGTAATGCAATTTTAGGTATTAGTACACGTTAATAAGCGACCAAATTGATCACGAGGCGATGTATATTCTTTAGCTGTCCGTCTGGAAATAATGTCCGGGTAAATCTCAACCAAAATATCCGGTCGGAGACTTGAACAAATGGCTTGTCTCTTCTTCGTTTGACCAAGAAACAAAGCCTAGGCAAATGACAAGACTGTTGACATCGTGTGGAAGCTGTAGGTATTGCAACCTCAGCCCCATTTATTGTGGTTCGCCTTTATCAATGGGTTGAAGTGGCGGATGGATATATATTTCCATTTTCAGTGATCAGATTTTCCTGCGCTTTTCGATGAAACGCACGTTCTGTTATAGTCACAGCCGTGATTTAACCAGTTTTATAAACGTCTGAGTGTATAACACTTGTATTTTCATCAACATTTATAATGAGTATTTCTGTAAATTGATGTGGCTCTCTGCAAAATCACCGGATGTTTTTGGAACTACTGAACATAACGCGCCAATGTATACTGAAATTTTTGTTATATAAATATGAACTTTATCGAACAAAACATACATGTATTGTGTAAAATGAAGTCCTATGAGTGTCATCTAATGAAGATCATCAAAGGTTAGTGATTCATTCTATCTCTATTTCTGATTTTTGTCTGGAAAAATGACTGTGTTTTTCTGTGATTTGGCTCGTGGTGCTTTCGCTGTAAAGCCTATTTGAAATCGGGCACTGTGGTGGGATTAACAACTAGATTATCTTTAAAATGGTATAATATACTTGCATGTTTGAGGAATTTTAATTATGAGATTTCTGTTGTTTGAATTTGGCGCCCTGCACCTTCACTGGCTGCTGTCATATCGATCCCGTTAACGGGATCTCAGCCCTAAGAAGTTACCCTTTACAATGAAGATCTGTTCAATTATTTAGATTTTTACAAATGATTTTTGAAAGACAGGGTCCTGAAAAAGGGACGTTTTTTGTTGTTGTTGCTTAGTTTAGGTTACAATGTTGTGCAAACCGTAAGCCCACTCCGACATTATTGGGAATTGTGTGTCGGCCATTGACAAGTACTCTCCATTTAAACCATTTTAAATTCATGTTGTAACACAACAAAATGTGGAAAAAGTCAAGGAGTGCGAATTTTCTAAAAGGCACTCTATATGGATGATGGCAGTTTGTTGTGCGGGAGGTCAATAATGCATGATATCTCACACATACACTCATCATCATTATCATCATGGTAATAATGTGGTTTGTGGCCAGGCTCCCTAGGCTCATGATCCTGTTTCGTCGTGTGGTGTGTGCAGTCTACATCTACCACTTAGGGACTGCTAAGGAAGCACAATGGCTTTGGAATATCAACGGTGTGGGCGCTGGCAGTTAAGATCCCACATGATCAAATCTCACACCAGACACCATACGGACTCTCTATCTCTACTGATTGTAGACCACCCCCTCTGTACTTATACTCTCTCTCTCCTCTTCTCTCCTAGGTTCTGTGAGTCTGCAGTGTGGTGCAGAGGGGATGTGTACGTGCAGACCCAGTGTGACGGGGGAGAAGTGTGACACCTGTCAACCCGGCTTCCACTCGCTCAGCCCTGGTGGCTGCAGGTACGCATGACACACACACACGTGCAGAAAATAAACGACACTTTGAAGACAGATGGAGCGTAATGGACCAATGCATTTAAAGAGAATTATGATTTTTTTTTGTTCTGTCTGTGTGCCTCTACCCTATGACCACATTCAGTTGGCCTCAAGATAGTGGAATGTTCAAATGTATTGAGTAGAACAGACATGCCTCTGACATGTAGAAAACATGATCATGTCAGCTTTATTCATTACATTACATTGTAGTACGTTGCTCCCTCCTGAACGCAACCCTGGATGGGAGTGTGTTAATGTTTAATGCACATATTAGTTATCGTGTGTATTTGCTTTGACATGCTGCAGTGGTTTTAGCCATGAAGCACATCCATACTGACACTAACCTTGGCTGTTTCAGTAGTGTTGAGGTTTACACCAGGGCTGGAGCTGATCAGAATACCAAAGTTTGGAGCCTCTTCCAGTTTGCAACAACTCTACTGCTGTTGGTGCTAATTCATCTGCTGCCTGCTACTATTAGCAATGCCATTGTTTTCAATGTCATTACTATCCCCTTGATACAGTAAACAGTCTCTACTCCTCTCTTACCACCAAATTGTTCCTACCGTACCTCCTGCATTATGCACCAGCCTCTGTCTGTTGGACCTTAGTATTTGGCACAAATCCATTTCCTGGATTGCCTGGTGACTCAGGGTGCTGGAAATATTGATATTACAGCATGACCCATGTTTAAATCAAATCAAAATCCAATTTTATTGATCACATACGGTGAATAGAACAGATGTAGACTTTACAGTGAAATGCTTACTTTTACCAGCCCATTCCCAACAATGCAGAGTTAATAAACAGTAAGACACATTTTTGCTCAATAAAAAGGAAATAGTAACACAATAAAAACAATAATGAGGCTGTTTACAAGGAGTACCAGTACCGAGTCAATGTGCAGGGGTACGAGGGAGTTGAGGTAATGGAGGTAATACAGCATGTACATGTGGGCAGGGGTCAAAGTGACGAGGCAATCAGGATATACACTGCTCAAAAAAATAAAGGGAACACTAAAATAACACATCCTAGATCTGAATGAATGAACTATTATTATTAAATACTTTTTTCTTTACATAGTTGTATGTGCTGACAACAAAATCACACGAAAAAATATCAATGGAAATCAAATGACCTCCCTACAACGCCTGGGCATGCTCCTCATGAGGTGGTGGATGGTCTCCTGAGGGATCTCCTCCCAGACCTGGACTAAAGCATCTGCCAACTCCTGGACAGTCTGTGGTGCAACGTGGCGTTGTTGGATGGAGCGAGACATGATGTCCCAGATGTGCTCAATTGGATTCAGGTCTGGGGAACGGGCGGGCCAGTCCATAGCATCAATGCCTTCCTCTTGCAGGAACTGCTGACACACTCCAGCCACATGAGGTCTAGCATTGTCTTGCATTAGGAGGAACCCAGGGCCAACCGCACCAGCATATGGTCTCACAAGGGGTCTGAGGATCTCATCTCGGTACCTAATGGCAGTCAGGCTACCTCTGGCGAGCACATGGAGGGCTGTGCTGCCCCCCAAAGAAATGCCACCCCACACCATGACTGACCCACCGCCAAACCGGTCATGCTGGAGGATGTTGCAGGCAGCAGAACGTTCTCCACGGCGTCTCCAGACTCTGTCACATCTCTCACATGTGCTCAGTGTGAACTTGCTTTCATCTGTGAAGAGCACAGTGCGCCAGTGGCGAATTTGCCAATCTTGGGGTTCTCTGGCAAATGCCAAACGTCCTGCACAGTGTTGGGCTGTAAGCACAACCCCCACCTGTGGACGTCGGGCCCTCATACCACCCTCATGGAGTCTGTTTCTGACCGTTTGAGCAGACACATGCACATTTGTGGCCTGTTGGAGGTCATTTTGCAGGGCTCTGGCGATGCTCCTCCTGCTCCTCCTTGCACAAAGGCGGAGGTGGTGGTCCTGCTGCTGGATTGTTGCCCTCCTACGGCCTCCTCCACATCTCCTGATGTACTGGCCTGTCTCCTGGTAGCGCCTCCATGCTCTGGACACTACGCTGACAGACACAGCAAACCTTCTTGCCACAGCTCGCATTTATGTGTCATCCTGGATGAGCTGCACTACCTGAGCCACTTGTGTGGGTTGTAGACTCCGTCTCATGATACCACTAGAGTGAAAGCTCCGCCAGCATTCAAAAGTGACCAAAACATCAGCCAGGAAGCATAGGAACTGAGAAGTGGTCTGTGGTTACCACCTGCAGAACCACTCCTTTATTTGGGGTGTCTTGCTAATTGCCTATAATGTCTACCTGTTGTCTATTCCATTTGCACAACAGCATGTGAAATTTATTGTCAATAAGTGTTGCTTCCTGAGTGGACAGTTTGATTTCACAGAAGTGTGATTGACTTGGAGTTACATTGTGTTGTTTAAGTGTTCCCTTTATTTTTTGAGCAGTGTATAATAAACAGAGTAGCAGCAGCATGTGAAGAGTGTGAAAGTGTGTCTATATATGTCAATATGCATGTGTGTGTGTTTTGTGTGTTTGAGCATATGTAGTGCGTGTGTGTTGGAGTGTGTGTCTTCATCCCTCTCTCCCGCTTCCTCCCTCTCCCTCCCAATCCTTCTCTCCTTCTTCCTGTCAATCCCTCTCTCCCTCTCCCTCTATCCCTCTCCCTCATTTCTCTCTCTCTCCATCCCTACCTCAGTCTTCCAGTGTTCTGCAGTGAAGTGAGGTGTGAATTATGCAGGCCAGTAGAGCAGAACAGAGTAGAAGCCAGGGGATAATTGAATTATTCTTAATAGCAATCTCGTTAAAATATTGATTCTGTGTTACAGTTCTGGAAGAAAACAATCAATCAATGAAGATGATAAAACACATTTCATAGAACAAAGCTTTTGATTGGCACAGCAGTGATCCCACTTAACCAATCACGGTCGTTGAATCAGGCTATTTTCAGCGTGTGTATGTGTGTGAAAAAGAGTAAGCGAAGACTAAACACCCCTGATCAGCATAATTAATCAAGGAAACAATGTGAATAT